>NC_044037.1:30529642-30844194 GCF_901765095.1 Microcaecilia unicolor | reverse complement strand
AAGAGAATAGAATTACCTGACTGAAATAATTCCTACATATTACTTTCTCTGTATTTCCAGCAAGTTGTTTTATCGCTTGTAAAAATTTAAATGGTTATAAATAAAAAATTTAAAAATGACCACATAAGCACTTACCACCACCCATTTTGTAGGCAGTAAAGGCTCCTGTGTTATCCGTGTGCTAACTAGTTAGTGCACGGTAATGCATATGAACTTACTGATTAGCACAGGAATGCCCACTCTCTGCCCCTGACATGTCCCCTCCCAAAATAATTAGAAATATTTTTAGTACACAGGGAGCGCAGATTCAGCAGGATGCCCGAGCGGTACTCCATTTTCTGCTCTGTTAGGCACGCCTTAGCACCTAACACAGCTTACTAAAATAGAGGGCCATAATCGAATGGGGCCGGCCATCTATATGGGCGGCCATCTCTAAGGCTGGCCCCGTAAAGCGGCATACCCGACCGTATTATCGAAACAAGATGGCCCCCAAACCCACTACCCACAACTGTACAACACTACCACAGCCCTTATGGGTGAAGGGGGCACCTACATGTGGGTACAGTGGGTTTTGGGTGGATTTTGGAGGGCTCACATTTACCACCACAAGTGTAACAGTTAGGGGGGGATGGGCCTGGGTCTGCCTGCCTGAAGTGCACTGCAGTACCCACTAAAAACTGCTCCAGGGACCTGCATAATGCTGTGATGGAGCTGGGTATGACATTTGAGGCTGGCATAGAGGCTGGCACAAAAATGTTTATAATTTTTGGGGGGGTGGGAGGAGGTTGGTGACCACTGGGGGGAGTAAGGGGAGGTGATCCCCAATTGCCTCCGTTGGTCATCTGGTCAGTTGGGGTACCTTTTTGAGGCTTGGTTGTGAACTAAAAGGGACCAAGTGAAGTCGGCCAAATGCTCGTCAGGGCCGGCTTTCTTTTTTCCATTATCGGGTGAAGCTGGCCATCTCTTAACCCCACCCCCGTCCCGTCTTCGGTACAGTGCCGACATGCCCCTTTAAACTTTGGCGGGCCCTGTGACAGAAAGCAGTTGAAGCTGGCCAAAATCGGCTTTCGATTATACCGATTTGGCCGGGTTTAGGAGATGGCCGGCCATCTCCCGATTTGTGTCGGAAGGTGGCCGGCCTTCTCCTTTAAAAATAAGCAGGTTAGGCTCCTAAATTTGGTTGAAAATAGGACACAAATTTAGAAGCCTAACTTGAAGAGTTGCAGTTGTAATGACTATTGCACTAGAGAGTTGTTATGATCTGCATTTTATACATAATTTGCCAAATATGCTCTGCGTGTGGTCAGGACTTGCGTTATTTGCAGTCAGCGGTTTGTGCTTCATGGAGCACCAAGCTTAAGTATAATTTACAAGTCACGTTTTGGGAGGTTCCTAGTCTAACTCCTATGTGTTACCCTTATAAAAGGTCAGGTCATGCACGGATAGGGCTTTCTGACAGACCTCTTTGCATCGGGTTGTATTCCAGGGATTCGTTGTGAATGATGACAATACTCTATGTGGGCTCAGACAGATGTATGGGCAAACTTCCAACAAACACTGAACCACATGCATATTTCAAATCTGGCCGGAGGGAAACATCTCATTTTGACTGTACGAGACATTTGTGCATATTCTAAACATTCATTTGAGCACTAGGCTCTTCAGCAACAGAAAAAGCTCAGTTTCAAGACAGCATAATTATGTTGCTATAAACAGCAGCCCAATATTATATTTTGCCCTAATATTCTAACTTTACGCCTGAAATACGATAATAATGTCAGGACGAGTAAAGTTTGGTTTCTCTGAGAACTGGGGTATGTTGTAGCACCTGTTATTGACCCATCATTCCTAGACCACATTAAGAGGGCTGTTACCAAGATGCATTATGGGCTTAATAAACATTATTTACCCCTTAAAGACCACTAATTATATCATGCACATTAATTTTAGGTACCATGGGTTACACATTAATGAGATGCAAAACATGTGAATACATATAAAGTGGGAAACAGCATAAGTACATAAGTACATAAGTAGTGCCATACTGGGAAAGACCAAAGGTCCATCTAGCCCAGCATCCTGTCACCGACAGTGGCCAATCCAGGTCAAGGGCACCTGGCAGCTTCCCAAACGTAAAAACATTCTATACAATCAAGCCATTGTGACATCACTAATGAGGTTGGCTCTTATTGGTGGAATGAGCCACTATGACATCACAATAGGTTAAATCACTGCTCTATGTAATAAAAGTGAGCCAAGTAGAGGACATAAGTACAGAAGTAATGCCACACTGGGAAAAGACCAAGGGTCCATCGAGCCCAGCATCCTGTCACCGACAGTGGCCAATCCAGGTCAAGGGCACCTGGCACGCTCCCCAAACGTAAAAACATTCCAGACAAGTTATACCTAAAAATGCGGAATTTTTCCAAGAACATTTAATATATAGAATATATGATTTGTTGATGCTCTAAAATAACAGCTAAAACAAAAAGGAGGTAAAAACCCTCACGAAACCGTGAGATATGAAACAAAAAGTGAGGAGAATGAATGAGGATACCAAATGGTTTGTTTATTCACATAAAAACTGAAGTAATTCGCATTAAAAATGACCCGACACGGCCGTGTTTCGGCCCAAAGGCCTGCCTCAGGGGTCTTTGTCACCTAAGTAAAACAATAAAACAAATGATTGATTTTGTTACAAATATATCATGGACATAATGTAATGGATGAAACAACAGAGAATAGCTTAATGTGAGGCATGAACGAACTAACAAACAAACAGAAAATTGTCTATAACTAAATCTAAAAACAGAACTTTAAGTAATAAAAGTCAAACATGTGTGAGAAATATAAAAAATATAAAAAAATAAAGAAAATTTTTAGCATGTTGTTTCATCCATTACATTATGTCCATGATATATTTGTAACAAAATCATTCATTTGTTTTATTGTTTTACTTAGGTGACAAAGACCCCTGAGGCAGGCCTTTGGGCCGAAACACGGCCGTGTCGGGTCATTTTTAATGCGAATTACGTCATTTTTTATGTGAATAAACAAACCATTTGGTATCCTCATTCATTCTCCTCACATTTTGTTTCATAGCTCTAAAATAACATTCACATTGTCCCAAAATAGGTTATTTTCTCACTCGGTATCTCATAATGTTTCACTCTACTATACTGCAAGCAAAAACAGAGTACATGGTTTAAGGGGGGGAAGTTATCAAGAGGCAGTAAAAAGTGAACTTCTCTGCACCTTGATTTAGCACGGGAGTCGCCAACCATGGTAAATGAATAACATTGCTTGGGATCCACCCTGCAAGCAGTGCTATTCTAGCAGCCTGGAGCAGAGGCCCTTGATCCCAACCCCCGAACAAGATTCCCTCCAATCCAGAACGCCCACAAAAAAAGAGTCCCTCTCTGATCAAGATCCCCCAATTCAACCCCCCCTGATCCAGCACCTCTAAAGAAGAGACCCCGAAGAATAGTTCCCCTGATCCGGCCCCGATATAGAATTCCGCTCCGTACAAGCCCCCTATCCACCAAAGGATCCCCCTCTCCCTTGACCATACCTTAATTCCCTGGTAGGCTGGGGGTCCCTGGGCAAGAGCGGTCCCTGGTTACTCCTACTCTTCTGCTGCTCTCCCTCAAAATGATTGCATAGGATCAAGTAAAGCAAAACTATCTAAGTATGCCTGAAGCTGAGAAGCAATAAAGGCTTCAGAAACCTTTGCCAAAAATGGAATGCTGGCTATTAGCCTATAATTATTTGGTATGATCTTTCAAAATCAGTGTTAATAGTTTTGTGCCGATAAACTGAAAGGAGTAAATGGAAAAAAATTCAGCAGCCAGAGCATAGATTCTGAAGGAAGAAATTTCAATATGGTGGTAGGACATGGATCTAAATCACATGAACTTTTCGTGCAGGGTCGTAGCCAGCTCTCCAATTTTGGGGGTGACCAGGGGTGGACTGGGGGGTGGAGGGGCAATGCATTACTCCATCCTCCTCACACAAACGACAAACATACCTTTGCTGGTGGGGATGCCAAAGCCCCACCAGCCAAATCAATACAGTGCCACGGCTCCCCTCCTCTTTGTGTTGCTTCCTTAAGGCAGCAGGCATGCATGAGAAGTCCCTTTATTGGTAGATGAAGGCACTTGCCACCTTCTGCCTTAAGGAAGCAGCGCGAGGAGGAGGGGAGCTGCAGCATCCCTGCCAGAAAAGATAAAGGAGTGCTGTAGTTCTAGAGGGGGCCTGAGCCCAAAGTGGGGGGGCTCAGGCTACACTGCTTTTTGGTGAATTCCTTTACATACCTGACCATAACTAATATGCATGAGACAGATTTGGATGCAGATCTGTCTTATGCATATTCATTGTGGATACCGTGACAACCAGACTTGCTTGACGGTACACTGGGAATGGCTTGAGAAACACTGGTATTGACAGAAAGGTGCTTAAGGAAAATATCTTGCTGTGTACTGAATAAGAACTGGAACTTACTGCCTAGGACGGTCTTCATGAGAAAGTAACGATCATAGTAACAAAGTAGATGACGGCAGAAAAAGACCTGCACGGTCCATCCAGTCTGCCCAACAAGATAAACTCATATGTGCTACTTTTTGTGTATACCCTACTTTGATTTGTACTTGTCCTCTTCAGGGCACAGACCGTATAAGTCTGCCCAGCACTATTCCCCCCTCCCAACCACCAGCCCCGCCTCTCACTACCGGCTCTGGCACAGACCGTATAAGTCTGCCCAGCACTATCCCCGCCTCCCAACCTCCAGTCCCACCTCCCACTAAAGGCTCTGGTACAGACCGTATAAGTCTGCCCAGCACTATCCCCGCCTCCCAACCTCCAGTCCCGCCTCCCACCAAAGGCTCTGGCACAGACCGTATAAGTCTGCCCAGCACTATCCCCGCCTCCCAACCATCAGCCCCACCTCCCACCACCGGCTCTGCCACCCAATCTCGGCTAAGCTCCTGAGGATCGATTCCTTCTGAACAGGATTCCTTTATGTTTATCCCACGCATGGTTGAATTCCGTTACCGTTTTCATTTCCACTACCTCCCGTGGGAGGGCATTCCAAGCATCCACTACTCTCTCCATGAAAAAATACTTCCTGACATTTTTCTTGAGTCTGCCCCCCTTCAATCTCATTTCATGTCCTCTCGTTCTACCGCCTTCGCATCTCCGGAAAAGGTTCGTTTGCGGATTAATACCTTTCAAATATTTGAATGTCTGTATCATATCACCCTTGTTTCTTCTTTCCTCCAGAGTATACATGTTTAGGTCCACAAGTCTCTCCTCATACGTCTTGTAACGCAAATCCCATACCATTCTCATAGCTTTTCTTTGCACCGCTTCATGTATGTAGTATGTTAGTAGTTTCATTATGCAAATTAATTTTCTAAGTAGATTCCAGTTACTGCATTCTGGAGAGAAATTCAGAAGTGAATAGTATAGCAGTATCCTTTCTGGAAAAGTAGCACATTTGGGGTTCATTTGTTAACAGCACATACTAACACTATTATGGTGTGTTATCTTCCACAGGCTTATTTTCTGTAGTGGGCCCTGTGGCAGATGTGAATGATGGGGGTCAGTATTCAAATTGGGCAGTGTTAAACCCTGCTGAGCATAGTACTACTAAATATCTCCGCTAACCGGCCATTCCCTAAGCAGTTGGACTAGGGGTGGTCTAAAGGTAGTCTAGGAGTGGAGTTTGGGCGGAGGCAGCACTTAGCTAGTTAGTGGCAATGTTCAGTCCAGGCACTGGTTGGAATATCAGTGGGTTCCCAGTTAACTTCTGGGTCCACACACATACCAGGATATTGAACGTCAGGAGCTGTGCTTGGCCCAGCATTGAGCATCTAGAGTTGGATCAGCCTGCAGCTGGAAAAGGCTTACAAGGTATTTATCACCATAGGATGAATATGACTTTTGTTGAGTTCAGAAGTAACTGGAAATAGAAGGGTTAAATAAGACAAGAAATGTAAGGAAAATAAGAAATAGACTTTTCCTCTTACCAGATAAAAGTTGATTTTGTGTACCAGGTTTAGGATAAAGAAAGAAAGCAGGTGTAGACCTATAAAATGTTTTGTACTTTTTGGGGATCTTGCCAGGTATTTGTGACCTGGATTTGCAACTGTTGGAAACAGCATGCTGGGCTTGATGGACCTTTGGTCTGTCCCAGTATGGCAATACGTATGTAGTTACATACTGGGGATTCTGAATGGAATCTTGCTACTCTCTGGGGTTCTACATGGAATGTTGCTACAGTTTGAAATTCTGCATGGAATCTTGTTATTCCTTAGAATTCTGGAATCTTGCTACTCTTTGGGGTTCTACATGGAATGTTGCTATTCTTTGTTTTTCTGCCAGGTACTTGTGACCTGGATTGGCCACTGTTGGAAACAGGATGCTGGGCTTGATTGACCTTTGGTCTTTCCCAGTATGGCAATACTTATGTACTTATGTATATGTCTGGTAGCGCTATAAAAATGATAAATAGTAGTAGTAGTAAATGATGTGAAGGAAGGGATGTGTTAACTACAGTTGCATAAGTATTGTCCCCCAAATTCTATAAATCTAGGCACCCATTATAGAATGCACTTAGTCGGCACTGATTTCAGCGCTGATGTTTTAGGCGCTTTGTATATAGAATCTCTCCCTTTGTGCCGGCACATACCCGATTACGTTGCCATTCTACAACATAATCAGATACGTGGCAGCACGGTCTGTGCTGGCTCTGAACCTGTCGATATTTGATATGTTTATTTTTCTAAACTGGATGTCTGTGCTGCAAGCACCCAGTGCGTAAATGCAGGCTTTTTGAGCCTGTTCTAAAATACAGGAGTAATGGACATTTACGTCTTTTACTAAGGTGCGCTGACGTTTTTAGCGCGTGCTAAAATTGTGGGCGTGCTAAATGTTAGAGGCGCCTATAGGAATGAATAGGCATCTCTTACATTTAGCGCGCCAAAAACGTGAGCGCGCCTTAGTAAAAGACCCTCTGAAAGCGTTAGCAGACAGTACAGCAATAAGAATGGACTGTCTTCAGTGGGCAGCATGTGGCGTGTGGCATGAAGGCAGCGCAGAGACAGGTGGAAGGCAACCATGGCAACCGCCCTACCCCAAATGTTGGCGCCTTGGTTGACTGCCCAGTTTGCATAGCTGTAGGCTACGAATGAAAGCTCATATCCAAGCCGTAGTTCCAAAGGAGCAGAGAGAATTTGCTAGGTCAAACGAAATGTATTTAGCTCAATAAAGAAAATTACTGCCTACAGCCCATTTATCAGTTTTCATTTTTAAAGGCTAAACATGCTTGAAATTTGAGGATTATTGTTCTAGTGTTATGACACTTCTCTGGCATTTATAACCAATGCAGTTCCCATTTCTTGAAATAGTTATAAAGGAGAGATTACAGTGTTACACAAAAGAGATAAGGAGAGACAAGCAATAAGCAATGGGAGACATAAAAAATAGAGAGTAAACAGTAAAAGATAATGGGTAGCTCTTGTGCATGGGTCTGTATCTTAGATCCCAAGTTTAAAGTATGATTTCACAGGAAGAGCCTTCGATATACTACACTTAATTGCACAGCTCTTCACAGATTGCTGCCATCATCCTCGTGGTGAGGCTGACAGTACTGTAGTTCATCTCTCATCAAATCATTTATATCCAGTGATTAGCCAGCTCATTTACATTCATTAAATCAGTAGGTCCCACTGCAATTGTTTTATACAAATACTTTCAGGGCAAAAATGAGGAAAGGCAGTGTAGGGAAGCACTCCAGTTTCTGGACGTAAAGAGGTAAAGGGTTGTGGGTTTGATATATTGCCTTTCTGTGGTACAACCAAATCGGTTTACATATTATATGCAAGTACTTTCGCTGTCCTTAACATGCTTACAATCTAAGTTTTTGTACCTAGGGAAATGGAGGATTAAGGGGCCCTTTTACTAAGCCGCGTAAGCGTGTATGCGTGCCGAAATGGAGTTACCACCTGACTACTGCATGGCTCTTGACATAATTTCATTTTTGGCGCGTGTCCAATATGTGCATCTGAAATTTTTATTTTATTTTCGGGCGCGCGTAACGGATGCGCACCAAGTGGCATTTGACGCATGAAGGTCATTACTGCCCGGATTCTTTACCGCTAGGTCAATGGTTGGTGGTAAGGTCTCAGACCCAAAATGGACATGTGACAATTTTGATTTTGCCACACGTCCATTTTTGGCAAAAATTTTAAAGAGGCATTTTTTTAACAGGTGCGCTGAAAAATGGATTGACACGCACCCAAAACCTGCGCCTACACTAACGCAAGCCATTTTTCAGCGCGCCTTAGTAAAAGGACCCCTTAGTGACTTGCCCAGAGTCACAAGCAGTTCACCAGCTCACTGTCTCAGATATGGTGTAATCTATTGCATGGGTTTTATCTTTCAGTGCTGATATTGAATTATACACTTTACATTTTATTTTATTTAACACATTTATACCCCACATTTTCCCACTAGTCGCAGGCTGAATGTGGCTTAAACAATACCATAGGGAAGACTACAGTTCAGTAAAATACAGTTAAACAATGTAAAGTAAGCTAGTGATCGTATAGGTATCGTATAAAACAACAAAGATAATAAGAGATAATAAAAGATGCAAAAAATCGCAAACACCATAGATGCTCCTGTGGCGAGTGGCACGTGGCAAGTGGTGGACAGGTGAGGAGCAGGGAGAAAAGTGGAAGGCAACTAAGGTGATAAGTCCCCCCTCCCCCTACCAAATGTTGGTGCCCTAGGCAACGCCTTAGTTTGTCTAGTGGCGGGGTTAGATCTCTTTTCATTTTTTTAAAAACTGAAAGCCTTGGGGGGAATTATAGGGCACCCAAGTTAGGCGCCAGGATGATGTGCGCTAAGTGCGAATTCTGTAAAGGCAGTTCTGCATGGAACTGTCTTTATAGAATACTAGCTTAAGTCATTTTTGCATATAACTTAAAGCACGAGCATTTAAGCCTGCCAAAGGCTGGAGTAAATGCTCACCCCTAACCTAACACATTTGCTGGCATTTAAGCGTCAACTGAAGGCACACTTGATGTGTCTGGCTTTTCTGCTACCACTGGACAAGTATAAGGCTGCATTTTGGATATTCTGGTTAGAATTTTAACTTTTTTGTACGTTTTTGTTTTGTATGTTTTATATATATATTTTTATGTTTGTATATTGTACCTTGCCTTGGATAAGGGAGGGTTACAGATAATAAATCAAAATCTACTGTCGGTCAGGCACAGAAATGGCAGTATTCAGTAACTCTGGGGTCCTTTTACAAAGCTGCGGGGGAAAAGGGCACTGCAGTAGTGGCAGGGGCTGTTTTCCCGCATACCAGGGCCCTTTTTACCACAGCCTGTAGAATGCCCTTCCAAAAATGGCCACGTGGTAAGAAAACTCTTACCGCGTGGCTATGTGGCAGGGAGCACGTATTGCCACAAATGCAGCAGTGATAGGGCAGTGGTAACCAGGCAGCACGCTGCGATGCCAGATTACCACCGGGTTAGTGCCACACTAGGGAAAGAAATTTCCTGGAGTGCCGGAAACGGCACACACTCCGGCCAGAACTACTGCCGTCGGCTGCGTTGGCCTGGCAGTAGTTTCATTTTAGCATGCGGTAACTCGCATTGGGCTTACCACCACTTTGTAAAAGACCCCCTCTGCACCCAAATCCAGTGAATGCCCATGGCCTTAGCACATGGGAAAGATCCGCATAAAGGTGCACTAAGACCACTTTCTACCTCAGCTTTGTAAAAGAACCCCTAAGCGGTAATGCATATTTTATCTTTACAATCTGCTACAAAATGAGATTTTCCCTGGAATAGTGGACTAAAAATGTTCTGTAATGAGATTAAATAAATAAATGATGATATACCTTCCCAGGCATATTTTGTTTCCTGGGAGGAGTAGCCTAGGGGTTAGTGCAGTAGACTTTGATCCAGGGGAAGTGAGTTCAATTCCCACTGCAGCTCCTTGTGACTCTGGGCAAGTCACTTAACCCTCCATTGCCCCTGGTACAAAATAAGCACTTGAATATATGTAAACCGAGCTGCAAAAACCTAGTTGAGATTCTACATGGAATGTTGCTACTATTGGAGATTCTAGATGGAACGTTGCTACTGTTGAGATTCTGTTGCTACTATTTGAGATTCTACATGGAATGTTGCTATTCCACTAGCAACATTCCATGTAGAAGCCTGCCTTTGCAGATCAGCAACATGGCCGCGCAGGCTTCTGTTTCTGTGAGTCTGATGTCCTGCACATACGTGCAGGATGTCAGACTCACAGAAGCCTGCGCGGCTGCATTGCTGATCTGCAAGGGCAGGCTTCTACATGGAATGTTGCTAGTGGAGGAGTAGCCTAGTGGTTAGTGCAGTGGACTTTGATCCTGGGGAACTGAGTTTGATTCCCACTGCAGCTCCTTGTGACTCTCGGCAAATCCCTCAACCCTCCACTGCCCCTGGTACAAAATAAGTACCTGAACATATATAAACCGCTTTGAATGTAGTTGCAAAAAAAAACCTCTGAAAGGCAGTAGTATATCAAGTTCCCTTTCCCTTTTGAGATATGGATACAGGGACAGAAGTGAAACTTGCCATTTGTAAGTCAGTGTGGCATTTTTTTCACTGTGGCTGACCATCTTCTCCTCTATGTTAAGTAACATTCGACTGTGATTTAAAAAAAAAAGAAAAATTAAACAGCCTGAACAGAAACAGGCTGTGATCTGCGGGGAACGAAAATTGTGGCTCACCAGAGCCATTCGCTGGGATACAAGAGAAACAAAACTTTTCCATCAGCAGGAATGACTCAGCTGACATTGACGCGGAATGAGAGATTGCTCTGATGTTTCAGGTGCTTTTTTTCTGTAATAAGAAGAGATGACAGCTCTCATGCTTGAGATTTGCTTGGCTCCTGCCCAAAGGTGCATGTAAAATCAAACCATTTTTCAATAGGATTAGCAAAGTAATGGGCCAAGAATTTACCATCCGATCAATACTATACCCTCAGCAGCAGCAGCAGTGTGAGCGAAGACTTTGTGCAGTATACATCTGTCAAGCCTTCATTGGGAGCCACAGAGGAGAGGAGATGTACACTCCAATGCCAATGGCTTTGAAATCCTTCACGAGCAGAATGAGTTACTACAAGCTTCAAAAATCTGCATTTAAGCAACACAATTGACGTATGGTAAACCATCCTATTAATAATAAATGTGAAGCTGCATTTTGCTTAAGGGGCTCTATGTCAGAAATGGGATATTCAGGTTGGTATTTTACAAAAGGCTCTGCCAAATGTGGAGCCGTATTTAGAATATGGATACGGACACCAGGAAATACAAATGTAAATGATTCATCTTACTACTTGGATGTTTTTTTTTACCTCTTATTATTTTGTATTTTCATTATAGTTCTCTTAGGGGAACTGCTTTTGACTCCTAACTCACTTACCCTGTCCTTTATCCTCACCGCTTTATTCCCTTACCCTTAATTGTTCTGTCTTAAGTGTACTGTCTTATCTAGATTGTGAGCTCTTCGAGCAGGGACTGTCTTTTTGTGTATGGTGTACAGCGCTGCGTATGCCATGTAGCGCTATAGAAGTGATAAGTAGTAGTAGTAATGTAGAAGCCTGCCCTTGCAGATCAGCAATGCGGCCACGCAGGCTTCTGTTTCTGTGAGTCTGACGTCCTGCACGTACAGTTAGTGCAGTGGAACATGGGATGTTGTTACTATTTGAGATTCTCCAAAGACAAGCAGGCCAATATTCTCACTGATGGGTGACGTCACGTCGGCCCGGAGGACTTTCCAGCAAAGTCCATGACAAAGTCTAAAATGTCCCCCGTCGCGCGGGCGGATGCAGTGCGCATGCGCGCGTCCACTTTCCCGCCCGCCGCGCGGGCACATTCCTCAGTTTTTTCTTCTCCGCGTCTGAGGTGACACGGAGCTCGACGATCTCGTCTTCGTGTTCCTCCTGTGCCCGGAGGTGAAGAAAGAAGAAAAAAGCGAAGTATCCTTTTTTTGTTATCTTAGATTGTTTTCGTTTATTAAGTTTCCTTTATTTTAGTCTGCGATTTTATTTAAATCGCTCGGTCGGGTATTTTTTCCCGTCTTTTTCTTTTGTTTTTCTGTGTCATTATTTTTCTAGACACAATCGCGTCTTTTGATTTGGCAGGGACAATTTTTCCCGAGATGTCAACGAAGACGCCCAGCGGCTTCAAGCCTTGTGCCCGCTGCCATCGGGCCATCTCTGGCACTGATACACACTCGTGGTGTATTCAGTGCCTTGGGCCGGACCACCGCTCGGAGAGTTGTAAATTGTGTCTCGCCATGAGGAAGCGGACACTGCTCTCTCGAGACGCCCAGAGAGAGAAGATTTTTGGGCCCGGTGCTTCGGCGTCGTCGACGTCGGCGCCGTCGACGTCGTCTAAGTCGGCGCCCTCCAAACCGGCGCCGGGCAAGTCGGTGCCGGTGAAGTCGGTGCCGTCGAGGATGATGTCTTCGAGGCCGACGTCGTCGAAGTCGACGTCGAAGGAGGCGTCGGCACCGGGAGACAGGGGACAGGCTGCCTTTAGACCCATGCACGCTGGGAGCAGTGATGCATCGAGTGGGTCTCCACCCGCCTCGGCGCCTCCTGCTGTGCAGGCCCCCCGGGACCGTCCTGCGTCGGACCCGGCCCCGAGGAGACGTGTGGATTCCACGTCCTCCTCTCCGGTGCCGAGGAGTCTCGATGACATGCGTCGGGCGAAGGCCAAGAAGCATCGTCGTCGATCTCCTTCGAGACACGGCACCGGGAGCTCCGGGTCATCGATGCACTCGATACCCGAGAAGCGTCGGTGCCGAGAGGATCGCTCTCCCTCTATTACTGAGGTTCCGACGCGTGGGGTCGCTGGCAGCCGAGTCCCCACTCCCCAACCTCAGCAGACTTTGCCTCTGGCACCTCAACCGACCCCGCAGCCTTTTCCGACTCCAGCTGTGGATGAGAGTATGCAGGCCATGTTCCCTTTTTTCTTGAACATGATGCAGCAGTGGCAGTTGGCATCGAGGTTGTCGGTGCCGACGGCGTCGACGGGGCCGGTGTCGATGCTTTCAGAGGCACCGGTGCCGACGGCGTCGAAGGTGTCGACATTGCCGATGCCGGATGTTCCTGCATCAGGCCTTCAGCCTGTGGTGAGGTCTGTCTCACCGGTGCCGTCTCCGGTGCCGGTGCCTTTGACCTCCCAAGTTGACTCTCCCGAGGCATCGGAGCAGGAAGCTTCCCCGGAGCCTCAGGGACCATCAACTTCTCGGCACCATCATAGAGGCCATCAAACCTCTTTGTCGAGACGGGCTCAGATTCGGGCGGCTCTGTCTGAGCTTTTAGCCCCATCTGATGGTACCTCATCTGAGGATGATGAAGGAGTGCATGGGGAGTTCTCTGACGAGGATTCTCAAGGCATTCCATCTGACTCCACTCCCTCGCCACAAAGGCAGCTGTCTCCTCCCGAGAGCTTGTCTTTTTCATCTTTTGTTCGGGAGATGTCTGAGGCCATCCCCTTCCCCGTGGAAATTGTGGACGAGCCCAGAGCCAAAATGCTTGAGGTTCTGGACTATCCATCTCCACCTTCATCTTCTGCCACAGTTCCTTTTCATGAGACTCTTAAGGAACTTATGCTAAGGAACTGGGAGAAGCCTTTTTCAAGTCCAACCGTCCCTAAGAAAGCTGAGTCCCAATATAGGATCCACGGGGAACCCAGTCTCATGCAGACCCAATTGCCTCATGATTCAGCGGTGGTGGATTCTGCCCTCAGAAGAGCCAAGAGTTCCAGAAATTTCTCCTCGGCGCCCCCGGGGCGAGAATATGCAACTCTGGACTCTTTTGGGAGGAAGGCGTATCAGGCTGGTCTGCTCGCTTCCAAAATCCAGTCTTACCAACTCTTCACGAGTGTGCATTTACGGAACTCTGTGAGGCAACTTGAGAGTTTAGTAGATACACTCCCTGAGGAGAAAGCTGAACCCTTTCGCCAAGTGATCAGGCAGCAGAAGGCGTGTCGCAAGTTCCTGTCCAGGGGCATTTTTGACACTTGCGATGTGACATCTCGCTTTTCCGCTCAAGGTATAGCGATGCGCAGGCTCTCATGGCTGCGTGCCTCTAACCTGGAGGAAAGAACTCAGCGGAAAATAGCAGATATCCCATGCCGGGGGGATCACCTTTTTGGAGAGAAGGTTGAAGAGATGATTGATCATCTCTACCAGCGTGACAACGCTATGGATTCTCTCTCCCGCCGGGCGCCTTCTGCAACCACTTCCACTGCTAGGAAGTTTTTTAAGGGAAAGAGAAGTGCTCCCTACGCTTCTAGAAATCGTAGGTACACTCCTTATTCCCGTCAGCCGGTTCAGGCTCGACCCCAGCCCGCTCGCTCTCGTCAGCAGCGGGCACCGAAGCAGCCCCCTGCAGCTCCCCAGCAAAAACCAGGGACGGGTTTTTGACTGGCTCCAGCAGAGCATAGCCGAAGTCAAAGTACCTGTGCCGAACGACCTGCCGGTCGGGGGGAGGTTAAAATTTTTTCACCAAAGGTGGCCTCTCGTAACCTCCGACCAGTGGGTTCTTCAAATAGTCCGGTGCGGGTACACCCTCAATTTGATTTCCAAACCCCCAAATTGCCCACCAGGAGCTCAGTCTTTCAGCTCCTACCACAAGCAGATACTTGCAGAGGAACTCTCCGCCCTTCTCAGCGCCAATGCGGTCGAGCCCGTACCACCAGGGCAAGAAGGGCTGGGATTCTATTCCAGGTATTTCCTTGTGGAAAAGAAAACAGGGGGGATGCGTCCCATCCTAGACCTAAGGGCCCTGAACAAATATCTGGTCAAAGAAAAGTTCAGGATGCTTTCCCTGGGCACTCTTCTTCCCATGATTCAGAAAAACGATTGGCTATGCTCTCTGGACTTGAAGGATGCTTACACTCACATACCGATACTTCCAGCCCACAGGAAGTATCTTCGGTTTCGGCTGGGAACACAGCATTTTCAGTACTGTGTTTTGCCTTTTGGCTTGGCGTCTGCACCCAGGGTTTTTACAAAGTGCCTGGCAGTTGTGGCAGCGTCGCTACGCAGACTGGGAGTGCATGTGTTCCCTTATCTGGACGATTGGCTGGTGAAGAACACCTCCCCGCAAGAAACTTTACAGTCTATGCGGATGACTATTCAGGTGCTAGAAATGCTGGGCTTTGTCATCAATTACCCCAAGTCCCATCTCGTCCCTGTGCAAAAATTGGAATTCATAGGAGCTCTGTTGTGCACACAGACAGCTTGTGCTTATCTCCCAGGACCCAGGGCAGACAGACTTCTGTCTCTGGTTTCCAAAGTGCAAGCATCTCAGCAGATCACAGCTCGGCAGATGTTGAGATTGCTAGGCCACATGGCCTCCACAGTTCATGTGACACCCATGGCACGTCTACACATGAGATCGGCTCAATGGACCCTAGCTTCTCAGTGGTTTCAAGCCACAGGGAATCTAGAGGATGTTGTCCGGCTGTCCACCAATTTTCGAAATTCCCTCAGTTGGTGGACCATTCGATCCAATCTGGTCTTGGGACGCCCATTCCAAATTCCTCAGCCTCAAAAAGTGCTGACGACGGATGCATCCCTCCTCGGGTGGGGAGCGCATGTAGATGGGCTTCACACCCAAGGAGCTTGGTCTCTTCAGGAGAAGCATCTCCAGATCAACCTCCTGGAATTGCGAGCGATCTGGAACGCTCTGAAGGCATTCAGAGATCGGCTAGCCAACAAAATTGTTCTCATTCAGACAGACAATCAAGTGGCAATGTATTACACCAACAAGCAAGGGGGTACCGGATCCCGTCCTCTGTGCCAGGAGGCCGTGCAGATGTGGCTATGGGCCTATCAAAACGGAATGTTTCTCCAAGCCACTTATCTAGCCGGTGTAAACAATGGTCTGGCCGACAGGCTGAGCAGAGTTATGCGGCCTCACGAGTGGTCCTTGAACATGACTATTGCCAAAAAGATCTTTCGAGTTTGGGGAACTCCATCGATAGATCTTTTTGCTTCCCAGGACACTCACAAGGTTCCTCAATTCTGTTCCAGACTCCAGGCCCACGGCAGACTAGCGTCGGATGCCTTCCTCCTTTTTTGGGGGACAGGACTCCTGTACGCTTATCCTCCCATCCCTTTAGTGGGGAAGACTCTCCTGAAACTCAAGCAGGACCAGGGAACCATGATTCTGATAGCGCCTTTTTGGCCCCGCCAGATATGGTTTCCCCTTCTTCTGGAACTTTCGTCAGAAGAGCCATGGAGATTGGATTGTTTTCCGACCCTCATTACTCAGAACGAGGGGGCGCTTCTACATCTCAACCTCCGGTCTCTAGCTCTCACGGCCTGGATGTTGCGAGCTTAGAGGTTGCCTCCTTTGGTCTCTCTGAGGGTGTCTCCAGAGTTCTGTTTGCTTCCAGGAAAGATTCCACACATAAGTGTTACTCTTTTAAATGGAGGAGGTTTGCCGTCTGGTGTGACAGTAACGGTTTAGATCCTTTCTCTTGTCCTGCACAGACCTTGCTTGAGTACCTGCTGCATTTATCCGAGTCTGGTCTTAAGACTAACTCGGTCAAGGTTCACCTTAGCGCTATCAGTGCTTATCATTCACATGTTGATGGCTTGCCGATTTCTGGACAGCCTTTAGTCATGCGTTTCATGAGAGGTTTGTTTTTGTCAAAGCCCCCTATCAAACCTCCTCCAGTGCCATGGGATCTCAATGTCGTTCTCACCCAGCTGATGACAACTCCTTTCGAGCCACTGGATTCCTGCCATCTGAAGTACTTGACCTTGAAGGTCATTTTCTTGGTGGCTGTTACTTCAGCTCGTAGGGTCAGTGAGCTTCAAGCCCTGGTAGTTCATGCACCATTCCTTGTCTTTCATCATGACAGAGTAGTCCTCCGCACCCACCCAAAGTTTCTACCGAAGGTGGTGTCGGAGTTCCATCTGAACCAGTCAATTGTCTTGCCAACATTCTTTCCCCCTCCTCACTTGAGCCCGGGCGAAAGCAAGTTGCATACTTTGGACTGTAAAAGAGCACTGGCCTGTTACGTGGAGCGGACGCGCCCCTTCAGAAAGTCCGCCCATCTGTTTGTTTCTTTTAATCCCAACAAGAGGGGAGTTGCTGTCGGAAAACGCACCATCTCTAATTGGCTAGCAGATTGCATTTCCTTCTCTTACGCCCAAGCCGGGCTGACTTTGGACGGTCATGTCACGGCTCATAATGTTAGAGCCATGGCTGCGTCGGTGGCTCATCTAAAGTCAGCCACCATAGAAGAGATTTGCAAAGCTGCGACGTGGGCTTCGATCCACACATTCACATCACATTACTGCCTTCAGCAGCATAGCCGACGCGACAGTCGGTTTGGGCAGTCGGTGCTGCAGAGTCTGTTTGGGGTTTAGAATCCAACTCCACCCCCCTAGGCCCATGTTTATTCTGTTCCAGGCTGCACTCTCAATAGTTGAATTTGGTTTCAGGTCAATTTTGTTTTTTGTCCTCGCCGTTGCGGGACCCAATTGACCATTCTTTGTTGTGTTGAGTGAGCCTGGGGGCTAGGGATACCCCATCAGTGAGAATATTGGCCTGCTTGTCTTTGGAGAAAGAGTAGTTACTCACCTGTAACAGGTGTTCTCCGAAGACAGCAGGCAATATATTCTCACAACCCTCCCACCTCCCCTTTGGAGTTGTATTCCTCTAATTCTTGTAATTAACTGAGGAATGTGCCCGCGCGGCGGGCGGGAAAGTGGACGCGCGCATGCGCACTGCATCCGCCCGCGCGACGGGGGACATTTTAGACTTTGTCATGGACTTTGCTGGAAAGTCCTCCGGGCCGACGTGACGTCACCCATCAGTGAGAATATATTGCCTGCTGTCTTCGGAGAACACCTGTTACAGGTGAGTAACTACTCTTTCTGGAATGTTGCTATTACTTGAGATTCTACATGGAATGTTGCTACTATTGGAGATTCTGTTGCTACTATTTGAGATTCTACACGGAATGCTGCTATTCCACTAGCAACATTCCATATTTAGATTGTGAGCTCTTTGAGCAGGGACTGTCTTTTTTGTGTATGGTGTACAGCGCTGCGTATGCTTTGTAGCGCTATAGAAATGATAAGTAGTAGTAGGGGTCCTTTTATTAAGATGTGCTGAAAAATGGCCTGTGCTGAAAAATGGCCTGTGCTAGTGTAGGCGTGCGTTTTGGACACGCGCAGATCCATTTTTCAACGCGCCTGTAAAAAATGCCTTTTTTGGCCGAAAATGGACGTGCGGCGAAATGAAAATTGACGCGTGCCCATTTTGGGTCTGAAACCTTACCGCCACCCATTCACTTAGTGGTTAGGTCTCACGCGTTAAAAAAGACATGGCCACGGGGCAAGATTATTCTTACCATGTGGCCATGCAGGAGGAGCACTTATACTGGCCTAGCACCGTACTACAAATGATGCCACTGGAAATGGTGTGCCCTCAAGGCAGAACTACCGCTGGCAGAGGCGTTGGACTGGCGGTAGTTCCGGGTTGCCATATGGCAACTCTTTAGTAAGAGGGGCCCCAAAAACTAATCTGTTCAAAAAGACATACCCTACTGACCCAACTTAAATGCCTGAACCCTGCACCACAACGAAATCAAATCTCGTAATGGTCACAAACTCACTCCTCTCTACGATTCCATAACTCATCTTTCACACTAGAACCTTACTCTTCCATAACACCACTTTGTATTTGTTCTTACAGGAATTGGCGAATGCCTTTACGGTAATATGTACGCCACATTGAGCCTGCAAATAGGTGGGAAAATGTGGGATAGGGGTCCTTTTACTAAGGTGTGCCGAAAAATGGCCTGCGCCGTTGTAGGCACGTGTATTGGATGCGCGCAGGTCCATTTTTCAGCGCGACTGCAATAGAGTCCTTTTTTGGGGGCCGAAAATGAACGTGTGACATAATAAAAATTGGCACGCCCATTTTGGACCTAAGACCTTACCGCCACCTGTAAATTTAGCGGTAAGGTCTCACATGTTAACTGGGCGGTCATCGTCAGTGTGGGTACACTGCCAATTACCACCCGGTTAGCACCACGCGGTAGAAAATAAAAAATATTTTCTGCCATGCGTATCAGTCGTGCATAAAAAATGGAATTACCACCCGGGGGGGGGGGGGGGGGGGTCACCGTGGGGGGGGGGGGGCTAAAATGTGCCCCCTCACCGCGGCTCTGGACCCCCCTACCGGCGAAGTCCAAATACGCCCCTGGCACATAGTATGCATTGTTAATGATATTCATTTTCAAATGAAAAATTTCTAGGCGCTCATCCCCATTATCACCTGCAACCGTTAGAAAATGAATTTCTGCTTACCCGGTGAGCAATAATTAAGGAGTGAAGGCCAATAAAAGCCAGAAGACTACATTATAAAAGATTAGAACTTGAAAGATTAGCATTCAAAGGTGAGACAAGACCCTACATGGACCAGGAAAGCAATCGTATTATGGCGTACTAAACAGTGATGGAGTTGAAAAATCAGAATTATTTTGTTTTCATAAAAACACATGGGCTGAACATTTATATCATGACTGGACGACAACTCAGTGGAGAACATTAGAGGTCTTTGGCCTGGATTGTGTATGTTCACCTATAACAGCTAAGAAAAGAGCGGGTTTATATGAATGGGAACCCTGTTCAAAAACAGTGATAAGGAAAGTGGAAAGGAAAGTGGCGACCGCTTTTGCAGCTAAGTGATGTTTAACATTATGGGCAATGTAGCTTTTGATATTTAATATTTGATATTTAAGATTTGATTTGTTTGTTACAAAATTTGAGCACATAGGAGGATGGTGAGAAAGTGACCAGTGATTGATTTGTAGTGACGCTCATGTAGAGCACAATTTGTTCAGCATTATTGCTGTATGTCACTTATCTGAGGTCCTTTCCACTTTTCCTTATCACTGTTTTTCAACAGGGTTCCCATTCATATAAACCCGCTCTTTTCTTGTTTGATATTTTGGATTTTTTTGAGCGGTAGTTCCCCTACTGAGTATTGTCACCTATAACAGTTGCCTTTCCCTTTGAGCTGAGCCCTCTGGAACTCAGAAGTTGCCAGGACCGAAGGCATGAGCCAAAGGTGTTCCTTAGATAATTTAGCATAGTTGTCAGTCATCAGCTGACTGGATGCTGTCGAACTACAGAATGAAAGGCAGAAATGTGGTCGGACAAGCCAGACCAACACCAAAGAATCAGGAATGGTACAAAATTTGTCAGGCAAAATTGTAGTTAGGAATCAGGCACCAGGTGGGGAGTTGATGGAACAGGACCAGAAATGGTAGCGAAGGTTGATAACAGAAGATGGACAATAGTAGCACATCGAGGAACTTACACGTGAGACCTATCAAAGGAGAAGGCAAAATAGGGTTCAATAGATTCAGGGAACCAATCAGAGCAAGTTGCATCAGCAGCAGGGGCGTAGCCAGACACCCAATTTTGGGTGTGCCTGAGCCCAAGATGGGTGGGCATAAGAACCTCTCCCCGTCCCACAGGTGATTTGGTCTCTCCTTCTCTCGCCTGCATACCATATGGTCTCTCAAACATCCCCCCTCCCCCACATAACTTTTAAGTAGCAGATTTTCACCAGCAGCGAGCAGCAACTAATACACACTGCTCATGTTGGCCCCACACCCTTCCCTCGGATGCACCTTCCTGTTTCCGCCTAGACAGAAATACATCAGAGGGAAGGCTGTGGGGCCAGTGCGAGCAGTACGTATGTCATTGCTCACTGCAGGCGAAGAACTGCTACTTACAAGGTATGCAGGAGGGACACTTGTTGGGAGTTTTTGGCTGGTGGGGCTTGAGGATCCCTGCCAGCCACATCATAGGCATGCTGCTAATGGGTGGGCTTGAGGCCAAAATGGGTGGGCCTGGGCCCACCCGAGCCCACCCTTGGCTACGCCACTGATCAGCAGGGTATGACTTGCAGCGGCTTAAAAAGCTGGAAGCAAACCTTAGCACACTTTTTATAGGAGGAGGGCATCCTGAAGAGTAAGTACGTAGCAATATTTATTTGGCCATGAGTACAAAAACAAAAACAAAACTTTAGTCCTTAGAGCACAAAAATGTTTTTTTTTCTAACTTGTTGAAAAATCCAGGACTTAAAATCAGATTCTACTTTGTTGTACACAACAAACTGCTCAAAACAGCTTCACCCTGTAGGATTCAGAGTAACATGATAATACCTGTCAAAGGTTTATAGCTGGTGAAAAAATTCTACACCATGAAATTTTGACTTAAGAGCGGAGCAGACAAGGGCTGCAAACTGTATACACAGTAGCATTTTGACTGCCTTAATACACACAGACTCTGTCAAGAAAGGTCGAAGCATTTTTGGACCCATGCCCCTACCTTTCACTGAACAGTCAATATTCTGTACCTCGTAGAAAATACTTTTGGTCCATGAAGACTAAAAGTAGGTAATCAGAATGCCACCATTTCGTGCATTCTTTTATATTGGTCACACAGCGTAAAAGAGCCCCACTTCTGCGTACCTTATAACCAGTGTAACCAATTTGCATCGCCAGTCCCAGATGTAATGCAAACTCATTTCCTTAAACTGCTTTGGCAGTCAGCTCTATTATTATAAATGAGAAGCAGCAAATTGATTTGCATGTAATAACACTGGCAATAAACCTTTCTAGCGCTATGCAATTTTTTTTTTCACCAAACATCAGCAGAGTAGACATTTAGGATCTGTCATGCCATGACAGGGACTTACCCAGCTGGACATCCATAACACTTGGCTGGTTCTCCACAGGGAACAATGGCTTTGGAGGTTTATTTGTGAGTAAAGCTAAATGAAACATAACAAAAAAAAAAAAAACAGAAAAAGAAAAGAAGATGTTGTAATGTCACAGGGAAACAAATGACTAGATGAGAAAGATTAAGATAAGAAATATAATACAGGATATTTTAATGAATATATAATATATGTATGCTAAAGAACAAATATCTCTAATGGGTCTAACCCAAGTTTTTGTATTATGAGTATTGTATTAATTCCAACCATATTCAATACACCTCAGTGATCTGATGACAGTATGCACAGGTTTTACAGATACTTATTATTTTTTTTTTTACATTTGTACCCCGCGCTTTCCCACTCATGGCAGGCTCAATGCGGCTTACATATTATATACAGGTACTTATTTGTACCTGGGGCAATGGAGGGTTAAGTGACTTGCCCAGAGTCACAAGGAGCTGCCTGTGCCTGAAGTGGGAATCAAACTCAGTTCCCCAGGACCAGAGTCCACCATCCTAACCACTAGGCCACTCCTCCACTGTTGCTACTATTTGAGATTCTACATGGAATGTTGCTATTCCACTAGCAACATTCCATGTAGAAGTCGGCCCTTGCAGATCACCAATGTGGTCGCGCAGGCTTCTACATGGAATGTTGCTAGTGGAATAGCAACATTCCATGTAGAATCTCCAATAGTAGCAGCATTCCATGTAGAATCTCCAATAGTATCTATTTTATTTTTGTTACATTTGTACCCCGCGCTTTCCCACTCATGGCAGGTTCAATGCGGCTGACATGGGGCAATGGAGGGTTAAGTGACTTGCCCAGAGTCACCAGGAGCTGCCTGTGCCTGAAGTGGGAATCGAACTCAGTTCCTCAGGACCAGAGTCCACCACCCTAACCACTAGGCCACTCCTCCACTTCACCCTTATTCAGAAATTTAAAGCTAATACAAGTCATGCTATAGAGACATATTAGGTATATTAGAAAATATGATATAGTACCCCAAATAGTGATCTGTAATTACAATACTACTTAAAGGACCACCATCAGAGTTGGCATATTTACTTAATAATATTTGCATTTTGTTTATATTGGGCTTTTTCCTTTTATAAATTTGTACCACAGAACTTTGAATCTGTGTGCACCCTATTCATGTGAGGTCCTGGGACTTGTTCACTAAACTGTGATAAAAACAGTCACTTCTTTGCATGACAGTTTAGTAAATTCAGAGGGAAATCTTCTCATGTTGTTTGCAGTTTGGAACTTCATCCATTGCTGGTTCTGGCAACGTGCGATGGTGTCCCCCCCCCCCCCCTCATCTCAAAGCTGCTGGCTAAAAGGGACAAGGCCTTTTAGTGTGATCCCTCCTCCCTATAAAATCTCTCATCGTCTGTGGGTGCAGGACAAGTCCTCACACTATTCTCTCACTCTCTTGGTTCAGACATAAGTAAAATGCGCTTTCATTAAAGCCACACCCCTTTGTCATAATGCCTCCTTTCCTCCTTCAGAATTGTCACTTTTCAGTTTGCTCCAGATACATTTGAGTCTAAAGGGGTCAGAAGAAATTCTCACTCACTCCTAGTCTACGTTTGCCATTTTATGGCAGACCTGTGATTCCTCTCTGGCCTGCAGGTCAACTGCCACCATTTTGTAATTTGGAAGTGGGACATGAGCAAGTAGAGATTGTTCCTGCTCTCTTATATCTCTGTCACCTCTGGGGTAAGCTCAGATCTGTGGAGCTGCAGTGCACATGCGTGCCACAGGAGAAGGGCGTGCGTGGAGGCGGAAGACATTGCCGCTGGACTCCGCTGGGCTCGGGCGCAGTGACGGTAAGACCGTGACACTACTTCAGGTTCAAAGAGGGTAACAAAACCAAAGAGACTGGAACAATTTCAGGAACATAATAATTACATTATAAATCATCAAAAAATCAGTACCTCTTAACCTTTACCGTAAACATATTTTTCAAATAAAGTTTTAAAACCTTCCTAAAAAGACCATAATTTCTTTTGAAAGCGAATAGGAAAAGGTAAACAGTTCCAAACAGATGCTGCTTGATAAAACAAAGAAGATTTTAACAGACTATTGGGTCCTTTTACCAGACCGCAGTAAAAAGTGGCTTTTTAGCATGTGCTTATGCGAGTCATTCCTGAACGCCAGTTTTCTATTTTTTAAATTAATGGCCATGAGCTATTTTTCCCATTAGCACGTGGCCACTAGTGCATGACCCCTACAGCCACCTATTTTGTAGGTGGAAAGGACTCGCATGCTATCCACGTGCTAATCAGTTAGCGTGTGGCCATGTAGCTGCATTATCCAATTAGCGCAGTACACGCCAACTCTCCATCCTCGACCTGCCCCAGCACTAAAAAATAAAATCTAATTTTTAGCACATGGGAAGTGCGCAGATGCCAAAATTATCGAAGGATGCCTAAGCGTCCTGAGGTAAGGCATTTTAAGCTGCGATAAGCATCAGTGGCGTTCTGTGGTTCACTGCCACCCGGGGCGGATCGCTACTGTGCGCACCCCCCCCCAGGCTGCAGGGCAACATGGCACCCCACCCCCCGACCCAGTCCCCACCTGCCTACCAGCTCCGTCCACCCGGCACAACTGCACTGCTGTAAAAGAAGAAAATCGCCTCTTCGGCCCTTCCCTCACTGTGTCCCGCCCTCTGATGTAACGTCCTATTTCCTCGAGGGCGGGACAGAGTGAGGGAAGGGCTGACGAGGCAATTTTCTTCTTTTACAGCAGTGCAGAATCGCGCGAGGCGCCGCACCACACAGCTGCCGGGTGGATGGAGCTGGTAGGAACTCGCCAGCAGAGCACCCCCCCCACCCGTTGACGCCCGGGGCGCCCCCACCGCCCCGCCCTTGGTACGCCACTGGTAAGCATGCATTAGTGCGCACTGCAGCTTAGTAAAGGACTCCTACAACATTTAACCTTCCTTACAGTAGGGAAACCTAATAGCAGCTGATTTGGGGAAATACTAAACTACTTCTTTCTAACAACTAAAAAAAAAAAAATCACCCATAGTCTATAAGGTAGCATGTACGTGCTTTACCCCCAGATTCTATATAAGTACATAAGTAATGCCACACTGGGAAAAGACCAAGGGTCCATCGAGCCCAGTATCCTGTCCCCGACAGCGGCCAATCCAGGCCAAGGGCACCTGGCAAGCTTCCCAAACGTACAAACATTCTATACATGTTATTCCTGGAATTGTGGATTTTTTCCCAAGTCCATTTAGTAGTGGTTTATGGACTTGTCCTTTAGGAAACCGTCTAACCCCCTTCACCATGTTCTCCGGCAACGAATTCCAGAGTTTAATTATGCCAAGAAATCTAGGCATGCAACTTAGGTTTTTTTTTTTACTAAGGCACACTAACGTTTTTAGTGCGCTCTAAAAATAGGCTCATGTTAAATGCTAGAGACGCCAATGTATTCCTATGGGTGTCTCTAGCATTTAGCGCACACCTATTTGTAGCGTGTACTAAAAACGCTAGCACGCCTTAGTAAAAAAAACCCCAATTGGTTAACAAGCCAATCAGTACCAATAACTGGATGTTAACAAGCAATTACTTGTACTAATTGGCACTAGTTAGAATTTACACACACTACTCGCTAAGCCCCAAATTCTGTATATAGTGCCTTAAGTTGTGTGTGCTAATTTGGCCGCATGGCCAAATCACACACACAAATGATTAACAAGCCAATCAGCGCCAATAAATGGTACTTAATCAATTAGTGGCACTAATTGGCTTTAATTATAATTTACGTGCACAACTTTCTATAAAGCGTATTCTATAAAGCGGTGTGTGTGTAAATTCTAATGTGCACAGTCGAAAAGGGAGGCGTGGCCATGGCCGTGGAATGGGCGGGTTGAGGGCATTTAAAAAAAACTATGCACATTATTATAGACTACACCCGATTTGCAGCTATCTTAGGCGCAGGTATTTAGGCCTGGTTTTAGGAGTCTTGCACAACTTGCCTGTCCCTCACTATCGAAAATATGATATTGAAACAGTACTGTAAGCACAGAAGAAAGCAGACCTCTGCAATGGGAAAACCAAGAGTAGAACACAGCGAAGGTGACAAGATAGATGATGCCAAACAAAACTTCTACTGGACTCAGAAAACGTTCACAGCAAGAGTTTATTCTTAAAAACTGGACTCGACACGAGTCGTGTTTCGGCCAATTCTGGCCTGCCTTAGAAGTCCCTGTATGGCAAAGTGCTGTTGGTTTTCTAGGAAAAGTCTTGTCTGAATATTGGAATTTACTAACAAGACCTTAAAAATGTTGAGAAAAGATAATCTCAACTTCTTTATACCAGTATGAGTGGCACTGTCCGTAAAACATGTTTTATATTTTATGGACAGTGCCGCTCATACTGGTATAAAGAAGTTGGGATTATCTTTTCTCAACATTTTTAAGGTCTTGTTGGTAAATTCCAATATTCGGACAAGACTTTTCCTAGAGAACCAACAGCACTTTGCCATAGAGGGACTCCTGAGGCAGGCCAGGATTGGCCGTAACATGACTCGTGTCGAGTCCGTTATTGAAACAGCACTCCCACTGGCAGGAATATAGGTGAATGACTCCCACAGAGCCTGGAGGGAACATTGAGCACCTTTCAGTAAACCTAGCTCATAGGTCCTTGACTTAGAACAGTAGTTCTTCTAAACCCAGTGCAATGGACACACCAACCAGTTGTTTTTCTAGTATACCCACAATCAATATGGCATGCAATAGATTGGCATACAATTTAAGCAATCACAACAAGATGAAGAAAACTTCCACAGAGCATAAAGCAGTCACAAGAACGAAGGTGATACATGTTTTCTGTCTGCATCATGTATTTTTGAGTGCCTTAAAGTCTGGATGACCCCTGATGCAGACCTGTTTAGCCAAAACTTGGTCAGGTTGTGTCATCCCTCAATAAATTTTGCTGCATGGTCTCTGGACTCCTCCTTCCTTTGACCATTTTTGTTCTTGTGACTACAATTTAAGCAATACAGATGAATCTATCTCGTGTGTATTTGTCGTAGGTATTATTGTGTGAGGCTGGGTTGATAACCACTGTGTGAGAAATCTGATATAAAAGTCCATGGGTGGTTTGAAGGATGATTCTAGACTATTAATATTGTATGGTATTTACAGTTATTGATGGATTTATATTTTAGGAAAGTATCTTAGATTTTTTAAAATTTCATTTTATTGATATACTAGTAAAAAAGGCCCGTTTCTGACACAAATGAAACGGGCGCTAGCAAGGTTTTTCTCAGAGTGTGTATATGTTTGAGAGAGTGTATGTGAGAGTGACTGTGTGTGAGAGAGAGAGAGTGAATGTACGAGTGTGTGTGTGTGAGAGAGAGAGTGAGTCTGGGTGCGAGTGTGTCTGTGAGAGAGAGAGTGTGTGTGTGAGAATGAGAGTGTGTGCAAGGGCATAAGTGAGACAGTGTGAGAGAGAGAGAGAGAGAGTTTGTGTGTTTCACACAGATACAGTGTGTGCGAGAGAGAGAGTGTGTGTGAGACACACAGACTCTCTGTGAGACTGAGTGTATGAGACCAAGAGAGTGTGTGAATGACTGTGTGACACATAGAGAGTGAATGTGATACAGTGTGAGACATAGAGTGTGTGAGAGACAGTGTGTGAGAGTGAGAGAGAAAGACATTGACTGAGTGTGAGAGAGAGAGAGTGTGTGTGAGAGAGAGTGTGTGTGTGACAGAGATACCCCCCCCCCCCTGGTGTCAGGCCCCCCCCCTCTCTCTCTCTGGTGTCTGAGCATTACTGTGCAGGACGCTGAGCTCTGGCTGTGCTTCAAGGAACTGACCAATCCTCTTTAATAGAATGCACCTCCAACATTCTGAAGCCGAGAAACCTCGTGTGGTTGGTCACTTCTGCTTGTGACGAACCCGGAAGTACGTGATGTCAATTCAGGAGATGGATACAGAGAGCAGGAATGTCTCAGCCATGCAGTCAGCTTCAGAATGTTGGAGGTGCGTTTTATTAAATAGGATTATTTTAAAACAATGCTTATTGTAGCATTTTCTTTGTTGTAAATCACTATGGGTTAAAATTTTTGTTTTAGTACAATATTACATAAGTCTGTACCATTTCCCTGCACAAACCCAGCTTCTGTTAATCATGCTTTGTATTCCAGAAAATAGAACAAAATCTAGTGGCTGCTCCATGCAACAAATAAAAATAACCATGATAATCTGCAGAATGCTGACCTCTGAAATCTGTTACTTTGTAACTGTCTGCACTGTAAGACATGAATACAAACATTCAGTGAGTTCCCACTAGTATTAAAAATGCTGACCAGATTAATAATGCAGTCACCTATCACAATTATTACCAATACATAACTTTATTTATTGCATTTGTATCTCACATTTTCCCACCTTTTTGTGGGCTCAGTGTGGCTTACAATATGATATGAATAATGGAAATACAATATGTTACAACTTGGTTATGGATTACATTGTGCAGAGTTATGCGAGACAATCGAAGTATCGTTAAGAATGTAACAATGGGACATAGACATTGAAACATTGGAAGGAGACAATGGGAAGCCTAAAGGGCAGAATTAAGACACAAAGACATATGGTGTGCATCTTTCTGTGAGTAAATGTATGAGTGATGTGAGATTACGGGGGACGAGAGATCAGAAGTGGATATATGGTGCATTGAAGATTAGTGAGTGTGGACTCTATGTGTTTTGGCTCTTTCCGTAAATTTTTTCGAAAAGATGGGTCTTCAATAATTTGCGGAAGGAAGCTTGTTCGTGAATTGTTCTTAGGTTGCGCGGCAGTGTATTCCAAAGCTGCGTGCTCATGTAGGAAAAGGTTGACGCGTGTAGAGTCTTGTATTTCAAGCCCTTGCAATTAGGGAAGTGGAGGTTGAGGTATGTTTGGGATGATCTTTTAGCGTTTCTGGGTGGCAGGTCTATCAACTCGGACATGTAGGCTGGGGCTTCGCCGTAAATGATCTTGTGGACTAAGGTGCATACTTTAAAAGTGACGCGTTCCTTAAGTGGAAGCCAGTGTAGTTTCTCTCGTAGTGGTTTTGCCCTTTCATATTTCATAACTTCACCCAAACAATAAAAGTTCTAAATTTTAAAGTGTATATTAGACTTCAACATGGGGGCTTACTGATCTTTATAGCAAGCCTTTGCCCACTGAAGTAGTGAATAAGATCATGATCATTTCGACAGTGGAGATCTCTCTCAAATTAAGTTAATTTTTCTAAATAATATTTTTCAGAAAAAATGATAATTTTGAGAAATTTGGCTATAAAACTTTTCGAAATGGGATTTGAATGCACAGTGATGGACAAGTGATTATGGACTGATGATGGGGTGAAGGCTCGCTACATTTTGGTGATAATTGTGATAGGTGACTGCATTATTAATTTGTTCAGCATTTGTAATACCAGTGGGAGCTCATAATGTGCTATCAGATATACTGAAGGGGGAACAAGAGTCAGATGGTCAATTAATGCAGATAAATGACTTTACAATTGACTTCTAAGCTACACACTGTGATTTTTTTTCCATCCAGATCAATATAAATTTGCAATAACAAGGATGGTGAATGAAAAGATGCCTCCTCTCCATACTTTCAGCCAATAATCAATTGAGGGAAAGAAGCAAACTTGCTGTCAGGTTAAAGCTGAAAAGAATACACACTGCTGGGGCCAGTCTGTCTATTAGGCGGACTATGCATCTACCTAGAGTGGAATATCAAATGGGGTAGAGTCTCCACGGAGTGGATGAACGCTAAATCCCACGAGGAGACGAGACGAGAAAATAGAGTGGGAAGTGGACCAATGACTTCAGGACAAAGAGACTGCGATGATATTCACGAAGCAAACTTTATTGTAGACTCGACACAGTACTGTGTTTCGGCCACAGGCCTGCCTCAGGAGTCTTTAACAGTATACAAATGTTGTTTAATAGGTTTGTCCGACTTGGATAATGCACAAGGGAGATTAACAAAGAAATATCCAATCCTTTTTGGTCTCAAAATGGACTTTAAAGATCGTGAAGCTCAAAACTACTACTACTACTACTACTATTTATCATTTCTATAACGCTACAAGGCATACGCAGCGCTGTACACCATACACAAAAAGAGAGTCCCTGCTCAAAGAGCTTACAATCTAAATAAGACAAACAGAACAAATAAGGGTAAGGGAATAAAGAGGTGAGGATAAAAGGACAGGGCAAGTGAGTAGTGGTTAGGAGTCAAAAGCAGTGGTAAAGAGGTGGGCTTTAAGTTTGGACTTGAAAACGGCCAAAGAAAACGACAAGTGGCCAGCATCTCTCTCTCTCTCCACACCCATTCAATGCCCATGACACGCCTAGTTCCTGTCCCCTAACACAGGGGTAGGCAACTCTGGTCCTCGAGAGCCGCAGGCAGGTCAGGTTGTCAGGATATCCACAATGAATATGCAGGAGATAGATTTGCAAGTACTGCCTCCATGGTATGCAAATCTTTCTCCTGCATATTCATTGTGGATATCCTGAAAACCTGACCTGCCTGTGGCTCTCGAGGACCGGAGTTGCCTACCCCTGCCCTAACACAATATACCATTAAAATGCGAACTAGTGCACACAAACTCTCATGCCACCGCACTAACTCTTAACACACTTAACGTACCCTAATTTGTGCATTAGCAGCTTTACACACGTTAGTAAAAGGACCCCTAAGTTTCTCAAACTAGCTAATAGTTTTACACTGTAATCGATCCTAGATCTGACCTTCACAGCCAGCTTATTTTCTAGTTGAGAATGTGGGGAAATATTCCCTGCCGCTACTCAGCGAGGGCGAGGGTGAGAATAACAATAGTCTTTATTTTTTCACCCAGATGCATGTCATGTCCTGTGGCATGCACTGGGCTGCATCCTTCCTGTTGGGGCTCCTAAAAACTCATCACACTGCTATTCCAGAGACCATGTGTTCATTTAAATACACTTTTGTTAGGTACACTGCAGATAACATGATTTATTTTAATAACTGCATTTTCAATTATTTATCATGAATTCATTATGGCTATTACAACCTAAAAATAACTCAGAGTGACTTATTGTAAAGTTTAATTTATACAAATTATGCATTTGCAAATGTATTTTAATGGTGTTTTTGTCAGATGGGATTATTTTTCACCTTTCCGCCAGCAACAGCATATTCAGCACCTCAGGCATCACCTGGGGCAGAAGGGAAAGTCATAGGCAGCAGATGGTAAACTCTGGGATGTATTCCAGTCTCTGAGGCACCTGGGTGTTTGTGCTTAACCCACGGTCAGGTCAGTGAAGCTACCTTGGGGGATTCAGAGAATTCCCTTTCTTCACCCAGTCATGAACAAGAAAAAGAACATTTATTTCAGGAAGTTTAGGAATAAATTCATGATGATTTTATTGTTTATGTAGTTACTGGCAACAGTGTTTATATGTGCTGTGCTGTACTGGTGAGAGAGATCAATTGTCCTTTTCGTTGTATTTGTAACTGGATCACTGTTTTCCTACTTATTTTAATGGACTTATTTGTGCCATTTTATGGCATTTAAATGTGGTTTGTTTTGAACTGATTCTCATTAGGAAATGCAGAATATATATTTTAAATTCAATGAAATAATAACGGGAGCCCTTCTTTAAATTACATAGTACATAGTAGATGACGGCAGAAAAAGACCCGCACAGTCCCAACAAGATAAATTCATATGTTCTACTTTTATTTGTACCTGTCCTCTTCAGGGCACAGACCGTATAAGTCTGGCCAGCACTATCCTCGTCTCCCAACTACCAGTCCCGCCCCCCACCACCAGCTCTGGCACAGACCGTATAAGTCTGCCCAGCACTATCCCCGCCTCCCAACTACCAGTCCCGCCTCCCACACCAGCTCTGGCACAGACCGTATAAGTCTGCCCAGCAGACTACTGAATTAAAGGACTACTGAATGGTTTCTCATGGGGATCCAAGATGGCTGCCTCAGAGTTTTCTTTTTAATTGTGGCTGAGGAAAGGGCAGACTCATCAGTTATCTATTCTTCATTTTCTTGTCAAGAAGGAAGGTTCTGGGGAGATATCTGGTTTATCCAGGGTCCAAAGCTTATCAGCAGAGTTCCCTGAGAAAACTCCAATCCCTAATCTGGATTTTGCACAGGTCTCCAAACTTCCCTGACAGTCCTCCTAGCTTATGGTGGGTTCAAGTGAAGGTCCTTACCATATGGAGGGTGGATTACAATTGACTATTCCTTGAAAGTGGAAGATGGGTTTCCAGATTCTGACAACAAACGTATTTGCTTCTTTAGTTGAAGTTAAAACTGCAGAGAGATTTCCTGTTTCATTGATTGAGACAGCACTATGATGCTGTGAGATTGTCGAGGTTTAGTAGCTGATTGAAGGAAAGAGCCTTTATGGAGGAAATTTGAAAACTACTTAGTGGTACTTAGATGGCAACTCCAGCAATTGTGAAATAAGGCCAGAGCCAGGCAGACTTCTACAGTCTGTGCCCTGATTATGGCTAGATAGACCTGGATGGGCTGCTGTAGGGCTTTTGACGCATGACTCTAGTAGTTGGGGGAATAAGGTCACTGCTGGGCAGACTTCTATGGTCTATGCCCCAAAAATTGCAAGAACAAATCAAGATCAGGTATGCATATGTTAAAGTAAACTCATGCACATGGTATGATGCGATATATCTTGTTGAGCGGACTGGATAGACTTTGCAGGTCTTTAACTGCTGTTATCTACTATGTTACTATCTGGTTAATATTCAGCCCATGGCAGTCAGTGTTTTTGAAAATGCTGACTGTCATGGCCAGAATTAGTCCCAGATCTTCAACGCTGGGCCATGTCTGGCTACCAACATTGAATATCTAGGGTTAATTCCTCAGGACTAGCTGCTGGAGCCTATGCAGGTCACAGCTGATATTCAACTTGGACCCACATAAGACACTTATGTGGGTCCCAGCTGAATATCGGCAAGGGTCTGCATAAGCAGATGTACCCACTTCCAATGCCTGCTCCCCCCAATCCCCCAGAACAGCAAGCCCCCTTCAATGGTTGAAGGCTCACCTGCCATTTCCCTGGTGATCCAGTGGGGAAATGGGAAGGAGTGATGCTCCCTCGCTCCTACCAATTGCGGCTGCTAGAAGTTGTGGCAGCCATTTTGGGGAGGCAGTCAAAATGGGCAGGAGTGAGTGGGCATCAAACCTGCATATTTCCCCCTCTGGACCACCAGGGAAATGAGCAGGTAAGCCTGCAACCATGGTTGGGGGGGGGAGAGGTGATCCAGCGGGAGGTCTTGTTTTGTTTCCAGAGGGTGGGAGGGTGGAGCAGGTTCAGAAGGGAGGTATTACACAGCATTTCAGGAGTGGGTGGGAGTTCTTGCTGTACCTGCGCGGCCGCATTGCTGATCTGCAAGGGCAGGCTTCTACATGGAATGTTGCTAGTGGAGGAGTAGCCTAGTGGTTAGTGCAGTGGACTTTGATCCTGGGGAACTGGGTTCAATGCCCACTGCAGCTCCTTGTGACTGTGGGCAAGTCGTCACTTAACCCTCCATTGCCTCTGGTACAAAATAAGTACCTGAATATATGTAAACCGCTTTGAATGTAGTTGCAAAATACCACAGAAAGGCGGTATATCAAGTCCCATTTCCATTTCCCCTTACTCAAATACCAGTGTATAGGCCCCTGTTAGAGGAGGTAGGAAAGGGAGGAGGGAGGAAGGAACAACCTAGGAAGAAGTTCAGGGGTTGTTGAATACATAAGATACACCAATTGTCAAAAATGAAATTGGACTTATAAGTTTGTTTTGAAAATTGCTGAAACAACGCCTGCCAACCTGCTTTTTGCTGCAGGTAGTTTTATCTTGAAAGTTTATGGGCTTACTTAAAAAAAAATCTAAAAGTACATGAGTAGATAAAACCTCTGCCCTGACTCTCTGCCTGGAACGGCTCTCAAAAATGTGGGTAAAAGGTGCACGCATGCAGAGTAGGAATGTGCATTGGTTTGAAGTAAGATGGGAAATGTAAATGACATTTCCAAAGAAAGTAAACTTGAAATTACAGATTTTCTAGTGTTATTAAAAACTAGTAAAAAAGGCCCGTTTCTGACACAAATGAAACGGGCGCTAGCAAGGTTTTCCTTGGAGTGTGTATGTTTGAGAGAGTGTATGTGAGAGTGAGTGTGTGTGAGAGAGAGAGTGAATGTGTGTGTGTGTGCTTCTCGGAAGAAAATAAAAACGTCTGTGTGGTTGGTTTTGAGTGTATGGGAATGACGGTTGTGTTGGGGCGTGGAAACAGAGATTAACCAATGGGCTTCCTTGCTCGTGTGTAGTAATCGTCGTGCACCATGGCTGGAGTCGGAGAGGAGAGGGAGGGCGGTGGAACGGTGAGCGAGCGGCTGGTGGAGGGTGGGTGAGGGGGATGGTGACCAGCCAGGGCTGTGCCAAGGGTCTCTGATGCCCCCCTGCAGACTATCAGTTGGCGCCCCCCCCCCCCCCCCCCTGGTTTGGCACAAGAGCCAACTTCCTAAGGTCTTCCTGCAATTTTTTACAATCCGCATGCATTTTAACATTTGAATTTTGTGTCATCTGCAAATGTAATTTCCTCACTCATCATTCCCATTTGCAGATCAGTACAATATAGCACCGGTCCCTTTACAGATCTAGAATAACACAGCTTTATAATTTCAACAGGACATTTAAATGAACTTTAGTTGGTGCCAGTCAAGTTAGTATTAAGGTGTAAAAGTACCTACATTCAATCTACATATAATAAATATAAAGAGCCTGATTATAACAGGGTGCCTATGTGGAAAGTTAAAAAAAAAAAAAAGGTTCATATTTTATTTTAATTTTCTAAAAGCCAGTTTCTCATACATCTGCACACAGCTACTGAAAACAGATCTTTTCAAGAAGGCATACCATAATCATCCATCTTAAACACTAAATAACAACATTACACAGATCTATGATCCCTCCCCATCTACAAATCCTTGCTTAAAGCCCACCTCTTCAATGTCGCTTTTGGCACCTAACCATTGGACTAACCAGGAAACCCAGATTGCCCCAATTTGATTGACTGCATTCTTGTCCTTTAGATTGTAAACTCCTTTGAGCAGGGACTGTCCTTCTTTGTTAACTTGTACAGCTCTGCGTAACCCTAGTAGCGCTTTAGAAATAGTACTATACAAAACCGAAAGCCTATCACATGATTGATTACCCTCCATTGCTACCTATATTTAAGCACTACCACTTTAAACATCCTTGTCATTACATTTACTCCGAGCCATTATTTTAAAGTCAATTACTTTGTTTTTTTTTACATAGTTGCTGGATCTTAAGACTTAAGTACTACTAGAACTGGAAATATGACTGTGCTATTGCTATACATATGTCACAATCCATTTTATTACTCATCATCAGCTTATCTCTTCCTTTCCTCGTGCCTTTAGTCTCCCCTCCTTCCTCCCTGATTCTAGCTTGTTCTCTCCCCCCCCCCCCCACTCAACAAACAGAAATTTCCTTGCCTTGTTTTTCCTATCTTCCTCTTTGTCTTTTCTGTTCCATCAGCTCTTATTTTCCTTTCCTGCTGCCCTCACTCTCCCCTCTTTCGTTCCTCCCTGATTCTAGCTTGTTCTCTCCCCCCCCCCCCCCACAGAAATTTCCTTGCCTGCTGTTGGCTGTTGTCTTTCTTTTCTTCCCCAGCTGGCCTGGTTGGTACCAGTTGAGTTCCCCCACCCAACCTGCAGCCTCAAATGCACTTTCTTTTTCTTTATCCATAAGTAGGCCCACGCCACGCCACGCCACGCCACGCCAGCCAGCCAACAAACAAAGTAATGAAAAGTTAACAACAAACAAAGCAAAACCTTACCAATGCTGTCCACCACAGTCTGACTCAGTCTCAGCAAAAAACAAAATTAATGCGGAGCGCCGCGGGAGCAGCGATCAATCATCCAGCAGCGGCGCCGGCTCTCCTCTCTCCTCTCAGCACTGCTGCTCTCCAACGCGGCGTTGGCGTCAGCAACACCCTTCCAGGTCCTGGAGAGTCGGACTGCCTGCGAGGCTCCAGAGAGAGTCCAGGTGTGTGCGTCAGAGCTGGGGTGGTGCTAAACAGATGAATGACGCGCTGCGCACGGGAAGGCAGCAGCGAGCCAGTCAGCCAGACCCAGCAGCGCATGCACATAGGCGCCAACAACGTGAGAGAGGTTTATATTTTTTAATTTTAGAACATTACTCGGCCGCCGGCGGCGGCGCCCTCCTGCCGTGCTTACTGCGCTTACCGGGTCGGCACGGCCCTGTGTCCAGCGCCGATGTTGGTTGGGTTTGAGTGTATGGGAATGACGGCTGCATTGGGGAGTGGAAACAGAGATTACCCAATGACAATCCGATTTGTTGAGAGTCATTGCTCCGCCCTCAACGTCATCACGTTGTGACACGGGGGCGGGGCAGACACTCATGGGATCTTGCAACTACAAATTTAGAACGTTGGAGGTGCCTTTTATATAGAGAGATAGCTGCTAGGCATAAGCTAGCCTCAAACCAGTGCCCTTTGGGTTGGAGGGCACTTGCTTCCCAGAAGGAGCTATTCTGTGTCCCTGGAGTGTGGCTATAGACAGACCATTCCTAGCTGTATCTTGATTTCTGATTATCCTAGTTCTTGTTTCCTCATTGGCCCAGTGGGGATCAGTCCAGTGCAGGCTTGGGGATTCCTGCATGCTGCTTCAATCTTGTTTTCTTGTCCAGCCTTGCATTTGGTTCCTGAAGCCTGGGGATTCTACTTTCATGTGTTTCTAGTAATCCTTATTTAGCCTTTTGCAATGCTTGTAGCTTAACCTTGTAGCTACTGACGGGGGAGGGGTTGATGTTGCGGAGCCTCCAAGTAAGGTGGATATCTTGAAAACCTGGCTTGTTTGCAGCCCTCGAGGACTGTACTTGGACAAGTCTGCCCCATACCATATCCTTCCTCTTCTTTTACACTTTGTGCCATTTTATAAATTTCTCGCTGCAACTGGCTGTTTAGCATTTTAAACTGCTGTGATACATACTTCTGAGTGGTTTAAGAACTGATGAGATCAAAAGAATTACAATGATTTTACTATATTTTCAACCCTTTGAACCAAATTGGGCTACTTGTTTAATCAAAGGGACTATTAATTGCCAACACCTATTAAGTTATTATCACCACTTATTTTTTTTATAACATCCTAACAAAGTGCTCTGTGGTGTATAAAGGATAAAATTATGTCTCTTTTCCAACACTACACTGTGCACACTGCAAAAGGCTGGCTCTATTCTGTCAAACTGGATTCCTCCTCATTAAGAGCTTGCAAATTGAATTTATCACATTTTTAATGGAACCTAAACCACAAAAATGAAATGACATCCACAATAAAAGTAGAGATAAACACAAGGTCTGTTAAAACAGTTTTAATTCCTAGCACTTAATTCAAGTAATTGTTAGTGATGAGGCATGAAAATATTCGGTGGCTGTAATCTTATCATTTGAGAAAATCAAACATATAAACGGCAAGTGACCGACTCACCTGCAAATGCGCAGTACAGACTTCCCTCTCTGTCCCGCCCTCGCGTCAAGACGTCATGATGTCAGAGGGCGGAACAGAGAGGGAAATGGACTGAGTCAGACGCCGCCGCCGCCGCCTGGAAACAAACATTGCGCGAACCAACCTCCACCCTCCCCCCCATCCCCACCGCCGCTCCTGCCCCCCTCTGTATCGTGCCCCCTGCACTGACCTGACAGCGCTTCTCACCTCCATGTGGAAGCGCTTCAGGCATCAGCAGAGTGATCTGCTGCTGCCTGTAGCGCTTTCACACGGAGGTGAGAGGCGCTATCAGGTCAGTGCAGGGGGCCCGGCACGGAGGGGGGAGGGAGCGGCAGCGAGGAGGGTAGCTGGACATGGGGGGAGGGCAAGGGGAAAGGGCATGGTTGCTGGACATGGGGTGAGAGCAGGGCAGAGAGGACGGTTGCTGGACATGGGGGGAGGGGGCAGGCCAAGGGAAAGAGGAGGGTTGCTGGATATGGGGGGGGGGAGGATCGGTGGACGGGGTGAGGCTAGGGGAGAGAGGAGGGCTGCAATACTTGCCCGTTTTTACGGGCTTAACGGCTAGTTAACTATAAAGTAAATGATGGCCTCAGACAATTTGATGTGATATGGGTACCCATAGGAACCAACTTTCCAAACTGATTAGGGTGCTAAAGCCAACTCAAATTACCTCTTTCTATAGACAGTGAAGGGGTTTGTTCAATATTGGGGTTGATCAAGCACACGGAGTGTAATTCTGGGGTCCTTTAACTAAGGCGTGCCGAGAAATGGCCTGCGCTAGTGTAGGCATGTGTTTTGGACACACGCAGATCCATTTTTCAGCGCGCCTGTAAAAAGGCCTTTTCTAAAATTTTTCCAAAAATGGGTGTGCGGCAAAATCAAAATTGGCGTGTGTCCATTTTGGGTCGGAAACCTTATTGCCACCCATTCACTTAGTGGTAAGATCTCGTGTGTTAACCGGTCGGTAATCATCTACACGTGTACAATGCTGATTACTGCCCAGTTAGCGCCGCGCGCCAGAAAACAACAATTATTTTCCGACATGCGTAGCGGATGTACGTAAAAAATGAATTTACTGCCTGGGCCTCGCAGTAGCTGGGCAGTAACTCCAAACTGATAGGCATTGGGCGCGCATAGGTGCCTATGCGGCTTAGTAAAAGGGCCTCTTTGTAAATAAGCAGAATACCAGTGTCTATGAACATACATGCAAATATATGCACACAGAATTGAGAACGGTAACATAAACAAACACATAGGACTTCCCGAGCCTGTGCGTCTAACCCCGTCCTTGGCCGTTTTCAAGTCCAAACTTAAAGCCCTGTCAAGGTTGTGCCCATGTTTCATGCTCTCCTTCTTGTCGCCACCTAGTGGCCAGACCTGGTGGCTGCTATGGACTGTCTGGTTACTCTCACCCGTTCCAGATTTCAGCCCAGTCCGGTCCAGATCTTCCAGACTGCCAGACTTGTTCTTTTTGTTTGAACCTGCACAGCACCTGTAGTTGCCTGATGATTGCTGCAGTGAGCCTCAGCTGCTGCTGGGCTTATTAGCCATTTGGAAACCTTTCTGCTTTGCCTTTGCATCTCCTTAGGCCCTTGTTTGTTGGTGCTTGCTGCACTTCTGTTTAGTTTGGGTTCTTGCTTGTGATTCTTGTTTGTTTCTAGTTAGTCTGTGTGTAGTTTAGTTTAGGGTTGTTTGGTTCTTAGTCTTGTTCCTTGTTTGTAGTTCTTTGTGTAGGTCTTAGGTTGTTTGTGTCTCCTGTCTTTAGTGGTTGCTTGCAGCTTTCAGTTCTGTCTTTGTCTGTCAGTATTTGTTCCCTTTTTCAGTGGCTGCTTGCAGCTTCTAGTTCTGGCCCTTGTCTGTCCGTATTTGTTTCTGTGTTAGTGGCTGCTTGCAGCTTTCAGTCTCTGTCCCCTAGCTTGTCCACTCCCTGCCTTGTGTTGTATTGTCTGTCTGTGAGTCCTGGCCCAGTTTCCTGCCTTTTTGTCCTTGTTCATTCCTTTCCCCTCTGACCCTCAGTCCCTGTGCAGCCTAGTTGGGATCCTGTTCCTGCCCTGTCCTATAAGTCCTGCCGGCCGCCTGCAGCCAGGGGCTCAACTCCGGTGAAAGGTGGCCATGTGCAGGTGAAGCCTAACTGTTAGTCAAAGTTCTGCCCTGTCTCTGGTGTGGGGTGGTTTTGCCTGCCGCTGCCACTCCTCGGCAGTGGTCCAAGGGCTCACAAAACCTAGTTCCTGTTTTGAAACGTGACAAGCCCACCTCTTTACCACTACTTTTGACTCCTAACCACTACTCACTTGCCCTGTCCTTTATCCTCACCTATTTATTCCCTTACCCTTAATCATTTTGTCTGTTTAACTATCTAGATTGTAAGCTCTTTGAGCAGGGACTTTTTGTGTATGGTGTACAGTGCTGCGTATGCCTTCTAGCGCTATAGAAATGATAAATAGTAGTAGTAGTAGGATTGTTATATGGAAAGAGATTGTAAGCAAAACAAAAAAAACCAGCACTGCTTAGACAGTAACTCCAGTAATTGGGAAATAAGGCAGAGCTGGGCAGATTTCTAGGGTCTGTGCCCTGATTATGGCCAGACATATCTGGGTGGGCTGGAGTCGGCTTCAATGGCAACTCCAGTAGCTGGGGAATACGTCCAGTGCCGGGCAGACTTCTACGGTCTGTGCCCTGAAAATCACAAAGGACAGATCAAGAATATATCTTTATAATGCAACACATGCTACGAGTTTATCTTATTGTGTAGACTGGATGGACTGTGCAGGTCTTTATTTGCCGTCATCTACTATATTACTATGTTACTCAACTTCAAAGCACATAGATGTCTCAAAATGCCTCCCAAAAAGTCTATGTACCAAAAACATCAAAATAGCAATTTTGAAAAGGAAGAAGAAAAAGTCCAACACTGTACTTCATCTAAATAGAAAGTAGGCATGTTGGGGCGGGTAGGAGGCGATAATTGAACAGGAAAAAATGTCCAGGGTAAAACAAAGTTGATCGGATTGAACAGCTGACTAATACAGGATTAAGGCATGACCCCTCTGAAATTCCCCAGTGGTTACTGCCCCCTCCCTCCCCTGAAAGTGCAACTGGAAAGGAAAAGTAGACTCATGACAGCCTCAGGTATTACAGGCATTCTGAATAAATACAGGAAACAAGTATGAGACCCAGCCTCCCCCCCTCCCATGAAAATCCTCGACCCGGAGAGCAGCAGCAGCTCTTATAGGCTGCCTGCTCTGGGACTTCCTCCTTGAATTGTCCTGCCTAGAAGGGGCGGGATGGTTCATCGAGGAAGTCCTAGAACAGGCCACAGGCAGCCTATGAGTGCCACTGCCACCGCTTGAGTGAAGCCAAGAGAATTTTAAGGTGGGGGTGGGAAGGGGTGGCACAGGGGGAGCAGGGGGAAACACACCCCGTGTAAATAGTTCCTGGCTATGCTACTGGGTAGCAGGCCTGCTTCTAGACGATGTGAATTGTAGGTGCAGATTGCTTACCCCAACTTTTCCCATTTCCTCGTCCCTTCCTTTTCTATCCTTTTTCAATACTGTTCTTAACATGCATTTGATATATATATATATATATATATATATATATATATATATATATATATATATATACATATATTCCATAAGGTACAGTCCAGAGATAAGTAGAAGGTCACTGTCTATGATGCTGTCATATATTTGTTACCAGGGGCATAGCTAGATGGGGGCATGGGCCCCCGCAGATTTAGCCCTGGCCCCCCTGCTTTCACCCCTCCACCGCTGACCCTCCCCGCCACATTCAACCCCCCCCCCCCCACCACTTTCGACCTCTCCCCCCACCACTTTCGACCTCTCCCCCCCCCCCCGCCACTTTCGACCACTCCTCCTGCCATCGCCAACTCCTCCCCACCACTGCCAGGTACCTTTGCTGGCGGGGGTCCCCAACCCCCGCCAGCCAAAGTCCTCTTCAGCGCCGGTCTCCAGTGCATTGCTGATCTGGATTCTGTCAAGCCAATTTCCTGCTTCCAACAGTAGCAACATTCCATGCTACCAATCCCAGGGCAAGCAGTGGTTTCCCCCATGTCTGTCTCAATAGCAGACTAAGGACTTTTCCTCCAGGAACTTGTCCAAACCTTTTTTAAACCCAGATACGCTAACCACCGTTACTATATCCTCTGGCAATGAGTTCCAGAGCTTAACTATTCATTGAGTAGAAAAATATTTCCTCCTATTTGTTTTAAAAGTATTTCCATGTAACTTCATTGAGTGACCCTTCGTCATTATACTTTTTGATACAGTAAAAAATTCATTCACTTTTACCCATTCTGTACCACTCAGGATTCTGTGGACGTCAATCACATCCCCCTTCAACTGTCTTTTTTCCAAGCTGAAGAGCCCTAACCTCTTTAGCCTTTCCTCATATGAGAGGAGGTACATCCTCTTTATCATTTTGGTAGCTCTTCTTTGAATCATTTTTAATTCCGCTATATCTGTTGCACCATAGAGTGAAACAGAGGTATTATAATATTCTTTGTTTTATTTACCATCTCTTTCTTAATAATTCCTAGCATCCAGTTTGCTTTCATGGCTGCCATCACACACTGGGCAGAAGATTTCAGCATACTGTCTACAATGACACCTATATCTTTGTTTTTTTTTTGGGGGGGGGGGGGGGGGCTGACTTTCAAGGTACACCCTAGCAGCAGGTACTATGATTTGGATTATTCTTGCCAGTGTGCATTACTTTGCATTTGTCCACATTAAATTTCATCTAACATTTGGATGCCCAGTCTTCCAGTTTCCTAAAGAGGGGCATAATCGAACACGAACGCCCATCTCCATGGGCGTCTATCTCTGAGAACGGGTATGTGAAGGGGCGGGACAAACCGTATTTTCGAAAAAAATGGGCGTCCATCTTTTTTCCGATAATACGGTGTGTTCCAGGCAAATGCATCGGATTTGTGTGGATTTGAGCTGGGCGGTATTGTTTTTCAGCGATAATGGAAACCGAAGGCGCCCAGCTCAAAAACGAACAAATCCAAGGCATTGGGTCATGGGAGGGGCCAGGATTCGTAGTGCACTGGTCCCCCTCACATGCCAGGATACCAACCGGGCACCCTAGGGGGCACTTGCAACAATTAACTAAAAAAAGTTAATTACCTCTGAAGTCCATAGCTCCCTTCCCTTGGGTGCTCAGCCCCCCAAATCCCCCCCAAAACCCACTCCCCACAACTCTATACCATTACCATAGCACATATGGCTGAAAGAGAGCACCTAGATGTGGGTACAGTGGGTTTTGGGGGCGGTTTGGAGGGCTCCCATTTACCACCACAAGTATAACAGGTAGGGGGGTGGGCCTGGGTCCATCTGGCTGAAGTCCACTGCACCCACTAACAACTGCTCCAGGGACCTGTATACTGCTGTGATGGAGCTGGGTATGACATTTGAGGCTTGCATAAAGGCTGGAAAAAAAAAAAGTTTTAAAATTGTTTTTGTTGGGTGGAAGGAAGTTAGTGACCACTGGGGGAGTCAGGGGTGGTCATCCCCAATTCCCTCCGGTGGTCATCTGGTCATTTAGGGCACTTTTTTGGGACTTGTTCGTGAAAAAAAAGGGTCCAAAAAAGTGACCCAAATTCACGCTAAAAACGCCTTTCTTTTTTCGATTATCAGCCGAGGACGCCCATCTCTCCTCGGCCGACAAACACGCCCCAGCCCCGCCTTCACCACGCCTCTGACACGCCCCCATCAACTTTGGCCGTTTCCATGACGGAGTGCAGTTGAAGACGCCCAAAATTGGCTTTCGATTATACCGATTTGGGCGCCCACGGGAGAAAGACGCCCATCTCCCGATTTGGGTCGAAATATGGGCGTCTTTCTCTTTCGAAAATAAGGCGGAAGGTCTTCCTGCAATATTTCACAGTCTGCATAGGTTTTGATAAGTTTGAATAGTTTTGTGTCATCTGCAAATTTAATCAACTCACTTGTGGTTACGATTTCCAGATAATTTATAAATGTTAAATAGCACTGGCTCCAGTACAGATCCCTGCGGCACTCCACTTTTTACCCTCCTCAATTGAGAAAAATGGCTATTTAACCCTATCCTCTACTGTCCAATTCCCAATCTACAACAGAACATTGCCCAGGCCACCAGTGTCTCATTTACGCTTTCACTCACCCAATACATGTCAAGTCTAGGCTGTCTACAGAGAAATATAGGCCCCGATGAACAAAGGCAATTTTATGTTTCTCAGCGACCAGAGAACACATTTGCACTATCCATGTAATTTAAACAAATGCATATGGATAATATAGAACTGTTTAAATTATTAAATGGCCAGATATGGTTTGTACATATGAGGGTCAGGATAGGGGATGAGTGAGGGTGGGCCAAAATTATCTGGATAGTTTTGATATTCAGCTGCTATAACACTTTATAAATAGGAGGGTTGAAGATATGGATTAAGTCAAACACTGGTATCAGCCCTTAATCCAATGACTATGCAGGTTGAATATCAACCCTGTAATTTACCGGGTGATCAAATAAACTGTACAGTTCATCTGCTAGACTTCAGAGACATAAAATAGAAAAAAAAAAACAATTAGACACTGGGATACCTCTTCATCTACCTTTCTTTTCTTAATTGAGACTACTTGTCTCTTTTCCTTCAGTCCCTTGAATCCTCAGGCAGGACCCTCTTTTTACAGTTTTCAGTATGTTACAATTTGATATACCATCATTTCTAATCATAGGTCACAGAGGTTTACAAACGTTAAATTATTAATACATAAAAAAGACCTGCCCACATTCAAACTGTGCTGAAAAGGGGCATGTCCAGAGATGGAGGAAAGGCTCAGTTGGCCAACGATGTAAAACAATTTCATTTTGAAATCCCTTAGTGTGGGTTAAGAGCTTTTTATTCTTTGCAACCCAGCGGATGTTGGAAAGAATACCTGTCTTATCTATGGCAAAATAACTCCAAAACAATTCACGGAACAGGGCCAAGTTTGATGAGGGAGCAAAATTGATGAAAAGACACATTGGGTTTGAAAAGAGGGGTGGGCAGGCCGGAAACAGAAGGAGGGGCTGGATTTCTGTTCCCTTCTCCACTACTGCCGGCTCCAGACTTCGCGCCTTCTGTCTCGCTGCACCCTACGCCTGGAGTGGACTTCTTGGGCCCCTATGTCTTGCCCCATCCTTGGCCACCTTTAGGTCTGGACTGAAGGCCCACCTCTTTGACGTCGCTTTTGACTCGTAACCACTTGTAACCACTCGCCTCCACCTACCCTCCTCTCCTCCTTCCTGTACACATTAATTGATTTGATTTGCTTTATCTTTTGTCTATTAGATTGTAAGCTCTTTGAGCAGGGACTGTCTTTCTTCTATGTTTGTGCAGCGCTGCGTACGCCTTGTAGCGCTATAGAAATGCTAAATAGTAGTAGTACCAAGACCCAAACATCCAAGCTTAGAGATAACCTAAGTCTTATCCACAAACCCCAAATGATAGCTGAAAGAAACGCGCCTTCAACAATATTTTAAATGTCGTAAAAGATAATTCCGCCTTGAGATCGGTAATCTGAACAATACAATACACATCCTCATGTTGATTCTAATCAAGCCTTCGCAGGCTCAGGAATGACCAATTTATGATCATTAAATGAATGGAGACACCTACCCAGGATATAGGGAAATGGTTAAAGATAATAAATAATCAGGAGTCCCAGTATTAAGAAGAGCTTTATGACCCAGCATAAGTATCTTAAATTCAAACCTAAAATGAACTGGAAACCAATGATACTGCATAAGTAAGGGTGAAACATGATCCCATCTTCGCACTTTACCCAACAAAAGAACAGCATTTTGCAATGTTTGCAACTGTTTCGAATTAGTGGTACTGACTCCAGCATACACCACATTGCAATAATCCAAACGTGATACCAATAAAGCATGAATCAAAGAATGAAATGTGGAGTCTTCAAAAAGCCTCTAAACAGAACAAGAAATACCCTCTTTTACTACAGCGGAAATCTGTTTTGTAAACGATAGTTGAAAATCGGTAATAACCCATAAGTACATAAGTATTGCCATACTGGGAAAGACCAAAGATCCATCAAGCCCAGCATCCTGTTTCCAACAGTGACCAGTTCAGGTCACAAATACCTGGCAAGATCCCAAAAAAGTACAAAACATTCTATACTGCTTATCCCAGAAATAGTGGATTTTCCCCAAGTCCATTTAATAATGGTCTATGGACTTTTTCTTTAGGAAGCCATCCAAACCTTTTTTTAAACTCTGCTAAGCTAACCGCCTTTACCACATTCTCTGGCAATGAATTCCAGAGTTTAATTACACGTTTGAAAGACTCGATTACATGAATTGGATGACCAAACAACACAGGCACCTGATTATGACAGTTAAGATGGCCCATTATCCAACAAGTGGTACTCTTAGAACAGGCTGTCAGCAGTGAATCAAAGAACACACTAAATCAGTGCCGTAGCCACAGGTGGGCCTGGGTGGGCCGGGGCACACCCACATAGGGCTCAGGCCCACCCACCAGTAGTATAAGTTTAGTGGTAGCTGGTGGGGATCCCAATAGGCTTCTGCCAGCTGAAGACTTCCCCCTGATGGTAACGAAAATGCTGCTCTCCACAATACTGGCACCTACGCATGCTCAGTTTTCAGTTCATGTCTGCTGCAGACTGCCAAGGTGGAGAGAAGCATTTTTCCACCAGCTGAGATATTTTTTGGTGGGGTGGAGAACACTTGGTGCCCACCCACTTCTTGCCTAGGCCCACCCAAAATCTGCTGTCTGGCTACGCCCCTGAATTAGAAAAGGTGCAGAGAAGGACGACAAAAATGATAAAGTGGATGGGATGACTTCCCTATGAGGAAAGGCTAAGATGGCTGGGGCTCTTCAGCTTGGAGAAAAGGCGGCTGAGGGGAGATATGATAGAGGTCTATAAAATAATGAGTGGAGTGGAACAGGTAGACGTGAAGTGTCTGTTTATGCTTTCCAAAAATACTAGGACTAGGGGGTATGCGATGAAGCTAGAAAGTAGTAAATTTAAAACAAATCGGAGAAAATGTTTCTTCACTCAACGTGTAATTCATCTCTGGAATTCGTTGCCAGAAAATGTGGTAACAGCGGTTAGCTTAGCAGAGTTTTAAAAAGGTTTGGACGGCTTCCTAAAGGAAAAGTCCATAGACCATTATTAAATTGGACTTGGGGAAAATATTTCTGGGATAAGCAGCATAAAATGTTTTGTACTTTTTGGGGAATCTTACCAGGTATTTGTGACCTGGATTGGCCACTGTTGGAAAGAGGATGCTGGGCTTGATGGACCCTTGGTTTGTCCCAGTATGGCAATACTTATGTACTCATGTATTGCATGACTTGGGTCACATGTAGTCAGTGGTGTGCTGGAGCCATTTGTTAAGTTTTTGAGAATGTTGGGAGCTGGTTAAAGTAGGCCCACCGTGGCTACTTTAACAACAGGCTCCTAAAACCTCCTGAATTTCCTTTTCCTTTGCTGGTGGGGTTGCTGAGCCCCGCCAACCAAATAAATGGACTGCAGCCACTCCCTGCTGCTTTTTTCCAGCTCTGAGCAGCATGACGGGACTTCTCGCAAGTGTTCAGTTCATGCTCGAGAAGTCCCGGCATGCTGCTCAGGATCTGGAAACAAGCTTAGAGTGCCCACACGAGGGGAGGGGGAGAGAGAGGGGGGAATGTATTGCCCCCCTAAATCCACCCTTGGCCTCCCCCCCCCCCCAAATTACAGGGGACGGCTACGCCTGGAAAGAGAGCCCGTCATTAAAAATTTACCAGCACACCGCTGGCATCATGATGATTTATTTCACAAGAAAGCAAGAAAAATTCCCTTCTGCGGGAAGAATCCTTATAGTAATTGGTTCTTTAAGGCAGCAATAGGCTTCTTCAGGCTGACACAAACACTTCCCTTAAAACCTTGACTTCATTCAAACCTCAAACCCTAAGTTTAGTTTAAATCTTGAATCCATTTTGCCAATACTTAAATAGAAAAAGAGTGTATATAAACTCCAAATCAAAGGCTCCATAGTGAATTGGTTTACAGCAAGTAACAGTTCATTACAGCTGCAAAAAGAAATTCACCTTGCCCTTAGAATCCACTGTCAGGCAGACCAGAAAAGTATATTCTGCTGCACAGGAAAAATATAATTTTATGGTGTGCGACTCCAAAGGGGGCATGGACAGGTCAGAAGTGTTCTCCTGAATTTAGATACAGTGTTATAGAATGTCCCATAGCTAGCCAGAGCCACCTTAAGAGCCCTAGTTCCGCCCTAGAGGAAATGACCTGGGAGGAGTGGATCCAGAACCAGGAAGTATATAAGACAGGGCCTGACTAACTGAGGTTAAGAGAGAAGAAGGAGTCAAATCCCCAGGGTAAATGTCACCACACCCTATAATTAAGAATTGTGACCTGGCTGAGGTAAGGTGGTTTTGCTGCTTGTTTGAGACTGACAAGCCTTGCTCAGGGGTCTTGCTGAGAAAGACTCACTGGTTGTGTTTGGGGCAGGGCCATCCTACCTAGGGTTACCATATTTTGTCCTCTGAAAAAGAGGACACATGTCATGCCCCCTGCCCTGCCCTGCCCACACCATGCCCCCTGCCCCGCCCACACCACGTCCCTTTCAGATCCTTGCCCCGCCCTTTCTCACTCTCATCCTGCACCCTGCCACATATTCCCCTCCCCTGCCCCCCGTCACCGTCCCTCCCGTCACCTCCCCTCCTCCTTATCACATATTCCCCTCCCCTCCCCTTACTTACTATCTACTTGCCTTGCCCTGCATCCTTTCTCAGTCTCGGCTCGGGATTCAAAATGGCCGCCGAGAGTTGAAGTCTCGCGAGACCGCTTCAACTCTTGGCGGCCATTTTGAATCCCGAGCCGAGACTGAGAAGGAAGCAGGGCAAGGACAGGCAGCGCTCCGGGCAGGAAAGAGGGGACTCTTTCCTGCCCCCAAAGAGGTCACTAGACCACCAGGGCAGATAGTAAGTAAGGAGAGGGGAGGGGAGACCCATGGCACCGCTCGCCTGCCTGCCCGCCCATTTGTCCAGAAATCCGGACAAACAGGCAGGCAGGCAAAACCCACCGGATGCCCCGGACATGTCCTGAAAAAGAGGACATGTCCGGGGAAATCCGGACATATGGTAACCCTAATCCTACCAGCCACAGACTGTGTTTAGGCCTTGCCAGCCTGAGGCCTGCTTAAGACTGCTTATTACACTGCAGAGGTGTTTTTCCCTGTGTTCCTGGCCCTGTGATGTTAACAGGCCTCAGGATTCAATTAAGTAAACACTTCTTTTCATTTATATCCCTTTGTTCAGCTGTGTTATTTCAGAGGTCCACCCTCAATCCTTGCTTTGGGTATCACAGTGCCCAACTGCCACTAGTTAGGCTTGCCAAAAGCTAGTGTGAATGTTGACACCTAAGTGTTCATGCCTAAAGATAGGCATGAAATGTGCACCATTACACCAGTATTCTGTAACAGTGGCATAGCCATGGGTGGAGTGGGGTGAGGTAGAGCACACCCAATTTGGAATAAGACCCTCCCAAAATTGTGGTGCTCTTTCTGTGACTGGTGGGGACCCCCAAATCCTGATATCTGAAGATTTCCTCCTCCTCAGGCAGCCAGCGCTCTTGCAAACGGCAGCCAGCAGCAATTTCCTCAAGTTGACACAGACATTGGCCCCTTAGCAAATGCTCAGTTTTTGCAGATGTGCTTGTGCAGCCTGCCGATGGTGGCATCAGCTTGAGGCAAGCGCTGCTGGCTGCTGTTTGGAAGAGCGCTGGCTTGCCTGAGGAGGAGAAAATCTTCAGCTGGTGGGGTTTGGGGATCCCCACCAGTTCATGTATTTAATAATTTGGGGTGGTGGGTGGCAAGAGCCGGGTTGGACTAATTCCGTGCTTATTCACCTTGGGCTCAGGCCCACCCACAATTGGCCATCTGGTTATGCCCTTGTACCATACTCTGCGCAGAGTGTCCTTTGCAGAATATTGGCTTAGAGTGGGTCTTCGCAGTGCCTAAGTTTGGTTGGCATTTTAGAATTCTACTACTATTACTACTACCTAACATTTCTAGAGCACTACTAGGGTTACGCAGCGCTGTACAATTTAACAAAGAGAGACAGTCCCTGCTCAAAGAGCTTACAATCTAATAGACAAGTGAACGGTCGGTCCGATAGGGGCAGTCAAATTGGGGCAGTCTGGATTGATCTGTAGGATCTGCCATACTGAAGTTCCCGTTTGTTAGTTATTGTAGAATACAGTACAAACCAGTACATTTCTCCTTTCTACTCGGACATATGGCTGGAAATAAAAGGAAGCAAAGGTCCCATTGCACACAGCTGTGCTTATAAATCATGAAGTATACCATTCCTAAAATGAGGATCTTTCATGATCTGACTGAAGAGGAAAAGTTCATTGTAATCGCCAGCGTACAGGGGGTAAGTAGTGCCTCTTTAGGAAGATGAATCATTATACAGTGTAGAAGTCTCTGATGGAGCTTTTCTCAGAAACCTAGCACTGTGCTTTCCTTGTCTACAGTTCTGAAAAGGAGCAGTATCACGGGAATGATTCTGATTTGCATTGTATATGCAGCCCGTGCAAAAAGCGGTGATTTATGACCTCAGCAGGCTCATGTGGAAAATAAGGAGATCATCCCTTTGTTCCCGGGGAAAACAGTGTTACAGTCATGATGTGCACATGAAACTATTAGCACTGCAGGGGTAGAGTCAAGACTCCATTTCCATGTATTATAGTGTATGAGACATCGAGTACTGCGACATTTGATGAAAAATACAACATCAGAATTGTGTGGGTGCGCGTAAAATATATTATATATATCATACATTAATCAATGACTAATCATTGCATGGCAAAATCTCATTCCTGTGCACAGTAGTAACGTTTGCAAGTTTAGATTTAAGCACAGAAGCATGAACTGCGCACTGTCAAGCATAACTATTTCCATTATTAGTATTATTAGTTCAGCAGTCATGAGTGGAGAAATGTGGAAACTTTTCTATTTAGAAAAAGTTAACTAAATCATAAAGCAAGTATTTCACCCTATAAAATTGTAGTCTTCATTATTTTTTAAAATAAGTTTATTAAATCATAATGATACAACCACAGAAAATGCAATACAACAGAACAAAACACACAATATGATACAGAGTGCTGAGTTCTAACCCTAAAATTAGTTCATATTGGATAGAAAAAGGTCTAAAGACTTCCATTCGTGGATAGCCGATTTATGTCCAGACAGGGAGAGTACATGATCTACATACAATAATAACATAATATACAAGTAAGCATATTAAAACAATCATGCACCATCAGGTCCACTTTGTATACACTGTGGCATGCAATAATTTATCTTTCCTGTAAATGTATTCTGTTATTATTTGAGAAAGAAAGTGAACGATGCTTGAAGTTACCCTTCATTTCAAGGAGACCTGCAGTATGCATTTTATGACATTTTTATCTTTCAGCTTTCTTAATTTTTTTTTCTTCTTTTCTTCTTATAAAAAAAGTAAAGAAGAAGTGACGGATGAAGCAGGATCCTATCATCCATCTTGAAAGGACAGCTGGAGCTTTTGCATGCAAATGAAAGCTATCATTCTTGTCAACTTGAAGCCAAAGCACCATAGACTGTGGTCCATAGCTAATTAATATTCCATGACCAATCAGACCACTGATGCACAGCACAGTGCCCTTCCACACTGAAGTGCAATTCTAGGGACAAGAATGATTAGGCACAGGGGTCACTGTGTTTAGCACAGTCTTAGAGAATTTAAGTTCATCTTTTATGCAAGCTATCCACTTAGGTTTCACAGAAATACAGTAGTGATATGCAGATGAACCGAGGCTACTTTGTTTAAAAAAAAATCTTTATTATACAACTATGAAGTCATGCGTGGATAATAGGAAATTGCTTTACAAGCTAGGGGGGTCCTTTTATCAAGCTGCGGTAAAAAGGGCCCTGCGGTTGTGGGGAGGGGGTCGTTTTTGCTGCATGACAGGGTTCTTTTTACTACAACAAGTAAAAAAAACCCTAAAAAGACATGGCTATGCAGTAAGATTATTTTTACTGCGTGGCCATGTGGGGAGGGGGGAGGGGAGCACTTGCGGCCACCCATTGAGGTGGCAGTAAGGGCTACCGCGGTAACCTGATGGTAACCGGGCAGTGGCGCTGCCTGATTACCGCAGAGTTAGCGCTGCACTCGAAATTTTGGAATTATTTTCCATAGCACCGGAAATGGCGCACGCTCAAGATGGAACTACCATCGGCAACCATGTTGCGACAATGGTAGTTCTGGGCTGCCACGTGGGAACCCTTTAGCAAAATGGCCCCTAGATTGGGGAACCTGCAATCTAAATTTAATAGCTTACTAATATTTGTTGAGGTTGATTTTGAGAATGATTGATTAATTTTTTATTTATTTTACTTTATTACACTTGATATATTGCCATTCGCCATATGGCAGCTAGGAGGTTAACAATAAAACTCACAAAGAGGGGGAGCTTTAAAAAAAAGTAAGATTAGAGGGAAGAAGAAAGTGTATCGGGTAATAAGCAGGAAAAATGATCAGGGGAATGCCTGAGCGAAAAGCCAGGATTTGAGAAGTTTCATAAAGACGGGGTATGGGGGGTTCTGATTTGATGTGATGGGGTAATGTATTCCAACGCTTGGGGCCAGCAGAGGCAGTAGCGCGGGTACTCTCAAGGCATCTGACATTAGGGGATGGTTGGTAAAGGAGAGATTGTTGAGAGGATCGAAGGGAGTGGGGAATAAGCAACTTGGAAATGTAATCAGGCAGAAGACCCTTATAGACCAGAAGGAGCAATTCATAAGTAATGTGGTAAGAGATGGGGGAAACCAGTGCTCTTGTTTGAGAAGGGGTGTAACAACATAATCTAATTTTCGACATTCTAAAGAAATTTTACAGCTGTAGACTGTGCAAGTTGTAGGCTTTTGAGAGAGGATAAAGGCAAGCCAGAGAACAGAACATTGCAGTAATCTTGTGTGTGATAACCTAAGAGAAAAATAGTGTACGTATACACAAAATAGGTAGGTAGGGTAGGTAATAGGTAGGTGAAGAAAGAGGATTGAACAACCTTACTAATGTGATGGTTAAAGGAAAGATTCGGATCAAAGTGAACTCCTAGAATACTCAGTTTTTCAACAAAGGCTATGGTTTGCCCCTGAAGAGCTGGGGGGAGATGGTATAGTAGAGTAAGGATTTATGCAGTTGACTTCAATGTTAATCACAGAAATCATTGCCACTGAAATTTCAGGGCTAATGAACTGATGAATTTTAACTAGACGAGGTGTCTGACTTCAAATTTATCCACATAAGTTTAGTAGAGTGAGGGTTTTCCAGGGGTGGGTCTAAAAGTTAATTAGATGTGCTGATATTGAGTCTTCTCCGGTTAAATTTGTACAGATAGCTATGGCACTCATACCCCAGACTTTCTTTTATAGAACACTAGCAAATACAGGGCAAATACGTGTGTATATTTTTGGGCATGGCAACTCACACCTAGATTGCTAAAAAAAATAAAAATAAAAATAGGTAAATCATATTATAATTTATGTATGTAACTTTGGGGCCACTTTACTAAGCGGCGTTAAAAAGTGACCTGCGTTAGTGTGGGTACATGAAATTGGTGAGGGCTGGGCCATTTTTTTTTTACCATGGCAGATAAAAAGGCCTTTTTTTAAACGGGGGCAGTAAATGGCCGTGCACAAAAAATGAAAAACATAGTAACATAGTAGATGACGGCAGAAAAAGACCTGCACGGTCCATCCAGTCTGCCCAAGAAATGTGCCACTTTTTTGTGTATACCTTACCTTGATTTGTACCTGTCTTTTTCAGGGCACAGACCGTATAAGTCTGCCCAGCACTATCCCTGCCTGCCAACCACCAGCCCCGCCTCCCACTACCGGCTCTGTTATCCAATCTCGGCTAAGCTCCTGAGGATCCATTTCTTCTGAACAGAAAGTAGCACAAGGCTATTTTCTGCCTGAGCCCTTACTGCCACCTATTGACTTGGCGGTAAGGGTTCACATCCTACTCGTGCAGTAATCAGGCAAAGCAGAGCAACATGTCCATGCTGCCGATTACCGCTGGGAACGCTGCTTGCAATAGAAAATGATTTTCTACCATGGGAAACTGCCTGGTGCCCGCGCTTCCATGGCGGAAGTATTGATTGGTGATGTGTTAGTCCTACCACTGCTTAGTAAAAGGGCCCCTTAGAGTGCACTAATGGAAGTCCATTTTATACCACCATTATAATAATAATTATTATTATAATACCATTAGCATGCACTAAGCTTTAGTAAAAGGGTCCAAATATTATTTAAGCACAGACTATGAACTCTTTCCTATTATATATAATATAAAAGGGCCCTTTTATTTTATTTATTAATTACATTTGTATCCCACATTTTCCCACCTATTTGTAGGCTCAATGTGGCTTACGTTCGCCATTTCCGGTAGAGAAACAAATACAAAGAGATGTTATGGTCAGATAAGGTTCATGTGTTATAGACACATTGGGGAAACAGAGAGAGGAAGAGTTATGCAGTGTCTTCTACAAGCTTTGGTTTCATTGTGTTGCAGGGTTTAGGCACTTAGGTTGGGTCATTAGGGTATGCCTTTTTGAACAGGTTGGTTTTTAGTGATTTCCGGAAGTTTATGAGGTCGTACGTTGTTTTCACGGCTTTTAGTAGTGCGTTCCACAGTTGTGTGCTTCTGTAAGAGAAGCTGGATGCATAAGTTGATTTGTATTTGAGTCCTTTGCAGCTTGGGCAGTGAAGGTTTAGATAGGTTCGTGTTGATCCGGTTGTATTTCTGATTGGTAGGTCGATGAGGTCTGTCACGTATCCCGGGGCCTGACCATAGATAATTTTATGAGCCAGGGTGCAGATCTTGAAAGCAATACGTTCTTTGATTGGGAGCCAGTGCAATTTTTCTCGGAGGGGTTTGGCGCTTTCGAATCCCGTTTTTCCAAAATATAAGCCTGGCTGCTGTGTTTTGAGCGGTCTGAAGTTTCTTTATGAGTTATTCTTTACATCCCGCATAGATTCCATTGCAGTAATCCCAAACTGTGGTACAAAATGGCCTTAGTGCAGCGTTTCCCTGTGACACCCTATTGCACCGCAGCAAACTCTCTGGGGTGCACAGCAAATCCCAACCTCCCTCCCACCGAAACTGCTACTGCAGACAGCAGCAGCAAAAAAAACAAAAACAAAAAAGCAAGCCCCCCCCCCCCCCCGGAACTGGGGCAGAGGACCAGCAGAGCCAACAGCCCATGCCTGAAGGCTGCTACGTCCCTACGCTTGCTTTTTTTTTGTCGCAGCCACTGGGGACACGGAGCAGACGGCCTTCGGGACTCGCAGAGGTGACTGCCAAGGAGGTTGGATGAAAACAGGAGACAGGATGAAGTCAAAAAGTTGAAACCAATAGGTCAGTCTCTGTTTCCCTTCCCATTCAAAACAAAGCAAGCAAACCTATGAGCTGCTGCATCCAAGCTGTCATTCTTTATTGTTGGTAGCATTTTTGTATGTAATCTCACATATTTTTAATCATGTTGGTTTGTGCAGCATACAGATGCACAAAGAGGAAGTATAATAACGGAATAACTTTTCATAGGTAGAGTAGCAATTTGTTATAAACCATATTCCGTGTGTCATTTGGAGGGGCTGGTTATAGGGACACCCTAGCATTGTTATATTTGTGCAGAGAAGAAGATGGAGACCTGTGTGGCTCGGGGGGGGGGGGGGGGGGGGGGAGGGGCGAACATCGGGGGATGCTGTGAAAAATTGCTTGGACACAAGGGATGCCATGAGCTGAAATGCCGACTGCCATCAAAACAATGCACGACCTAATAAATTTCCTAAAGTTATTAAAAACCAACTTGTTCGAAAAGGCATACCACAATGATCCATCCTAAATACCAGACAACGAAACGCATACCAGAACGGGACAAAACCGAACTCTCGACACTGGATTGCTTAACTGTACTTTGGAACTAATGAACTTTATCGTTATACCACTCTATTTCTCATGCCAGAAATGAACTTGCTACACTTGATTGCTTAATCTACTCTGTCACTTAAGAACCATTTTGCATTTCTCAATCCGCAAATGGCAATCACCATTACGGCATTCTGTAAGCCACATTGAGCCTGCAAATAGGTGGGAAAATGTGGGATACAAATGCAACAAATAAATAAATAAAAAGTTTGGGAACCACTGTCTTAGTGCATTCTTATGCATTTCATTCTTGCGTGCTGTGGATATTTTTTTTTGCTTGGTAAAATGGCTGATTTTTCTGTTTTCTGTATTAATGTCCATGCGCTAATTTTGCCGTTGGTGCTTCAGCCCCTACTGCCATCTATTTTGTATGCGGCTCACGCACTAACCTCACGTTAATCAGTTAGCGTGCAACAATGTAGCTGCGTTAACCGATTAGCACAGAGCATGCCCATTCTCTGCCCTCAGACCCGCCCCCAGTAGCGCGCACTGATCCCAAAAAATGACCGTGGGACACCTGAGCATGCTCTGCGATAAGGAATTTTTAACTGTGGTACACACAGATTAGGGTTTACTGCAGCTTAGTAAAAGGACCCCATAATTTGCTTACTTTTCACTGTTCGTATACTAGTGGATTTTCCAAACTAAAAGTATGCACGTATTTCTACTTTAAAAACCAGCCTGGGGAATTTATGTCCATATGTTTACACCTGCTGTTTGGGAAGCACAAATTTTCTGGGTTAATTTTTTTACACATGTGCACATATTTTATAATGTATGCTGACAGCTACCAGCATTTAATATTCATTTATTCATTGTACTCTAAGTCAAATAGAAATATGTCTGTTTGGAACAGAGTTTTGCCCCCAAGAGTGCGGTGTATATAGGAATATTAAGGAGGAATTCATCAAGGTGTGTTAAGTTCATCCTTTACCGCACTTTGATGCCCCGCGGGATTCAACAACCTGTGGTACCCTGGTACTGCAGGTTGCTGGATCCCAGGCCAACGGCAAAAGAATAACGCTGCTTGTGAGCCACCTTACACTCGGCATTATTTCTGTGTTCCGGGAACGTCGGGCCGTGCAGAGCCTTGGTCTTATGCTCCTGCAGCTCTGGGTCCCCCCCACCCCCCAATGTAAGGTCAGCCAATACCCGCCACCCCCTCATAGTGGGTACCATTGTTGGTCCAGGGAGTCTGGAGGGGGGTCGTCCAGGGGCTCTTCAGGCAGGAGTGATACCTAATCGCTCTTGCCCACTCTTTGGAAGTGTATATAGCAGTTTTGCTCAGCACGTGGGAAGTTTTAGCAACTGAATTTTGTTTTGTTCCCATGTCGCCAGATTTTCACGTCTGGAGGAGTGGCCTAGCCTAGTGGTTAGGGTGGTGGACTTTGGTCCTGGGGAACTGAGTTCGATTCCCATCCCACTTCAGGCACAGGCAGCTCCTTGTGACTCTGGGCAAGTCACTTAACCCTCCATTGCCCCATGTAAGCTGCATTGAGCCTGCCATGAGTGGGAAAGTGCGGGGTACAAATGAAACAAAAACAATCTGACGGGTTTCCAGCACATTCATCTTTTTCAAGTCAAAAGGTGCATATAGAAAACAGATGATTGATATCCTTGGCAACAGACACCAATAATAGACCTCTGACGCAGGCGTTCCTTGCCGAAACACAGGCCGTGTCGGGTCTGAAAAATAAAGCACAGCCAAGATGCCCCTCCCTTGAAGGCTCCTTGTGCTTTGATATTTGAATAACAGCACTAACTGGCTAAAGTTTAACCATGTCCCAGAAATGCTCCCCCACCAATCACTGCCTCTTTTTATCTGGGTAAATTATGTGCAGACAGTAGTTTGCCTGAATAAAATTTAGCAGCTAAGCAGGGTGGAGGCAGGGAGAGGGATATAAGGATTGTAGCCTGGGTTTGTCTGCAAATTTCAAAACTTAGGAAAAACAAAAAAGAGGCAAGCATAATATAAATGAAACTGGCAAACCCAAAGGGTGCACACTCATAAAGACCAAACCCAGAAGCCAATGGGGGTTAAACCATTATTTAACCAAAAAGTATGTAAAAAGATATATTAAAAAAAAGTAGACAACATTGTGTTATAATCTGATATACCAGAATTTTTGTAATGATTGAGTAAGAAAAAGCTTAAGAAAATAAACTAAAAAAGTTTTCCTCAGAAATATTTCCTCAAATTATTACTTTAAAAGGAGTGAAGCCTGTGAAAACTGGGATTACTTTAATCAGTGGTATTTGAATTAGAGACTTAAGTATATGTATTGTTAAATAACTTCTGGTTTTTAAAAGAGAAAGAATGTAATCAGATGTATTATTTCTAACTAATATTGGGCAATAAGTATGTTTTTCAATGAAATGATTTGACTATACACCGTATTGGCCTTGAAGAAGCCAACCAGATGATCAATGTGGAATAATGAATTAGACGAGTAATATCTGGGGATAATCAGGTTAATACCACGTTTTTTTTCTGTTTACTGTTTAATTGATCTCCTTATCTTGTTTCACTCTCCCTATTTAGTGGTCTAAGGAAGAGAATAGAATTACCTGACTGAAATAATTCCTACATATTACTATCTCTCTATTTCCAGCAAGTTGTTTTATCGCTTGTAAAAATTTAATTGGTTATAAATAAAAAATTAAAGAAAAGAAACTAAAAATAAATAATAAATAATTTGATCACATAAAACCTCGACACCATAAGCATTGCTGTATGTTTCCAGAAAAGTGCTTTCCATAACTGGTTTCAATTAATTCCATCAGTGTAACTTCACAGACAGCACAATCGCAGTTTTAGCCAGAGATCAATAAAATCAAGCAGTCCCCGTTCTGCATATGAATAGTTGTGGATTCACGAAGACTTACACCATCTTTAAGAACTGTGAATTTATATATTACATGCTCTTGATATAACACTATAAAACCCCTGAGGAAACAAAATGATTTACAATGTATAATAAAAGGAATGATACAGGCAGAGAGGAGACTACTGCCCCGATACTCATAACTCTGGTGCTGTACTGATCAGTGCCAGAGAAATAGCGCCAAAACAGCGCATCAGACCAACTCCCTAATGCTCAACACTAATGAGATGCAAATATAGGCACGCTTATAGTGGTTTGGAAGTTAAGGGAGAGGATGGTGCCTGACGCATGCGCTCAACAGTCGTGCGTTAAGCACAGCTCTAGAGCATATGCCCAGGATGTCAGAGGGGGGAGGAGGGAAGGAGGAGGAAGAGGTGCCGGCTGCTGGTGAGTTGCAGTGTTTCAACACGCAACAGGCTGAAATCCAGGGAAAGCAGTTTGCGTGCCAAAGCAATAGCAGCACAGTAAAAGCAATCTTCCCTCAGCAACTACCAAGCATTTAAATAATTTTGTTTCTGGGCGCTGGCAGCCAAGGGGTGATTGTGGCAGTGGGAACCAGAGCCAGTTGCTAGGTAAGGGAATGCCTCCCAATGCTGCCAGGCCTGCATGTACGTCCCGACTCCCGAAAACGGAGAGCGTTTCTGGTTTGCTGCTGTCCAGTCACCTAATGCCAGCGCTGAGCTGGTGTAAGGTTTCAAGTGGTAAGGGCACCGTTGTTTCCCATGCTGTTCTCTGAACATTGTAAGGAATAGGAAATTACCTCATTCTGTCTACATTTGCATGCTCATTGCGCTGTTCTTTGGCGTGCTCATTGTTCCCCTTCTATTGCCCTTTGAGCATTCTGTGTTAGCAAATGTGGGAGCTAATCTGGCACTAATGCGATGCTAGGGTAGAGGGAGCGTTGCCAGTGTCTCAACCAGGGCCTGCTGGAAAATCCAGGTTTTTATTTCTTTTCTAATTTGGAGTGACGGTTTGAGTCGAATGTGTATCAGTAGTGAGTTCCAAAGGTGTGGACCCAGGTAGGAAAATGTGGAGACTCTACAAACATCAAGATAGAGCCAGTGGTAGGTGGCTGGAAGCATTGGAGCTGACTCTGTGGGTGCTCTGGGTGCTTGAGCACCCCCAATATTGAGAAAGTTCCTTGTATGTGTCCAGGGAGGGGTTATTTCCATTGGGCTTAGCACCCCCAATAGTTTTGAAAAGTTGGCTCCTATGGCTGGAAGGAAAGAAGAGCAACCTGTAAGGACTGAAGGGATCAGGTAGGCTTCTAAGGAATGAATAGGTTCAACAGATAAGGAGGATTGTCAGTGAAAACCACCTGATATACAAGAATGAGGGTTTCAAGGTGAACGGAAACTGATAGCCAATGCTCAGCTTTCAACAGAGGAGATACATGGTCGTAGAGATGGGTGCTGTGGCTCAATTTAATCACTGAATTGTAAACATTTGAGTGAATTGAATGGAAGGCCATTATAAAGTGCATTACAATAGTCCAAATGAAGTTGGGTGGTAATATATTATATTATATTAAAAAGTAACAATTAACTGTAATTACTTTTGTGCAAATGTAATGAAATAATTTTAATAATTACATTTTTTAGTAATGAGTAATATAATGTCTAATTACGTTATATAGTTACTTTTTAGTGACACCCATCTGGGCTGCTTTGCTTGAGTGAAATTGTTCAAGTATGCAGCATGAGGTAATAACAAATATTGCAGGGTCGTCAACATTTTGTCATTTTTTTTGATCTAGTATGCAAAAAAGATAATATTTATGTTAGAGTGGAGGAGTGGCCTAGTGGTTAGGGTGGTGGACTTTGGTCCTGGGGAACTGAGGAACTGAGTTCGATTCGCACTTCAGGCACAGGCAGCTCCTTGTGACTCTGGGCAAGTCACTTAACCCTCCATTGCCCCACGTAAGCCGCATTGAGCCTGCCATGAGTGGGAAAGCGCGGGGTACAAATGTAACAAAAATTTAAAAAATAAATTAAGTGCAAGTTGTGTCTGGTAAGCCTCAATTCTGAGAATAATGAAGTAGAATCAATGCTAGTAAAGAAATAAAATCTTGTTCAATCAACTGTTGATTTTAACTGTGACATCAAATTTCACAGATGCAAATTGAAGACCTCAACATGAACCTTGTTGTAGCATTCAGCTAGCTATTTTCATATTATTTTTCTTATTTGATTTAAATCTCTCTTTCTAATTGTATTGGATCCCTATACATAAGGACTTGAGCATTTTCTGTTTCAATGTTTTCTTTGATTGTGGATGGATTTCCAATTGCTAGAATTAATTTTACTTAATGTCGAAACAACTGTTTATATCCAAGAATTAAAAAGTAACTAAAAGTATCATATTACTTTCACGGTAACTTAACATGTTGCTTTCATTAAACAAGTAACTACTAACTTTAACACACTACTTTTTTCTTACAAAGTAACTTGCCCAACACTGTCCAAATGTGAGATGACGAGGGAAAATACAAGGGTGTGGAGATCTCCAATGGTAAGGAATGGTTTATCCGGCTTAATCTGACTGAGAGCACCAGAAGCATGAGTGAACAACATCAATTTGGGATCTGAGGGTAAGTTTGGAATATAACTGAACTCCTAGTACTTGCACACGGTGTCCTGAAAAAGGGAGGGTGAAGTCTTTCACCACTGGAGGGGAGGGAATACCTGAATGAGGGTAGGTGAAGTGAATTGCCTCACATTTGTAGGAATCGAGGAAAAGTTGATTGTCTTACAGCTAGCCAACTGCAGCAGGTTTCTAGTGAAATGACATCTGGGGGTGAAAAATGTAAAGTAATAATCTGAGTATTGTCTGCATAGCAGTATGGATTGCAACCAAGAGACTGGTTGAGCAAAGGCAAAGGGGCAAGGAAAATATTAGAGTGTGGAAGCTAACAAGGAGCCCTGAGGCACACCATAGGTGACGGAATAGGATGCTGAAAAGGTTGAGCCAAAACCTGATAGGAGGGGGCATTGAAGTAGGAGGAAAACCACTGATGAGTTTTGCCACAGATGGCCAACCTACCAAGGCAGGAAAGGAGCATGTTATGGTCTACTCAATAAAAAGCAGAGGATAAATATAGAGAGACATGAATCACTGAGTTGCATTAGTCAATTGCCAACTTGATTTCATTAGAGAGCAAGACTAGTAGAGATTCTGTGCTGTGACCTAGCTGAAAACCTGCCTGCCTGGAGTGAAGACCAAAAGATTGTCTAGAAAGAGAGTAAATTGATCAAGAACAATCTTCTCCATCTAATCTAAGTACAGATTTGAAAAGTATGCATTTGACACTAATGGAACTTTACTTATAAATACAAATTGGTCCATCCAGTCTGCCAAATATTTTGGCGGCTCAAATATGAATTAAGTTAAAGAAGGAACTGTCATCTGCGATTCAACTTCATCCTGCCTCTTGAAGACATTATCTAGCATACAGTATGATGCAAAATTAGTAGAAAGAGTAAAATATGAATGAGCTCCAGTGTAAGGTCAATAGAGGCCAAAGATGCCATCCATCATATTACATAATGTAAGATAGCTTAATTCATTTGCATTTTAGAACTGTTTAACAGTTAAAAAGGCTTTGGGTGTAGATAGGAACCAACCAGAAGCAGACCAGCAATTGTAGAAAAGTGTACTTTTCTACAACTGCTGGTCTGCTTCTGGTTGGTTCCTGCTATGATTTTTTTTTGCAGATTACTGCCTCTCTTCTGTCTTGGGTGTAGATATTCAATGGTTGCTAACCAGGCAGGAGCCATTCCTGCTCAGTTAACTCACTGACCAGCTCCCCAGGATGTCAGACTCAGAAACATAATGAAGCCTTGAGCTGGAAGAAGAGGACCTCGGCTGGCGGGGGTCCCCCACCAGCAAAGGTAGGCGACGGCAGGTTAGCGGCGGGAGGGGGAGTCGAGAGGGTCGTCGGTGGGGGAGGGGTCAAAGTTGTTGTTGGTGGCGGCAGTGGGGGTGGCAGCAATGTCGGGGGGGGGGGGGTCGGCAGCGTCGGGGGGGGCTAGAATGTGCCCCCTCACCTCAGGCTCTGGACCCCCCTCCCGCCTAAGTCTGGCTACGCCCCTGGTGCCAGGATAGGCACCCAACGTTTAGATGTGTGGATTTACACCAACTGAACCCTGGCATAAATCCCCACATCTAAATTAGGCATGGATCCCCAAATTATATAATAGTACCTGCATCCTTAGTGAAGGCCTCCAACCCACCAATGCCCATGCCCCCCCTTTTCAGTTGCTTGCTAAAGGATTTACGTGCGCATCTTTATAGAATAGCACTTAGTAAAATGCACGTAAACCCAAACTGTTGCCAATTAGCGCCAATAATTGATTGATAGTGCCCAATTATTAGCAGTTGTAGGCTCGCGTGAGGGAGTAGATGGTAATGGGGAGAGCACTCCCTCACTGTTGATACAGTTCAGCCACCTTGCAGTAGGTGGTGCTAGTCTGCCAAGGCGGAGGCTGAGCCTGAGTCAGAGGGGCAGGGCTCAGGCCAGGAGGGCGTTAAATTCCCTGAGCCAGAACAGTTCAGAGAGGCCCCAATACAGAGGTTTCCAGGAGGGAGCTCCAGGACAGAAGAGGACTCCACTTTAAGCTAAGCCGTAGTACCGAAGAAGAAGATCAGGGAAGCAGTGTGGCTCAAGCTTAACCCTTCAGAGTGAATGTGGGAAGACTATCAAGGTAGGAGAGCACCTTGAATTGTATGCCGAAAGTACTTGTTTTGATGCATGTTCGGAGGGAACCCAGGAAGGGGTTAATGGACACTATGTTGGGCTAGACTGGGATCTAGTCCTAGAAAGAGGGGGAGAGAGAGAGAGAACAGAGACTGTAATTGTGCAGGACTAAAACCTGTGAAGTAACAGGGGCGCACATGTTGAGTGAAGCAATAAAATATTTTCCCTTTTTCTTTGCAAGCCCTGTGTGTCTGATTGAGTTTGTGCCCGATCCAAGCCACACCCTTAACCACATTACCACAGCTCGTTACTCCGTTATATCCTGGCATAAATTGGGTGCATGCCCACATTTGTGTGTGCAATTGTTAAGCGTCATTTATAGAAGTCACCTGTAAATGCCTTCTTCAACCAAAGGGAAAGCCTGGAGTAAAATTATGAATAATTGAAGAGAAAGAAAAAAGGTTCCAAAAACAGCCATCAAAGCAGAAAGACATGTCTTTGAAATGAACAGAATGGGAAATGGCGAAGTGGAGCTTTAACAGTAGCACGTATTAAATAAGATCCCATCTCAAGCTACTGTGACGGGGTAATTGAGAAGTGAATTAATGCCACCAGAGATCATTACTCCCTACAATACAGTCAAATGTCCTCAGCTGGGTAACACAAATTAGTTTAACGGCAATATCGTGCCACATGTTGACTCACTCTGGCTTGCACTAGAATTTCTGTTGCAAAATATCACCCGTGGTGATGTATTACTATGGCTAGTAATGTAAATTTGTTGCATACGTCCATTTAGCTTCACCTAAGGCAACATCTCACAGGATACCAGGAAGCCTAGCTTATTTCTCTGCAATTAATGCTTCCTACTGTAGAACCGCTCCCATAAAAATATGTTTTGTAAATACGTTTTCTCTGCAGAAATATTGACTCGTTAATGAACCCTTTGGAATTACAAGTGAACAGGGGTGAACAAGCTTGGAGTGTATTTTCTACTGGCGAAAAAAACCATCTTCATTCTCTCAAGCTCTAGTTAAGAACATATCATGTTCTTAAATGCTATTTCGACATGAGATTTAACACTAAAGTGTTTTCTGTATAAAGGAACAGGCCCACACAGTGCAATACGTATGCTACAGAGGAAAGCATACTTCGTGTTTGACCTTTAGAAGCAAACAGCAGCAATAGCTTTTGGTAACAGCGATTAAGCAGCTTGACTGCCGAGGGCCTTGTTTTGAAGAATTGCCTGCTATAAAACAAATCCGCAGACTTGTCATGAAGTATAGCCTGACCTTACGTTTCTACAAGATATTTTAAAATTCAGTTACCCTAATAGTTATTGGCTTAATGATAAATGGCCAAAAAAAAAATGGAATTTGACTTTTCCACAATATTAAAACTCATCAACATAAAAAGTGAGGCCCAGCTATTATATCACGCATTCAGTAATAAATTAAGCAAAGTAAAATGTTGTTTTCAGGTGCAAATCTTGATCATTCTTAAATGCTGCTGGCAGTTGGCCACCTAAGTCTTGGAGATTGGATTCTCCTGTCCTAGAAGTAATCCAGCAGTGACCGATAACCAGAAAATTATATTAAATAAACTTTAGCAGCTGCTGGGGGAAAAGAATTGCCAAATCACAAAGGATGTAATTAGCATGGGATAGAAGATGAAATTAGGCTGGCACCATGACTCAAGTTGGAAGTACTATGGTCTGCCAGTGGAAGGTCACTGGTTCAATCCTTAGAACATAAGACTAGCCATACACTGGGTCAAGACCAAGGGTCCATCTTGTCCAGTATCCTGCCCTGTCCGGTGCATTCTGGGATTTATTTTTGTTACATTTGTACCCCGCACTTTCCCACTCATGGCAGGCTCAATGCGGCTTACATGGGGCAATGGAGGGTTAAGTGACTTGCCCAGAGTCACAAGGAGCTGCCTGTGCCTGAAGTGGGAATCAAACTCAGTTCCTCAGTTCCCCAGGACCAAAGTCCACCACCCTAACCACTAGGCCACTCCTCCACTGTTGCTACTATTTGAGATTCTACGTGGAATGTTGCTATTCCACTAGCAACATTCCATATAGAAGTCGGCCCTTGCAGATCACCAATGTGGCCGCGCAGGCTTCTGCTTCTGTGAGTCTGACGTCCTGCACGTACGTGCAGGACGTCAGACTCACAGAAACAGAAGCCTGTGCAGCCTTTTACATGGAATGTTGCTAGTGGAATAGCAACATTCCATGTAGAATCTCCAATAGTATCTATTTTATTTTTGTTACATTTGTACCCTGTGCTTTCCCACTCATTGCAGGCTCAATGCGGCTTACATGGGGCAATGGAGGGTTAAGTGATTTGCCCAGAGTCACAAGGAGCTGCCTGTGCCTGAAGTGGGAATCAAACTCAGTTCCTCAGTTCCCCAGGACCAGAGTCCACCACCCTAACCACTAGGCCACTCCTCCACTCATGCACTGGGCAGGACCAGGTCTTTCCATATAAGGGAATATCTCCTCATCAAGAGGTACCAGGTCGGGGGTGGGGCTGCCACTAGACACCAGGGTCTTCTTTTTTTTTTTTAAATTCTGCAGGGGAAGGGAAAGGTGCCTCTAGATACCAGGGCAACAGCTTGTTTGGGTGGGTGGGAGGGAGAGAGGGGAATGTGCTATGGGAAATTGTTTTTTAATCTGTCATGGCAGGTGTGGTAGGAGGGAACAAGGTTGTCATAAATTTATACCAGTAAAAACTAGGGTTGCTAAAACCCAATATATTTTGAAGAAAGAAAATGTTGATTAGCCCTTACAACAATGCATCTTTTGTGACCTGCATCATTGCATAAGTGCCATGGAGCCTAACAATACAAAGAGCATTTGTGCTAAGTAATCATTTAATGCCACAATGTTCATGGGATCAAAAGGAAGAAGATTCCAGGAGCCTAGACATTCTGATTAAAACAATGTACTCGGTTTTATTGCTCATGTTATAATAAGAACACACATTCCTGTTTTCCAGCTAAGGTGGGTAGTTCTTAAGGGCAAGAAAAGTTGGTCTTTTACTACAGGAGTCATTATCCCTCTGGTATCTCAGTATTGCAGGTTAGTGACTCCTGCAGATAAGAATAACACAAGCCGTAAGCAACCTCGCAAACTGTGTTACCCATTCTCCCAGTGAACATCAAGACACTAATCTTTGGCCCAATGGTCCCAGGAAGTGCTCTTAAAGGGGGCTGGAGCTAAACCTTGCTTCTCCCACTGAAGGGCCCACCCCACAAATAGACCTCTCCAAACTCTCACCCTGTAGAGCCTTCTCCACCACTGCCAACTCCAGGCTCCGCTCATTCTGCCTTGCTTCACCCTATGCCTGGAACAATCTTCCTTTACCCATACGCCATGCCCCCTCCCTACCCATCTTCAAATCTCGGCTTAAAACTCACCTCTTCTATGCTGCCTTCGGCGCCTAACCGCTCGAGATAGACAGAATGCCCCAATCTATCCACCCTATCAGATTAACTGTTCACTCGTCCTCTAGATTGTTCACTTGTCCTTAGATTGTTCTCTTGTCTTTAGATTGTAAGCTCTTTGAGCAGGGACCGTCCTTCTATGTTTAAATTGTACAGCGCTGCGTAACCCTAGTAGCGCTTTAGAAATGCTAGTTAGTTAGTAGTAGTAGAGCCCCCTGTATGCTGTGCTTTTCAATTTACATAATAATGAGGTGTTTTGTATGAATCTGCTCTTTAAAATTCAAAAGTCTCTCTTAATTACCTCCCTTCCACCCTACTACCACTTGGTCAATTACTCTCCAGTGGATGTCAGTAACCGTATGCCTCTTCTCCAACGAATGATGTACCAGAGGGGCTTGTTCGTTTTTAGTGAAAATCTGTGATTTATGCTCAGTGAGTCTTAATTTCACTGCCCTGCTTCTGCGTCCAACATACACTAATTTACAGGGACATTCAATGATATATATTACATTAGAAGCAGCGCAAGTAGTGGGTTTTGGAGGGCTCAGCAGACAAGATAATGGAGAAATGGTGAGATGTGTACCTGGGAGCATTGTGCCCCCTAGGGTACCCTATTGCTCTCCTGGGATGTTTGGGGGGGGGGGGCAGTCTGCTAAAATGCGGACCCCTCCTACATTCCAATGGCTTGATTTTCTAAACTTTTCATTTGTACAATTTTTTTCCGAAAATTACCTGAAAAGATAAATGCACAGAGCATAAAACCTTGTTATAAACAGTATTTTTGGAAAAAAAAAAAAGATAGACATTTCGTGATTTCGATAATGGCCAAATTTCTTGTTCAGATTTTGGACTTTTTTTGCTAAACGTCCAAAGTCTGACTCAGACGTCATATCTAAAATCAGTGGCGTTCCTAGGGTGGCTGACACCCGGGGCGGATCGCTGATGCGCCCCCCCCGCCATGTGCAGCGTGACCCCCGGCGAAAGGACACCCCCCAGGTGCAGCGCGACCCCTCCACCCCCGGCGAAAGGACACCCCCCGGGTGCATTTTTACCTGCTGGGGGGGTGCCGTGCGCCTGTCTGCTTCGCTTGTTCCATGCGCCTTCTGCCCCAGAACAGGAAGTAACCTGTTCCGGGGCAGAGGGAGCACAGAACGAGTGGAGCAGACAGGTGCGCGGCACCCCCCCCAGCGGTGTGCACCCGGGGCGGACCGCCCCCACCCCTTGGTACACCACTGTCTAAAATGGTCCTCCATGAGTCCCAATGGAGTTATATGCATAAAGAATCATGGCAGCTGGTTTCAGCCACCCAGATTTTAAAAATGGATTTGATATAATGCCTTTCTGTGGTACAACCAAAGCAGTTTACATTAATTAGACGCAGGTCATTTCTATGATCTTGTGGGCTCGCAATCTTAGTTTTTGTACCTGAGGCAATGGAAGGTTACATGACTTGCCCAAGGTCACAAGGAGCTGCAGTGTGAACTGTACTTGTTCTCAGCCCACTGTACTAGCCATTAAGCCACTCCTCCAATCCTCCAGCCAGCTAGTTTCAGCCACTCAGAAAACTATCATTGTATAGCATTATTTTACAAAACCTTCTATATGGGAATGAAATCTGGATTCCTTACAAAATAGACCAATGCCACGTTATCTAGTTCCATGGCCAATCCCTGATCTTGAACTTGCATCTTAAAGCAGTGTGGGGAGTTGTAGCCCCTGTTTCTACCCATTGAAATCCAAGCTGCAGGTCGCATAATCAGTGTAGAGCTTTCATAAAGCCAGAAATAGTCTAAAATCTCTCTGTTGGAACTGGGTAACTTGGCAGCTCTGAGAATCTCAGTATAAACCATGGCTTTTTTGAGGGGTTTGTTGGGGGTACTGAGTACCGGCACCTTTTCCATTGTCTGATAAAATTGACCCATGGACCCCAAGTTTTAACAAAAGAGCTCAGGCTCTACACACCAATTCTGCCTTGTCATAGATTCTGTGACTAGTTGCAGGGGGCCTGGTTATTGTAGGGTGGGTCCCTCAGTGATCACCCCACCCCTGAAGGGTGGCTTAGCATTTGAGTACCGGCACCTTTTTTACTAGAAAAAATGCACTGGTATAAACCCTGAACCTCCAAATTTTGTAACAAACATGACGGTCCCCAACAATGGAGCTAGGATCTGATGGTCCCAGTTCTGACCCCACTGAAGTCACTTCCTGTTTTTGAGGGGCGGGACAAGGTCCAGTAGAACTTTTAGCAGTGTTTGTGCGATGGAAGGCCCTGAAGCTTCACTCTGCTTTATTGCTGCTGCAGGTTAACAAAAGAGAGGGTAAAACAGCAAACGATTGAAGACTTATCTCTTTGAAAACACGTGAACTCCATACACACTAATAGAAATGCATCAATACACTCTCTTCTGAATTCTCTTCCCCTGTATTCTCTCCACACCTAAAATCTACCCACAGATAAGGTTGTCATACCCTAACGCCCTCTTGCTATTATTCGATCATCCTATCATTTCCCCAATGTCACATTCCATAGTTTCTATGCCCCAAAGATGTTTTGACTTGACTTTGTCTTCCATAACTCTTCACAATATAACCTATAATCGCATTGTAACAAACTGTATTTCCATCATTCACAATGTATTGTAAGCCACACTGAGCCCGCAAATAGGTGGGAAAATGTGGGATACAAATGCAATAAATAAATAAAAAATACAAACACAATCGTGAAGGCCCAGCTGTGCTTTTTTCCTCTATTTATTGCTGCTGCTGGACATTGCAGGAAACAGAAGTGATGGAGGAAGCATATCCACTAGAACTGGGAGTGGCAAAACCATTTTTTTTTGGGGGGGGGGTGGCATCCTGTAGAGATGCCTATGCCTCCACCAAATGTCACTGACGTTTGTTAAAACAAATGTCTGTTGCAGCAGTTCTTCAATTAGAAATCTTCACTTGGCAAAAAAACCGCTCTGTGCCATTCACATAATAGTTGAAACAAGGTCAATCTTAATGCTTTCTCTCAAGGAAATCTTTTTAAATAAAACCTCGTAACATTTTCTGGAAAATGTTTTCTCTTTTTTTATGGTCCTTTGCAGTTCCATACATTCTCCTTTCACCATTTATGACTATAGATATAACAGGCTTAAATACAATCGACAAGAAACATTTTAACTGCAGAACAGCTAGACTGAGGTTGAAACTTGATGTAAATTTATGTGGCTAAAATAGGCAGCTATCTCGCCACTCAGTGGTTTTCTGAAAAATAATCCCTACCTGTACAGTTTCATCAACTTTAGCGAAAGATACTGATTTTTACTGACATTTAAAACTCTGGAGCAAACCTTAAACCCAAGTAATCTCTCTGAAAGCTTTTGTATCTATGAGCGATGAGCAAGATTATGGTAAATGACATTTTTTTTTTGTTATTGTTGTAGGGGCTGAGTGAATCCATTTGTATAAATCGTGGCTTTGCTTCAGAAGGATTACAAAAATATGTTACTACACTTCAGTCTAAATCCATTAACATAGCTAAAATATGCTAGCTTTTCTCAGGGAGAGCCAGCAAGCACTGAACATGCTGCCATAAGTGAAGACTAATTCACTAAGGGGCTCATTTTCATAACAGCAAAATGTCCAAAAAGTGGCAGATGGGTGTCCAAATTGCCATTTTCAAAACCTCTTTTTAAGAAAGTTTTCAAAAACGTTTGCATGAAGTGTGTCCAAATCACAAGGGGATATGTTGGGGGTGGGATCTGGGCATTCCCAAAACTTGGATGTTTTTTTTTCTATCATAATGGAACAATGCTCTTTTCCTCATCCTTCTCCTATGTCAGCCCAAAGTCTTGAAACAGTCTACTAAGGTCCTTAAAAGAGATTGCTGACCATCACATTTTCAAGAAACCCTTAAAAACATTTTTGTTTGAGAAGACTTATCCCAACTACATCACTCAGTCCACACCTTCTTCCTCTTGACTGAACCTGCTTCAAACAGTTATTAAGTCACTACCCTCATTGATATGTACCTTTATGTGATTTTGTAAGCCGCATTGTGCCCGCTTTTGTGGAAAAATGTGGGATATAAATGTACTATAAATAAATAAAAGCAAAAAGGTCCAGTACTAAAAGTTAGATGTTTTGGTCTAGACCAGTTTCAATCACAACTAAGTCACAAAAAGGTGCTCTAAATGACCAAATGGAAAGATTAAGGCATGACCTCCCCTCCCTTACTCTTCCAGTGGTCACTGACCCTCTCCCACCACCCAAAGATATGAACAAAAAAGTACTTATGTCTCTATGACAGCTTCAGATGTTATGGTCCATCCTAATACAGCAGCAAGCAGGTCCCTGGAGTACCCTAGAGGTCAGTGCAGTGCATTGCAGAGAAGGAGACCCAGGTCCATATCCCAGTCTCTGCTATATTTGTGGTGGAATGTGTGAGCCCACCAAAACTCGACTGTACCCACGTATAAGTGACACCTGCAGATATAATGGCTATTGTAGTGGTATACAGTTGGTTACAGTAGGTTTTTGATGAGTTTTGGAGGGCTCACCATAAAATATAAGGGGGTAATGATGAGATGGGTACCTGGCACCTCTTATATGAAGTCCACTGCAGTACACCCTAGGGTGCCCCACTGCTGTGCTGGGATGTCTGTGTGGCTAGTCTACCAAAAATGCTGCCCCCCCCCCCCCCCCCCCACCATACATCCCAATGGATTTTTTGTGCAATTTTTCCTTTGGGCATTTTTCTTTCCGGAAATGGTTCAAAAAGATAGACACACTAAGCACAAAAACATCTAGCAAATGGCCATTTTCAAAACTAAAAGTTGGACATTTTTCTGGTTTGAAAATGGCCATGTTTGCTATTAGATTTTTAGATGCTTTCTGTAAAACATCCAAATTCGAATTTAGACATCATACCCCCACCCTCCCACTCTGTCAGACAGTCAAAGTAATGCTTTGATGTTTCTCTCATATATACTATCTGCTACCTCATTTGCTTATTTCCGATCTGAGGAAGAAGGGCAACCTTCCAAACCTAATCAAGAAATGTATTAAGTTATGTCCAATAAAAAAGGTATCATCTTATTTTCTTTTCCATGTTTCATTTTGTTTGATTTCTATAGATTCTACATGGAATGTTGCTATTCCACTAGCAACATTCCATGTAGAAGTCAGCCCTTGTAGATCACCAATGTGGCCGCGCAGGCTTCTGCTTCTGTGAGTCTGATGTCCTGCACGTACGTGCAGGACGTCAGACTCACAGAAACAGAAGCCTGCGCAGCCTTCTACATGGAATGTTGATAGTGGAATAGCAACATTCCATGTAGAATCTCCAATAGTAGCAACATTCCATGTAGAATCTCCAATGGTATCTATTTTACTGTCATAGTAATGCTTGAATGTTTTCACTTATATACACTGTCAGCTAGCACATTTGCTTATTTCCGATCTGAGGAAGAAGGGCAACCTTCCAAAGCTAATCAAGAAATATATTAAGTTATGTCCAATAAAAAAGGTATCATCTTATTTTCTTTTCCATGTTTTCTTTGGTTTGATTTCTATTGACATCATATCGAAAATGCCCCTCCACATACATAATTTAACCAGCAGTAGGAAGAGAAAATAATCATCTGTCACTACATCAACCATCTTCATTATCAATGCAAGTTATAAGTTGGAATTTTCAAGGCCTATTGTATTGATAATTTCTTTTCCAGTGGGAATACCCTTCATTTCTTTCTGTGTGGTTTTTTTGCCTAGATATTTTCTATGTTGAGATACACATCTATTTAAAAAAAGCAACCCCAAATCAATTTTCCTTTCTTTGACGAGTATCATCCTATACATTTACATTCTGTTGTTCAAGGAAACAATATTCAATCTCATTCTGTAGGAATAAAAAAAAAAAGAAGATAAATGGAGAAACCCCTACGAATAATATAGTATTTGACAGTTCCCCAGAGCAATGAATGATGATTGAATCTAGAGTTAGAAAAGGGAGTAATATCTACTGCTATGTCAGTGGTATATGGCTACAATATAATTTATAAACAACGTATTATAAGGTCTGCATATTCTAATTCAGATCATGCTGTCACAAAAGTACTATTAGTCAGATTATAGCACATGGGAAATCAAGTTTATAGGAAGCTGAATTGTAGCACTAACAAGCATAAATTGTGGTTGATAATACCCTGGACCTAAGAGGGAATAATTGGTGCCCACATATGGATATTTACAATATTGCCATAGTGGTGACGAATGATTTCTAGGAGAATTTGTGTAATAAGTAGAAATGTTTTGCAGCTGCCAAGCCTTCTCCATTCACAATCTGTCTTATGGTAACAATCTCGGCCCAAATTGTTGACAATCTGGACTGCTGTCTTCCAGGAAAAATATGTTGACATTATTATTTGGTATTTTGGAGATATAAGGCAAGGTTATATTTCTTCTCCCCCTTTCTTTAATAGTATAATAGCACCTCCCCTTGGCAACTGGACAGCATTGCAGAGGACAGGATGGGCAGGATAGAAGTAATTAATTCTATAATTTCAGATTGCTAAGTAAATATGATCTAAAAATAATAGACTGCCAGATCTTTGATCCACGAAGCACTAGCATGACATGTGGGGCTCAATATTCAAACCCAGAGGCCACTGTATTAAAATAATACAAAGTATAATACTATACAGTGACTGCCATCACCAGCTATCCATAGAGAGGGTATGTAATGTTCTAGTCAAGTACTGTGTAGCTAAACAGCCAGCTTAAACCATCCCCAAGTAGAAACTTTACCAGTAAACTCTTAATTTTTTTATAAAATGTATATTTTGCCGTGTCAATACAGATAAAAGCAAATCTTCATAATAAACAAAGAATATCCACTTACAGTTCATTTGCTTAGAAGAGACTTGTAGCCTTCTGCACAGAGTCTGTATCTAGCCACCCCAGTGGCAAGAAGACGGCTAGAACCTCAGCCCAGCTGAGAAGAAAAGCTATGGCTCTCAAAGGAAATATGGGAAAGAAACCCAGGGTAAATAAAAAGGGGAACGACTTGGAGAGATTATGGAAAATCTTGATGGAAATACAGTAAGTTAAGGAGGGTCATCTCCTAGAACACAAAGCATGCTAGCAAGAATGGGCTGTCTCACACAGCCCACAGGAGCAGAGAGGGAGGGGGCTGGCTCTAGCTCAGAGCTAACAACCAATAGGGAAAGCTCACAAGGAGTCAATCATGGGATACTGTAAACTATTGGGGGGTTGGGGGGAAGCCCCAGTACATAGTGCAATCTATTGACAGCAATACAATTTATTTATTTATTTGTATCCCACATTTTCCCACCTATTTTCAGGTTCAATGTGGCTTACATAGCGCCGGAGAGGTGTTTACAGGCTCCGGGTAAACAAATACAAGGAGGCGTTGTGGTAGGATAGGTTCACGTGGTAGGACCACATAAAAGATTCGTTCAGCGGAAGTGTTGTGTGGTATTCATTTTGGTCTTTAGTTGTGTCACAGTGGTCTGTCAATTATGTTGGATCGGTAGGATATGCCTTTTGGAAACAAGTGAGTTTTTAGTTTTGAATATAGATAATACTCATATTAAATATACATCACAATACACCGTGTCTCCATGAACATGGGGACAGAACAGGTTAATTCAGAAAAGGTTACCTTGAGTTAGGTGCTAAGCACAAATTCTATATGGGCCAGGGGCGTAGCCAGACTTCGGCGGGAGGGGAGTCCAGAGCCCGAGGTGAGGGGGTACATTTTAGCCCCCCCTGGCGCTGCACACCCCCCCTGCCATTGTTGACTCCCCTCCCTCCGCTGCCGCCACCACCACCAACAACAACTTTGCAGGACGTCAGACTCAAAAACAGAACGAAGCCTTGCGCCGGAAGAGGAGGACCTCGGCTGGCGGGGGTTGGGGTCCCCCGCCATCAAAGGTAGGCAATGGCGATGGCAGGTTGGTGGCGGTGGGGGGGGGGGGTCGAGAGGGTCATCAGCAGGGGGGTCCAGGGCCAAATCTATGGGGGCCCAGGCCTCCGTGGCCCCACGTAGCTACGCCACTGATATGGGCAATAAAGAATACTAGTGTAAGTCTTCAGTTACACACCTAACTAGGCGCAAACCCTTATGCAAGCTCAATGTCTGGTACAAATTCTCATACCTAACTGTTGAGAGTTATGCAGGTAGTTGTCAGTATTTTACAACCTTAGCATATACGTGCTGGGACCGGCCCTGACCTGCTCATGCCCCTCCTAGATCCACACCCCCCCACTGCAGTTACATGCTATGAATTTTTTGCACTAAGTTGGCAGAAAACCATCTGTGCAGTTACACATGTAACGGCAAAGTAGTGCCAATTAAGTCCAAGTGTTGCCAATTATTGGTTAATGCCAATTAGCACTTAATTAAATAATTCAGTTACTAGTGTAACTATCATTATTCTATAACCTGCATGCATAAATTTGCATGTTGTGTGTGAAAATGTCCATGCAAAATTATAGAATTAAGAGGATAGTGGTGATAGTTGCTAAAAACAGTTACACGGATGCACAGCAAATGACGGCAGATAAAGACCTGCATGGCCTATCACGTTTGCCCACTGGATAACCTATGAAGCTTTTCAACAGGTCTAATGTACACACAGACTATTTATTCAGCAGATAAATATTGACACTGTAGGAATACCTTTCTCTTCCCTAAGCCTTTTCTCTGCTCAGGAACCATAAGGATAGAGCTGGAATGATTAGAACAATTTCTAGCTTGCTATTTACTTATTTATTTATTTATTTATTCATTCTTGTATCTCAATATTATCCAAAAGCAAGTTTCAGTTCAAAGTGACTTACAATTTACAATTATTGAAATTACATTGATGTGCTCAACCTGAGAGAAAAAGCAGCCGCAGGGGGAGGCCACGCAGTGCTGGAGGAAGACTCTTCTGCTGGTGGGGCCTTGGGATCCCCGTCAACCAAGGTAGTACAGTTGTGGTGGGCTGCGGCGGGGTGGCGATAGTGACAATCCTTGGGGTGGTGGCAGTGGCAATCCTTGTGGGGAGTGGAAACAGTGGTGGCAATGATCCTGGGGGGGGGGGGGGGGGGGGAGGGACTGGGCCTGCTGGCAGCGGCCCAGGCCCGGCTTAGTCTCTCGACAGCTCTGTCCCCATAACTTCCAGGTGCCACTGACGATGTACATATTCATCGCCGGTGCCTGGTGAACTGAGTATCTGTGTCTAGGTTCGCTGGCAGTGGTTAGCGTTTAAAGAAATGCTGCCCACTGCCAGCTGAATACTGACCCGACAATGATGTCAAATACTGCATATGAACTAAAGCCATGGTCAAATTTCCAATTACAGGAAATTGGATCTTTGGTATTTAGTGCACATTCAGGCTGTGTTCCGTGAACACACTTTCACTTTGCATTTATTATCTACTCACAATTTTTTGGATATTTCACCTGTCAGTGATCTCGCATCCCTCATTCTCCACAGTTCATTCTCTCCCCACCCCCACAGCCAAGCTCTTTTCTGACACACATCTAAGATACCTTCCCCAGCCTATCCTTGCAATCCTTTCCTTCCAAATTTCCCCAGCTAGAGTCAGTGCCAATATTTGTCTTTGGCCTCAAGCTGGCAGCGAGGAAAGCGGCAACATTTTCCTTTGAAGCAGTGCCAGTGTTGGGTAAGGACAGAAGGCACAGTAGCAGTCCCCACCAGCCCATGCACCACACTCAGCCATCCCCTCAAGTCATGACTGGGCCCGGTTCTGATAATGATCAGTGAGCAACAGCTCAGAGTCAATCAGCTGGTATGTTCTCACCAGATCTGTTGTGGCACAAATCTCTCCTTCCACATGAATGCTCGGTTTCCATGCACCCCATGCAAGGAGTGGGGAAACTGCAGATCCTTTGATCACACAGCGGCTTGCAGGCCCTGCGCAAACTTTCAACTTTAATGCTGCTGCTTACTGATATCTGAAAGCTTCTGCTCTGTGAGACACCTGTGACATCAGCTGAATGATCTGAAAGGCCACTTGGGAGCTATAAGAAATAACAAAAACAGTCTGACAGTGAAACAAGGAGGCACAGTGTTAGGAAAATGTAAAAGCAGGCAAAAGAACAGTAATGGAATGGAATCCCAAGAAGGCCTTGCATAAGCACAAATGATTATTATTATTATTATTAACATTTGTATAGCGCTACCAGACGCACGCAGTGCTGAACACCTGACACAAAGAGACAGTCCCTGCTCAAAAGAGCTTACAATCTAAATTACTAAAATGGTAATGGAATTCAAACGTGCGTGAGATAAACACAAAGGAATCCTGTTTAGAAGGATTGGATCTATGAAATCTTAGCAGAGATTGGGTGGCGACGCCGGTATTTGGAGAGTAATACCAGTGCAGGGCGGACTTGTACGGTCTGTGCCCTGATCATGACTGAATAGATATGGATGGGCTTGAGTGTAAATTTTAAGGGGCTTCGACGTTAGCTTCAGAACTTTTAGTACAGGAACAGTGCTGGGCGGACTTTTACGGTCTGTGCCCTGACAATGGCAAGGACAAATCAAACTCGGGTATACATAGAAAGTATCACATACCATGTAAAATGAGTTTATCTTGTTGGGCAGACTGGATGGACCGTTCAGGTCTTTATCTGTCGTCATTTACTATGTCACTATGTAGCTTTACTAGCAATTTTCTTAAAAAAAAAAAAAAGCAGATACTGTGTTTTCTTTTGGGGGGGGGGGGGGGGGGAGTGGGGAGGTTCCCTTCCATTCCAGGTGCAAGGGGACAGAGGAAGGAAATTCAGAAAGGTTTTGAGCCAATGACCTAGCCGAAAATCACCACTGTGTATTTACCAAAAAAACCACTGGAAAGCCAGAGATAGAGTCTATGGCACAGCACGTGTTATCATATTTATGTTTCTGGAGGAGAAAGAAAACGTTTTGGCAGTAGGGGCTGGCTTCAAAATTAGCAAGATGGAGTGTTCATTCAATTTCCTCAAATTCCAAAATGAATTCTGTAACAGGTTAGTTATATCAGCCATATATATGCCCATAAACAGTTTCCTCTTCTTAAACTGATATTCAACATAGAAATCGTATCAGTGAGAGGAAAAAAAAAAAAAAGACCTCAGAAAACTTACATTGCAGCTGCACAAAACAGTTCAAAAAAAATATCTCAATCTAATATGGACATGTGTGTGGCTGACAGTCTATTACAGGAAATTGCATTTTGTAATTGAGTGCTGTTTATTCTCTTGTCACCTCTTTTCTTGGTAGATTTACAGTATTCGGCCTTCTTGAATTTCTCATGGCTCATGAGTTGTGCTTTTTTTCTTAATTCAAAAAGGGACCCTTTTACAAAGGCACGGTAGGCTCTATGCGCGTGCAGCGTGCACCAAAATGAGTCTGCCGCCAGGCTAGCATGCCCCCTGGCAGTAATTTCAGATTTGGTGCATGTCCATACCACCAGGACAAATGTATTTTTTTTTATTTCCTACCTCGCATGGCGTTTCTGACACTAATCGGCAGTTGGCATGCGCCGTCCGGTCACCATGTGTGTAGCATGTGAGCCCTTACTGCTAGATCAATGGGTAGCACCATGGGCTCAGGCCGTAAATTGGCGCACACTGTTTCAATTTTACCGCAGGCCCTTTTCCCGGTCCATTGATAAAAAGCTCTTTTTCCCCAGATGTGGTAAAACCTGGCCCAGCACATGCCAAAAACACGCACCCACACTGCCGCAGGCCACTTTTTGCCATGGCTTAGTAAAAGGACCCCGAAGCTCTGTCAATATTTTTCTATTTGATGTTTTTCCAAGCCTAGTTTTGTGTAAATTGTGCCCTTCTTATATATTGAATGCAGTCCCAAACTAAACTCGTGCATAACTTCAATATTCTTTGATGTATGTTGTTATGAAAGACATATTCCAAAACAAAAACAGACCTGATCTAATATGAACTGACAATTGAACTTTAAGAGAAACAAATTTAATCCAACACTCCACAATTGTATTTTCCTTGAGATGTCTTTACTTTTCTATGTAACAGATATTAAATGGTCAGAAACACCATGGTCTGACCACCACAAACTAAACCTATCACTAAAATGGTGGAAGAAGGGCTCTTACCACACTCAACAGCCTACAACCTACAGCACCAGAGGCCAAATAGATCCAGAAATATTCTGGCTACGGATTTCCAATGACGGATGGACTGCACAAACGGATTCCGCACATTATCTCACAGAATGGGATGAAAGATGCAGAAACATACTAGACGAAATAGCGCCCTTACGAACAAGAACTTCACGCAGGCATAACACCATACCATGGTTTAATGATGATCTGACAAAATTAAAAACACAAACAAGGAAACTCGAGCGAGCATGGAAAAAAATAAAAGATGAATACACACTCAATGCATGGAAACAGATACAAAGAAAATACAAATACGCTATAAGACAAAGCAAAAGGACATACTACAAAACTAAAATAGGGCCGGACTACAAAGACATGAAGAAATTATACCAACTTGTGAACAAACTACTAGACACTACAGCGGTCACTGCAACCAACACAGACATCTCATCTGCTGACAAACTCGCTATATACTTCAATGAAAAAATTACAAACCTACAAAAAACGCTACTTCAGAACAATACTAATACCGTAAACTTCATCGATAGTCTGGACCCAAACCCTGGAGAAAACCCAGCTGACCGAACCTGGTAAAACTTCACGCTCCTCACCGTTGAAACAGTAACCCAGGCAATCAAAAGGTTCTCCAGCACCCATTGCAAACTGGATACCTGCCCCAGCTACCTACTAAAATCCTCCCCTGACTTCTTCACAACAGACCTCACATCCCACCTAAACTACATGCTCCAACAAGGTCTTTTCCCTGAGGAATACAGCAACATCCTAATCACCCCAATCCCAATAGATACCAAGAAAAAAGCAACCGAAATTGCCAACTACCGCCCAGTTGCATCTATACCACTAGTAATTAAATTGATGGAGAGCATGATGACCAAACAGATTACCGACTACTTGGACAAAGTTCTCAATACTCCACAAATCACAATCAGGATCAAGGAGGACAAAGCCGTAGCGGAGAAATTAAATGAATTCTTTGCTTCGGTCTTCACCGAGGAGGATTTGGGGGGGACACCGGTGCCGGAAAGAATATTTGAAGCGGGGGAGTCGGAGAAACTAAACAAATTCTCTGTAACCTTGGAGGATGTAATGGGTCAGTTCAGCAAGCTGAAGAGTAGTAAATCACCGGGACCTGATGGTATTCATCCCAGAGTATTAATAGAACTAAAAAATGAACTTGCGGAGCTACTGTTAGAAATATGCAATCTGTCCCTAAAATCGAGTGTAGTACCGGAAGACTGGAGGGTAGCCAATGTTACTCCGATTTTTAAGAAGGGTTCCAGAGGAGATCCGGGAAATTATAGACCGGTGAGTCTGACGTCGGTGCCGGGCAAGATGGTGGAGGCTATTATTAAGAATAAAATTGCAGAGCATATACAAAAACATGGACTGATGAGACAAAGTCAGCACGGATTTAGTGAAGGGAAGTCTTGCCTCACCAATCTAATGCATTTTTTTGAGGGGGTAAGCAAACATGTGGACAATGGGGAGCCGGTTGATATTGTATATCTGGATTTTCAGAAGGCGTTTGACAAAGTGCCGCACGAAAGACTCCTGAAGAAATTGCAGAGTCATGGAATCGGAGGTAGGGTATTATTATGGATTAAGAACTGGTTGAAAGATAGGAAGCAGAGAGTAGGATTGCGTGGCCAGTATTCTCAGTGGAGAAGGGTAGTTAGTGGGGTCCCGCAGGGGTCTGTGCTGGGTCCGTTGCTTTTTAATGTATTTATAAATGACCTAGAGATGGGAATAACTAGTGAGGTAATTAAATTCGCCGATGACACAAAATTATTCAGGGTCGTCAAGTCGCAGGAGGAATGTGAACGATTACAGGAGGACCTTGCGAGACTGGGAGAATGGGCGTGCAAGTGGCAGATGAAGTTCAATGTTGACAAGTGCAAAGTGATGCATGTGGGTAAGAGGAACCCGAATTATAGCTACGTCTTGCAAGGTTCCGCGTTAGGAGTTACGGATCAAGAAAGGGATCTGGGTGTCGTCGTCGATGATACGCTGAAACCTTCTGCTCAGTGTGCTGCTGCGGCTAGGAAAGCGAATAGAATGTTGGGTGTTATTAGGAAGGGTATGGAGTCCAGGTGTGCGGATGTTATAATGCCGTTGTATCGCTCCATGGTGCGACCGCACCTGGAGTATTGTGTTCAGTACTGGTCTCCGTATCTCAAAAAAGATATAGTAGAATTGGAAAAGGTACAGCGAAGGGCGACGAAAATGATAGTGGTGATGGGACGACTTTCCTATGAAGAGAGGCTGAGAAGGCTAGGGCTTTTCAGCTTGGAGAAGAGACGGCTGAGGGGAGATATGATAGAAGTGTATAAAATAATGAGTGGAATGGATCGGGTGGATGTGAAGCGACTGTTCACGCTATCCAAAAATACTAGGACTAGAGGGCATGAGTTGAAGCTACAGTGTGGTAAATTTAAAACGAATCGGAGAAAATTTTTCTTCACCCAACGTGTAATTAGACTCTGGAATTCGTTGCCGGAGAACGTGGTACGGGCGGTTAGCTTGACGGAGTTTAAAAAGGGGTTAGATAGATTCCTAAAGGACAAGTCCATAGACCGCTATTAAATGGACTTGGAAAAATTCCGCATTTTTAGGTATAACTTGTCTGGAATGTTTTTACGTTTGGGGAGCGTGCCAGGTGCCCTTGACCTGGATTGGCCACTGTCGGTGACAGGATGCTGGGCTAGATGGACCTTTGGTCTTTCCCAGTATGGCACTACTTATGTACTTATGTACTTATGTAGGTTTCAGCCCCCTCCGTAGTACCGAATCTGAGCTAGTCACTCTCCTGGCCAAATTCAAGCACAACATAGTAACACAGTAACACAGTAGATGACGGCAGAAAAAGACCTGCACGGTCCATCCAGTCTGCCCAACAAGACAACTCATGTGTGCTACTTTTGTGTATACCCTACTTTGATTTGTACCTGTGCTCTTCAGGGCACAGACCGTATAAGTCTGCCCAGCACTATCCCCGCCTCCCACCACTGGGGAAATAGCCATAGGTAAAAGTATACTTCTCCTACAATTTGACATGTCGAGTGCATTTGACATGGTAAACCACAATATACCACTGAGACTTTTAGACTATTTCGGAATCGGTGGAAACATACTCAACTGGATCAAAGGTTTCCTAACCACCAGAACATACCAAGTGAAATCAAACTCAAACATATCACCACTTTGGAAAGCAGATTGTGGAGTACCTCAAGGATCACCACTATCACCAATACTTTTCAACATAATGATGATCCCATTGGCCAAGTCATTATCAAAGCAAGGCTTCAACCTGTTCATCTACGCAGACGATGTCACAATTTACATTCCCTTCAGACATGATCTAACAGAAATCAACAACGAAATCAAACTCGGCTTGAATACCATGGATTCATGGTCAAACTCCTTTCAATTGAAACTGAATACTGAAAAAACACATTGCCTCATCCTCTCATCTCAACACAATACACACAAACCCACAACCATAACCACCCCAGAACACACCCTCCCTATTTCAAACTGCCTGAAAATACTCGGCGTGACAATTGACCGCAACTTCACTCTCAAGAGCCAAGTGAACTCCACAAGAAAGAAAATGTTCCACTCAATGTGGAAACAAGCTGATGCATGCCACTACCTTCTCTTACATGAGCACGCAGTTATGGAATGCACTACCTACAGACCTGAAAACAATCAATGAAATAATCATCTTTCGCAAATCCCTGAAGACATACTTCTTCAACAAAGCCTACAATGAGAACCGATAACTCATAACCTCACTAATCCACCTCACCAATCTACTCAGTTATGAAAACCCACCTTCTATAACTACCCTAATCACTCCCTTCCTTCTTCTCTCTTCCCTAACTATCTCTGCAAAATACTAACTGTATCTGATATCCTGGAATGACAATGTTAATAAAACTATGTAAGCCACATTGAGCCTGCAAATAGGTGGGAAAATGGGGGATACAAATGCAATAAATAAAAATAAATTTAAAAACTTAAGCCCATAAAACCTTTCTTCCCAAGGGAAATATTTCGTAACCTAATACAATCAATGGTACTAAGTCACGCAGACTATTGCAACGGAATTTACGCTGGATGCAAAGAACAACTCACAAAGAAACTCCAAGCTGGTCAGAATACAGCAGCCAGGCTAATATTTGGCAAATCACGATTTGACAGTGCCAAACCCCTCTGAGGAAAACTGCATTGGCTGCCAATCAAAGAACGTATTACCTTCAAAATCTGCACCCTGGTCCACAAAATTATCTACGGCCAAGTCCTAGGATATATGACAGTACCAGTGGCGTTCCTAGGGTGGCTGACACCCGGGGCGGATCACCAATGCGCCCCCCCCCCCCCCGGGTGCAGCGCGACACCTCCCCCTGGTGAAAGGACACCCTCCCCGAGGGCAGCGTGACCCCCCACCCCCAGAGAAAGGACACCTCCCCTGGATGCATTTTTACCTGCTGGGGGGGAGTGGGGGTGCCGCGCGCCTGTCAGCCTCGCTCCTTCCCTGCTCCCTCTGCCCCGGAACAGGAAGTAATCTGTTCCGGGGCAGAAGGAGCAGGGAATGAGCGTTGACGACAGACGCGCGGCACCCCCCCCCCCCCCAGCGGCGTGCACCCGGGGCGGTCCGCACCCACCGCCCTCTCCCCTTGGTACGCCACTGGACAGAACTTATAGACCTACCACTCAGAAACACAACCAGATCATCTCGAACATACCTAAACCTCCACTACCCAAACTGCAAAGGACTTAAATACAAAGCAACCTATGCATCCAGTTTCTCCTATATAAGCACACAATTATGGAACGCACTGCCAAAAGTTGTGAAGACCACCTAAACTTCAGCAAATCATTAAAAACCTACCTGTTCAAAAAGGCACACCCCACTGACCCATAAATGCCTACACTCTACAATACAGCATAACAAAAGCTTGTAATGGACACTATATAATCTTTCCTCTCCTTGATTCCCATTGTAACTGAAACACATGCTCCTTATTCAACCACAATACCACCTGTATTTGTTTCTTTACCGGACTTGGCGAACGCCTCTACGGTACTATGTAAGCCACATTGAGCCTGCAAATAGGTGGGAAAACGTGGGATACAAATCTAACAAATAAATAAAATAAACAAATATAGCTGATCATTTTTTCCCCATCAGAGAATCACAAAACACCTGCGAAGCAAATGAGGCTAATTTATGAAAATTCAAAATGTTAATTGCAGTCGAAGCCTGGAATTTGGGAACACAAGCAGGTTAAACAAATAAATCAACAGAAATGTTTGGGTTAAGTATATACGACCGAAGTCTACAACCCCAGCATGAAAATCTTATATGAACAACATTAGCAAGAAAATGGGATTAGAACAAGCAGAAGGAAAATAGCTGCAGCTCACGCACAGAGTGGGTTGATGATAGAAATTACTGTAGGTATTTTCTCCCAAGGAGATCCAGTAATCCTGTTTTGATTGGAAATGTCTCTGTGTGCTGGTTGTGTAATACCTCAGCTTTAGAACCTGTCACTGAGGAAATCTACATAATTTTTGACACAGTGCTGCTATGAGTTGTTTCTACACATTTTATTTTAGCCCTAGCATCAGGGAAGGCTGCTACTTTTTATTTATAAAATAGTTTTCACAGAGGCTCCTAGGATGGGAGACAGTGTTGGATAACAAAAGGAATCTGGCCTATTCATTGCTAGACAGGGGAAGCTGCTTTAAACCTATGATCGATCTGCACTGAAGCTACACGTTTTGGGTCTTTTACTAAGATGCGCTAAGAAAGCGGCGTTGCTTACCTGTAACAGGGGTTCTCCATAGACAGCTAGGGAATACACTGAGAAAGGAGGTGGAAGGTAGAGAGGGAGGTTTTTGGCCAGCAGTGACCATGCCTATGGGTTGAAGAAGCCCTGCAGCAGAGAAAGAGGTCACACTTGATCGACTGTGGAGGGTGAAGGTGCTATAGCTGCCTGGTAGCTGGGTTTTTATTGTCATTGGGTTGGGTTTTTGTTTTGTTTATTTGCTTTGGTTGATTGTGTGAAGCTCAGCAGACGGACAACGGAGAGTTGCGTCTGGCATGTAGCGTGGATGACGTAAACTGAGCTCAATCCGCACTGGTGGGCTCTCTTCATGCAGGGGTCCCCGCACATGCCCACCCTGCAGAATTTACATTTTATCTAGAGGAGAACTCCAGAACATTGGCTGCACTGGATAACAGCACCAACTAGTGTGCCTGCGTTCCCCCTGCTTGATTGTGAAGAAATGGGCTTTTCACATGCTTAGTAAAAGGACCCCTAAGTTTGTGAAAAATATATCCTTAACCACCACTACAGTGTAGACAACCAGACTGGACTGTCTTTTGTTATAATTTTCAACTAATAGATGTTTTCAAAGAATTAAAACCCCTGAAAACTATCTTAAAATGTGCACCTCGGCCTATATTCAGCTATAAAGGAAGTCCCACTTCTGGAAATAATAACCTGGCAAACATTAGAAGGAAGCCACTCTTACATTCTACTTTTGCAACATTTCTATTTAAATGCAGATTGTAACTTTCTGCTAAGTAAGAGGTGGACATTTTTCCATTAAAATGCTAATAGGAATGTTAACTTTAACTTAGAAACTGTCTCAGTAAAGAAACGGAGATGGGATACTTTACTGCAAGGCTATACCTGAAAAGAAAAATCTTAACTACAAAAGGCTGATACCCATTGGCCGTTTTGGCTTCCAGATGGCAAATAGCAGCTGACTGTTGGGTCTTTACTAAACTCTACTGTTATAAAAGGCAGCATTCAGCCACTATTTGGTGTGCTTTCAAACTTCAAAAAGTTATTCACAAGGATTCAAAAATATTCAGGGGTCATTTTACTAAGCCACGCAGGCACCTACGTGCATACAGTGTGCATCAATTTGGAACTACCGTGGCTACCGTGTGACCCGGGCAGTAATTCCATTTTTTACGCGCGTCTAAACATATTTTTTATTTTCAAAGGCACGGGGCGAACCGGGCGGTAATAGGCAGTGTACTCTCGCTGACGATTACCGCACAGTTAACGCGTGAGACCTTACCGCTAAGTCAATGGGTGGCGGTAAGGTCTGAGACCCAAAATGGACATGTGTAAATTTTTATTTTGCCGCACATCCATTTTTGGCAAAAAAGAGGCTTTTTTTTACAGGCGTGCTGAAAAATGGATCTGCACATGTCCAAAAGATGCGCCTACACTAGCGCAGGCCATTTTTCAGCGCACCTTAGTAAAAAGACCCTTCATTGCCCTACCTCTGTTTTCCACCTCTGAGACTAGCTATGGTGGTATCTATAGCCTACAGCCTGACCCCCATTGGTAATACCGTCAGAAACAGGGGCGTAGCTACGGGGGACCATGGGGGCCTGGGCCCCTGCAAATTATGTCCGGGCTCCTGGTTTGGCTGGCGGGGGTCCTCAAACCCTGCCAGCCGAAGCCTTCTTCAGCGCTGTCTTCAGCACAGCCACGTTCCTGCCCTGCTCCTCCTGTCCTGTGCACGTTGACGCTCCTTTACGTGAAACTGAGAAGGAGTGTCAGTGTGCAGAGGACAGGAGGAGCAAGAAGAGCAGGGCAGGAACGCGGCTGCGCCAGAGCGGCACTGAAAAAAGGCTTCGACTGGTGGGGGTTGGGGACCCCCACCAGCAAAGGTATTTGCGAGGTAAGGGGGGTGCGAGAAGGCGCGAGGCAGTGGTGGCGGGGGGTGGGGGGGGAGGTGAGGTGAAGCAAAGCGAGGTGGGGGGTGGTGGTGGTGGGGAGTGGTGGCGGCGGGACTCAAAATGTGCCCCCAACCTCGGGCTCTGACCCTCTCGCACCGTAAGGTCTGGCGACACCCCTGTATCAGATTCCAATGCTGCCATTTTTGAAGAAGCAGCTGTCAGGACAGGAGTGACCAGGGGTTGTTTTAGCCTGCTGCTACCCACCATGGAGCAGTAGTAGGTGCTGGGGAGGGGGGTACTGATGGGTTAGATAAGCGCATATTTTTCTTGTACAAGGGATTGGGTGGATTGGGGGCATCATCGTCATCTTCAAGGGGATCAGGGGTAGGAACTGCACGGAGTGGCCAGTAGAAGGATACTCTCTTTTTTTTTTAAAGGATAAGGAATTAGGGGTGGGCTTGGGAGAGCCTGCACATATTTGGGAATGTATAAGTGACTCAAAGAGTTTCTGTTATGAAGCCAGATGTTGGTTTTATCTAACCTGGACTATTGTAATTCATTGTATGTTGGTTTGGAGTAGTAAGCTGTTAGCTAAATTACAGCTTTTACAGAATACAGTGTGATATGGCTGATTTTTCGCTTAAGAAAGTACGACAGTGTTTCTAGTTATTTGAAAGAATTACATTGGTTTTTTGTTTGTGCATGAATTATTTTTAAAACTGCATGTTTAGTTTTTCAGGTGTAATATGGGAATACGTCTGAATTGATAATTCAACTTTTTTTCTTACTGCTTTTACAATTCTGTTTGAGCCTACTATAACGGGGAGCATTCAATCTCATCACCAGCAAAAAAACCCCCTCTAACCTCCTTTTAAGTTTTCTAGAATTTCAATATGCAAAAGTGCTACTCATTGAGCTTTATGACTGAACTTATCTGTGTGCGATGCCCAGTGTTAGTCAAATGCCATGGCCGACTATGGCCAAAGTTTTGAACCTTCTTCAGGGTACTTGGTGGGTCTCATTCACTCATCTGGTATCCGGTGCACTACTACTGCAGTTGCCATGACTGCTGATAGTGCTGCTGAACTTATCACTACCTCGAGAGGAGATGGTAAGTGTAGCTGTGTTACTGGTGTTCTGTTAATGTGGCTGTCATAAGTCAAGCACTGGGCTGACCTGTTCCATGACCTGCTGATCCCTCCAAGGAGGTCGAATTACCCTCCCCACAAATCTGGCAGCCCCAATCATCAACCTGAGCTCTCAATCAACACCCTGTCTCCCATGCAAACCTTGAAACCCCCCACACAACACCCCACCCGTTGACTCCAGACCACACTACTGACACTGAAACCCCACCCAACATAGAAACTCCACCCCAAGTGTCATATATTCTCCCTCCAGTCCCTGCTGCTGCTCAGTACTCACTTGAACACCAATGCTGCCCCCAGGTAGATCCTGGTGGAGGGTTAGGGGTGGGAGGATGACAGGACACTGGGGGGGCGTATGGTGTTTGTGTCAGAGCTGTGGTTTCAGTGTCAGAGCAAGATTTGGAGTCAGCAGGTGGGGTGTTGTGTCTGGGAGGGGGGCAGGGTTTATGCAGGAGGATTGGGATATTGATGGGGAGGAGAGTTCCAGCTTTGTAGGGAAGCAGGGAGGAAGTATTATGAAGGACTATGGGGGTGGGGGGCTGAGAATAGGTGGTATGGATAGCTGCACTGCATTTTAATGCTTGGCTACTGCATTACATGACTTGGCAGATGAACCGTACTATCATCCTAGGCATGTATCGTGGTGGCCATGTGTTAATTGGGTGTCCATTGCATTATCCCTCGGATTCTAGATATGATGCCCAAAATTGGGTGCTGATCCAAGATGTGCATCAACTAAATTGGCTAATAAGCCAATTAGAGCTAATAATTGGGTGCCAATAAGCACTAATCAGCACCAATTTGGATTTGGGTGCACATCTTGTGCTATGCGCTATTCTATAACAATGCATGCCTAAATCCAATAGCATACAACCCAAAAGTGGGCATGGCCATGGGACGCCCACAGGCAGGGTCAGAAGCATACCTAAAATTTGTGTGCAGTGTTATAGAATACTGGAGATGTGCGCCCAAATTGGGTGGTGAGAATTATACCTGGTTTCAGTAGGCGTAAATTCTGGTGCTCAAATTTCGGTGCTGAAATTGGCATTCAATGCTCATCTTTGAGTGCCCGTTATAGAATAGCATTTAGTGCCGATTTTTGAGTGCCATTTACTGAATCTAGCCCAAAATGCAGGGCAGACACAGGACACCCCCCCCCCCCCCCCCCCCCCTGAATTTACTGCACAGGCTCCGCACTTACCACAGCCTGGTTACATTTTGAGTTAAATGTTCATTAAGTGCAAAAACTTTAGTAAAAGGGCCCTGTGATACCCTAGGCAAGGATTTTGGGGTGGCCCTGTGAATATCACAGCCAGACAGGTATATAAATATGAAATAAATGGTTTATTTAGCTGAGCCCTGTTACTTCACAGGCCAGGAACATCACATGCAAAGGTCTCTATGGTTCAATAAACAATCTTGAGCAGGCCTCTGGCTGGCAGGCCAAGCAATTTGTGGCCAGTGGGACTGCCATGCCCAAACACAGCCCGTAAGTTCTCAGTTCCTCTGAGTCCCAGCCTCAAAGGAAGGCTTGCGAACATTAAACAGTAAGATTGACATAACCTGAGCCTGGTCACAATTAGTACAGAGGAACTGCAGCAGCCAGGGGCGTATCTGCGTGGGGCCACAGGGGCCTGGGCCCCCACAGATTTCGCCCTGGACCCCCCTAGCATCGACCCTCTCCACCTCCCCTCCCTCCCGCACGCCCGCCACAAACCCATCGCCGATCTTTGCTGGCAGGGGACCCCAAGCCCCCTGCCAGCCGAAGTCCTCTCTTCCGTGCAGGATGCAAGTTGCAACGCTTCCTGTTCTTCTGAGTCTGACGTCCTGCTCGTACAACGTGCAGGACGTCAGACTCAGAATTTGGAACTCAGTCTGACGTCCTACGCGTTGTACGTGCAGGATGTCAGACTCAGAAGAACAGGAAGCATTGCAACTTGCAGCCTGCATGGAAGAGAGGACCTCGGGTGGCGGGGGGTTGGGGTCCCCCGCCAGCAAAGGTAAGTGACAGCAGCGGGGGAGGGTTGGCGGTGGCGGGAGGGGGTGGAGAGTGTCATTGGTGGCGAGGGGGGGTCTGGCAGTGGCGGGGGGGGGGGGGTCCGGAAATGGCGGGGGGGATTGATGGCGCTGGGGGGGGGCTAAAATGTGCCCCCTCCCTCTGGCTCTGGCCCCCCCTACCGCCAGAGTCCAGATACGCCCCTGATTTGATGGGCTTTTAGTCTTCCTTCCCTGGGCCTCCTTAACCTCAGTCAGGCCCCGTCTTACCTATACTTCCTGGTTACGGCTCACTTCCTTTCGGGCGGAACTAGGGCTCTTAAGGTGGTTCAGGCTATCTATGGGACTATTCGTAAGAGTGAGGGACAGAGCTCTGTAAACGCCCACACAGTCCCCTTAATTTGCCTATCTCAAGTTTACATCATTGATTGCATTTTATACTTACAGTTGGTCATTTTACTATTGTTATGCTGTTAAGAAAATGTAAGTTGCTTATGTCAAGTGGTGCCTCTTGTTTACCATCTTGAGCAAATCTTTTCATAAATCCAACCCCTCCTACAGAATATAAAATTGCTTCCACTAAAAAACTGTAGAACTCAATATACGTTGCTCAGAGGCTTTTTTTTTTTTCATCTAAATATAAAAAGGAGGACAAGTCCTCAAAAAACCCTCGGTGCTCAAGTGAACTTCTCACTGATATGTTTTCAGCACACAATGGGCCATTATGTCATTATAGGGAGTTTTGAAGTAGGATCAGATGAAGACGTTCAGCTGGATCACTTAAGGAAAACTAAGTCGCTGTATTTTTATTTTACATTTTTATTAGAGGTTTACACCACGTTATTATGCACATTTATGAACACTGAGTTTGATATTGATATTCACATTGATGATATAATGGCTTATGAAAGCATGTCAGTGACAAGTTCACTTGAGCACCAAGGGTATTTTCCTCTTTTTATTTTTAGATGAAAAAAAAAAAGTCTATGAGCAACATATATTGAGTTCTACAGTTTTTTGGTGGAATCTTGTCATAAAAACAGCTAGTAAATCCCAATAAATAAAGTGCAATGCAATGTTTGCATCAAATCTAAATCAGAATAAAATCTACCTAGTTCAAATCCAATTTATGAGTTGTTCACACAACCATAGTCATGATAACTACTACTCCTAATTATTTCTATAGTGTAACTAGATGTATGCACTGCTGTACACATTACATTCTAGCACTTTCTCTGTCCCTAGTGGGCTCAGAGAGTAACTTTTTATAGCTGGTGCAATAAAGGGTTAAGTGATTTGCCCAGGGTCACCATTGGGCTTATTTTCGAAAGAGAAGGACGCCCATCTTTCGACACAAATCACAAGATGGGCGTCCTTCTCACAGGGTCGCCCAAATCGGTATAATGGAAAGCCGATTTTGGGTGTCCCCAATTGCTTTCCGTCGCGAGGATGACCAAAGTTCCTGGGGGCGTGTTGGAGGCGTAGTGAAGGCGGGATTGGAGCGTGCTTAACACATGGGCGTCCTCGACCCATTATCGAAAAAATAAGGGCATCCCTGACAAGCACTTGGACGACTTTACTTGGTCCTTTTTTTGTTACGACCAAGCCACGGAAAGGTGCCCAAACTGACCAGATAACCACCGGAGGGAATTGGGGATGAACTCCACTTACTCCCCCAGTGGTCACTAACCCCCTCCCACCCTCAAAAAAATTCTTTAAAAATATTTTTTGCCAGGCTCAAATGTCATACTCAGCTCCATCGCAGCAGTATGCAGGTCCCTGGAGCAGTTTTAGCGGATGCAATGTACTTCAGCCAGGCGGACCCAGGCTCATCCCCCCCCTACCTGTTACACTTGTGGTGGTAAATGTGAGCCCTTCAAAACCCACCAGAAACCCACTGTACCCATATATAGGTGCCCCCCTTCACCCATAAGGGCTATGGTAGTGGTGTACAGTTGTGGGGAGTGTGTTTTGGTGGGGTTTGGTGGGGGGGGGGGCTCAGCACACACGGTAAGGGAGCTATGCACCTGGGAGCAATTTCTGAAGTCCACTGCAGTGCCCCCTAGGGTGCCCGGTTGGTGTCCTGGCATGTGAGGGGGGCCAGTGCATTACAAATGCTGGCTCCTCCCATGACCAAAGGGCTTGCATTTGGTTGTTTCTGAGATGGGCGTCCTCAGTTTCCATTATCGCCGAAAATCAGAAACGACTAAGTCTAAGGACGACCATCTCTAAGGTTGACCTAAATTTCCAGATTTGGGTGTCCCCGACCGTATTATCGAAACCAAAGATGGGCATTCATCTTGTTTCGATAATACGGGTTTCCCCGCCCCTTCACTGGGACATCCTGTGAGGACGTCCTCAGAAAAACTTGGGCGTCCCTTTGCGATTATGCCCCTCCATGTGTTGCAGTAAGAATTGAACCCAGGTCACCAGGATCTCAGTCCCCTGCACTAACCATTAAGCTATTCCTTCCTCAATACATAGAAATGTCCTTTGAGATATGATATTTTTAGGTATGATGTCATGCAACACACACAAATCATTTTAACAGTTTTTCTACATTCAAGCACCTCTTTTGTCATTCTCATTTTATTTAGAGCAGGCTTGTCCAAGTTCAGTCCTAGAAGGTTGCAAACAGACCAGGTTTTCATGATACCCCTAATGAATATACATATAATCTCATCTACTGAGTATCTAATAATACCTAGTTACAAAACATATCAATTCACTTACTATGTAACTGTTATAAATATTTTAAAATGTATTAAATCTTCAATAAAAATAGTATACGCAGAACGTATTTCCCTTACTCAATATAAATCATGCATTTTACTCATTCACACTACTCTTACATTCTTATAATCACAACTTTACAAGAGTATATTGTCACGTGCTTTTAATTTCTTCATAACAATTTCGCCATATGTAAACACATCACATTGCTCATTGCAGCTATTGAAGATCTTGAAAAATCTGCTCTCTTAAAACTCACTTTATGTTCACTTATTTATTTTTGTTACATTTGTACCCCGCGCTTTCCCACTCATGGCAGGCTCAATGCGGCTTACATGGGGCGATGGAGGGTTAAGTGACTTGCCCAGAGTCACAAGGAGCTGCCTGTGCCTGAAATGGGAATCGAACTCAGTTCCTCAGGACCAAAGTCCACCACCCTAACCACTAGGCCACTCCTCCACTGTTGCTACTATTTGAGATTCTACATGGAATGCTGCTATTCCACTAGCAACATTCCATGTAGAAGTCGGCCCTTGCAGATCACCAATGTGGCTGCGCAGGCTTCTGTTTCTGAGAGTCTGATGTCCTTCCCAGACTCACAGAAACAGAAGCCTGCGCAGCCTTCTACATGGAATGTTGCTAGTGGAATAGCAACATTCCATGTAGAATCTCCAATAGCAACAGCATTCCATGTAGAATCTCCAATAGTATCTATTTTTATTTTTGTTACATTTGTACCCCGCACTTTCCCACTCATGGCAGGCTCAATGCGGCTTACATGGGGCAATGGAGGGTTAAGTGACTTGCCCAGAGTCACAAGGAGCTGCCTGTGCCTGAAGTGGGAATCGAACTCAGTTCCTCAGGACCAAAGTCCACCACCCTAACCACTAGGCCACTCCTCCACTTGTATCAAAACGTTTGTTATGGTAATACTCTGGCTTCCGAGGGTAAATCATACATAAAACATAAATAATTTCTCAATGAACTCTCCTTATACAGAGAATACCAGTGCCAAAATTTCTCTTATCTGTTCCCTTGTAGTCATTATGTCAGAAACCCTTCCGACTCCATCTTCGGTAACATCTTTTGATCCAACTGAAGGTAAAGTGAACTTCAAGTGAGCAGATGTTTCCAGATCTACAGTGGCTGCAATGAGCAATGTGATATGTTTAAATGTGGTGAAATTGTTTTGAAGAAATTAAAAGCATGTGACAATATACTCTGGTAAAGAAAGGGGGGTAAAAGATGTGATTATAAGAACGTATGAGTAGTGTGAATAAGTAGAATGCATGATTTATATTGAGTAAGGGAAATACAATCTGTGTATGCTATTTTTATTAAAGATTTAATAAAAGTAAAAATATTTATAACAGTTACTTAGTAAGTGCAATGAATATACATGAGAGAGATATTCATAAAATGGATAGTGTAGGCATGCAGATCTCTCTTTCATGTAATCATTAGGGTTATGCTAAAAACCTGGCCTGTTTGCAGCCCTTGAGGACTGATCTTGGATAAGACTGATTTAGAGGCCAACACTTCTTTTTTCTTTCTTCACCCAGGAGTATTTCAAAATTCTGAGCATGACTTTTATTACTTTCCCCTTTCCACCTCAACATGATGCTTTAGGTCAGACGCTGTGGTGAGTTTTTTCTCTTAAGGGTCTAGTTCCTTTCTTTTGTTGGTATTTAGTAGGGATGGGCTATTGTTTGCAATGACATAGGAAATGTCAACAACATATCTCATGTCATTAACAAACAAAAAACAAGTAGAAAAAAAACAACATTTTGGGCCGGATTCAGTAAATGGAGCTCAAAAATCAGTGCTGTTCTATAAAGGCCACTCCTGGCTGAGCAACATTATAGAATAGCACGTAGCACAGATTCTCACGCTCAAAATTTGAGTGTCCATTTGAGTGTCCATGCGGCCCATGAAATTAGAACGGGAAGAAGAAAACACCAGAGCGACTCCATTATATCTACTTGTAGGAACAACATCGGGACAAGAAGGATGTACAGAGCTAGGCTCTGCTCCTATGTCATCATAGGGGATGAACATCAGTCTTAATTTCGTGGCATTCAATTTAGGTATGGTGGGTGAGTGGGCAGTGAGAACTGCTTGAGTGAATATTGGGTATTTTTTGGCTGCATAGTTGTTATGGCATGTAAGGTGCGAGTGTGTTTGATTGGGTCTGATTTTAAATAACAAAATGTCCCCTCCGAAGGGACACCACCTTGTAAGTGGTGGAGGGGCTTCCGTGTTTCAATGACTCAGAGGGCTATGCTGTAGGGTTACCCATATCAGACAGGCCTCTGAGGAGAAACCAGACAAAGAGTGTCCCAACCTGGAGGATCCAAGATGGCGTTGAGGGAGGACGTACGCTAGTTAAGTTCCCGTTTTATACCAGAATGCCTGAAGAAGAGGGCACACTCCCCAGAGAATGGGGAAGAGAAAAGGCAAACCTGTGGTGCTGTCCTCCTCGAACATGGCTGGGGTTCCCACCACTTCTCAGTCTATTTTGGAGAGATTCGGGGTCATAACGTCGGGGATATCGGTTCTTGCTTCGGGGAACAGCAAGGCTTTATTGCTGAATCTCAGTGGAGGGAGTGACTTTGAGTCACCCTGTTGGCACGACCCCTCCAAGACCCGGAAATAGTAATGCTTCGCTATGGAGGTCAATAATGGAAACGCCTGAAGTGGGTTAGGATTTTCATGTGACCCGAGGAGGTCCTGGCGCAGCATCGACTCGGATAATAAACCAACTGGGGGATTGGAGAGTGAACTCTTCCCCCCGAAGATATCTGGAGCGGTTTCTGTGGAGAAATTGGACTTGGTGAAGCCAATAATGTCCTAATGGATGTATTATAGGAACTGCAGCAGAATGTGAATAACTCTCTTCTTCAGATGTTTAAAATTCTTTACTATGTGAGTTAAAGAATTTATATTAATACTTATCTAACAAAGTGGAAGTCCAAGATATAAAAATAGAGACTTTGATTACGGAAATGACTTCTCTATGAAAATCAGATAGTTTGGTAATGAAGAATAGTTATCTTTCTTGTAAAAATTGGAATTTCTGGAGAACCAATTAAGGGAAAATAACTTGAGAATGATAAATTTACATACAATATCCTATCTATCAGCTACTGAATTCTTGAAGAAATATTTCTCTGATACTTTGCTAATACTTTCTGATAGCCACCTTTTGGTGACTAAAATTATATTTCCTTTAAAATCTTCTTTATCAGAGAAAAGAGATGTAAGTTTAACTGACATTTTGGAAAATTCAGAAGTTATAGATAGAGTTACTGTATTAGTGACTTTCGTCTTTGATTTAGACAGGAACAATGTTTTTGAAATTGTATTTCCGATACACGATTGATAGTTTTTTGGGTTCAAAGATGCATATATTTCCTGACACATCAAGGGAATCGCAGACTGGGAGGTGTGAGGTCTTGGCTTTTAAGCCAGGAATCATTGCCCTAGGTGGGACCTTCCTAGCGCGATTCCCTTGTAAGTGTTTTATTTCCTTATTACTTATTTGTTTGAACCTAAGAAATTATAAGAGTTTGTGGAAACAGATGAAGAATCCTCCGCAGCAACTTCCTTCAGTTACCACTGTACCGGCTGCAATAACCGATTAACCTTCCTCCCTCAGAAAATGTGAAGTGTAAGATTAACCATTTTGAGTTTTTCTTATTTTCTTTAAGATTGTTTTCCTGATCTTGGATCTTCCAATTGTGGACAATTATGTAGATATATATTGTTGAGAGAAAATGTTTTCCTTTTTATATTAATTTCTGTATTTCCTTACATTTATATGATAAATGTGAATGTAATTAAGTAAAATGATAAATAAAATTAAAAAATAAAAATAAATAACAAAATGTGTGTACGTGGTACTCTCTATGGTATGAGACGGGATATTCCTGTTTAAATGGAGAGTCTACTAAACAGATGTGCTTGGTGGTGTGGAGATAGGAACAAATTCTAAATGCAAATACTTCCACTCAGTACAAAACTACAATAGTAATGGGGAAAAGCCTCAAAGAGCTCCCAGATCAAATATCCATCTGTCGGAGCTAAAACAGACCAACTAGTCTTCTCTTCATCATAGGCAAAAACCCCGTATATGCAGCCCATATACATATACGGGGTTTTTGCCTATGATGAAGAGAAGACTAGTTGGTCTGTTTTAGCTCCGACAGATGGATATTTGATCTGGGAGCTCTTTGAGGCTTTTCCCCATTACTATTGTAGTTTTGTACTGAGTGGAAGTATTTGCATTTAGTAAATGGAGAGTCTACAAGGGCTGTTGTTTGCATTTTGACTCTCATGAGAGTCTCTGCTACTGTTGTTTTGTATGCTTTACCATGTTCCTTGTTCATATTATCCTGGACAAGGGTAGGAACTGATTGTTCACTTTTGCTGCTCCTTGTTTTATTGCTCTGCTGATGCTGTGTGAACAGCTGTATGCAATGAAAATAAATATTTTTTTTTAATGTGCTTAAGGGTTGGGGGGCGGGGAGGTTGCTGGTGGGAAGGGGAAGGGACTCATTGGGTATAGATTTTTTTTTTTACATGATTCGAGGATGTGAGGGAATTCGGTAGGATTTTAAATGTATTATATAGTATGGCTGCAATATTTTAATATCTGTTAATAAAGAAAAACAAAAAAATAGAAAATAAAGTGATAACTTTTTATTGGAGTAACTCATTACATTTTTTGACTAGTTTTTGAAGACCAAAACCAACTTCTGTAAATCATCTCAGGTGTTCTCATACATAAATACAAGAAATATGTTTTTCTTTAGCATAGAATGTGAGGGATTCCACGGAAAGTGGTTTCCAAGATAATTGTAGCCAGCTATCAAAAAGTGGTTTATCCTGCAACTTCCAATGCAAAGTCACATTTTGAAGGTGATCTTAGAAGTCTCTCACATGTAGATATTTAAAGGAGGTTTGGTTTGGGTAGTCTTTCAAAGCGTGGTGACATCATACATGTCAATCATACATGTTAATTTCCATTCCTTTAGTTCTTCTGCATCATCCTTTATGATTGGGTTGTATTCTCTTCCTACCAGCAGATGGCGGTAGAGAAAATGATTTTTCCCAGTGAAATCACTGGTATAAGGGCTGGTGCTCTGAGGAAAACTCTAGTATGCCTCTGCCAAAGCAGCGGAAGGTCCCATATACCACACCTATGCCCATCAAATCACTGCAGACACAATTATGAATAACATTTTTTTCACTGTACGAACTCCACTAGAGTCAGATGTATAGAATGGAATGAGTCCCTTGAGCTGAAATCTTTCAGTGAGGGTCACAGAATGGTGCAGAAGGACTAGAGGAAAGGAAATTACAGATATAGTTAAATGTCACCTTCCTTAACATCCAGCTGTGCCATCCTTTATGAGTGGGATATACCTAAGCAGAAACGTACTGGGTGGGGGAAGACAAGACCCCTTAATTGACAGCTCTGCTAAAGTTCAACTAGGCTCTGACAGGCACACCCAATCTGTAATGCTTCACAAAAGAATGGAGTAGACCTTATTGATACAAAAGTAAGGCGGTGGGAGTTTCTGTGGTTACAATTAAAAGTTTACATGGTACTTATTTTGTACCTAGGGCCATAGCAGCCAACTTTTCAAAATGATTGGCGGTGCTGAAATTTTTTAAAATTTTTTACAGGTGGTGCATTCCCCCCTCCCCTTCCCTCTCCCCCTGTCCCTCTCCCCCGTCCCCCTGCCCCTCCCTCCCCTTCCCTCCAAGATCCAGGCTGCCTCCCTCCCTCTGTTCCAAATTTTAAAAGTCATCTTATCTGCTCGGGGTCCCGGCGACAGCAGTGAAAGGCGTGCAGACTCGGCGCTTCAGCCTTCCCTTCTCTCTCTCAGCTCTGGTCCCACCCTTGTGGAAATGAGGGTGGGACCAGAGCTGAGAGAGAGAAGGGAAGGCTGAAGCGCCGAGCCTATACGCCTTTCACTGCTGCCGCCGAGACACCGACGTAAGATGACTTTAAAAATTCTGGGTGGCACACAGGAAGGCACCGGGCTGGCGAAGGGAATTTCCGGTTCCGGCTGGTGAAATATTTGGGGTGCTCGAGCACCCACAGCACCCACGGAGTCGGCGCTTATGCCTAGGGCAATGGAGGATTAAGTGCCCAGACTTATAAGGAGCTGCAGCGGGAGTCAAACCCAATTCATCAGGATCAGAGCCCGTTGCACTAACCACTAGGCTACTCCTCCGCTAGCAACATTCCATGTAGAATCTCAAATAGTAGCAACATTCCATGTTCCACTGCACTAACAACTAGGCTACTCCTCCACTGGTTTTATCAGTCCTTTCATGGGACGTTTTGTTGTGGGAGGAAGTAATAATATACATAAAGATTCTACTAAACTGGAAACAGTCCTGTTTAAAAGACAATCGCTGAAGAAACTACAGGCAAGGCTGTATGCTGTATTAACGGGTGAGAAAGCAGAAGTGTTTGAATGGCTTGGGATCACTGGTGGTTAGGAGACGAGTTGAGAAAGAAAGAGTGGTCATAAGACATGCTTACATTGCCCATAAATGTTCTTCCATTTCCAAGCAACTGCAGTTTTGAATTATCTATAGGGCACATTGGATTCCAGTTTCTGGGAGCAGGCTGGGGATGGTAGTGTGGGGAAACATTGGAGGGAATGCATTGCTAGAGGCCCCTTAGAACCTATGCGGTGGGAATGTTGTCACATCCAATAATTTTGGAGAGCAGGATGAAGGATGGTAAAACTCTAGATGGGGAGGACTGGATGGAGGATCCCAAGAGATGCTTGCTGGGTCTAATTCTGGGACGGAACCCCACAGGGAAAAATCTGCCTTAGCTTGTCTATTGATTCTTGCTACAAAAATGGTGATAGCTAGACATTGGAAAACAGAGCTTGGTCCACAGGTGCTGCATTGGAAGGCAGACTGTAAGGAATTGCAAATGTATAAAAAGATCGCTTGTGAATTGCAGGGTAAGGAAGGACAACACTATCATAATTCAGCTGAAGTCTGCCTCTGAGATTCAGAGGCTCATCACAGTTTTTTTTTTTTTTTTTTTTTGGGGGGGGGGGAGAGGTATTTCACTTTTTCACTAAGATATGATAATAGAAATACTTGGCATTGTTATGTCTATATGTTAGCCTTTTCACTCTGTATTTTGATAAGGGAGGGAAGGGGAAGGGTAGTAGGGGAGGGGGAGGGGTGGGAAGAGAGAGGTATAGGGGCAGGGGCAGTTATATGGGAAATAAGACACTGTAGATATCATGTTGGTGTTATTGTTTCTAACAATACTACCAGTAGAAGATAAACATGTTCTGTTGGCAATATATTGGATAAGGTATTGAGCACTGCAAGTTAAGGATGTTAATATCTTTTGAGATTTATGTAATATCGAGTTCAAAAGTCTTTTTAAGGCGCGTTAACAGTGTAGGTGTCTACACTGTTAACGTGCCTTAAAAAAATGTAGATGCCTACACTTTGAATCCTGTTAATGAACTGGACTGTTATTTATGTTTGATTGATGCAGACAACAATATTTTGATTTTTTGGAAAAACAAGCAAACATGCTGGCCACAACTAGCAAAATTTGCATGAGGGATCCTGTACATCTTGCTATCAGCACATCTTCTAAGAAGACATCTTCTATTGCAGGAAGGACTGTGGAAGACAGGAGAGCTAGACTGAATCCTCAGGTTGCTGATGACTTATTATTCATCCACAGATTAAAAAATCATAACAGTACTTCATAAGGCATATTTCTTCCCTCTAGGGCATACAGAGCGGATTGTATTTTGTACCTCTGGACATTTTAACAGGGTGGATTAGGATCAGTGGCATAGGAAGTGGGGGCAGTGGGGCGGTCCGCCCCGGGTGCACGCTGCTGGGGGGGTGTCGTCTCCGTTGGGTCCTTGCTCCCTCTGCCACGGAACAGGTTACTTCCTGTTCTGGGGCAGAGAGAGGAAGGAACCAATGGAGCCAACGCAGCTCCCAGCAACGTAGGCTCGGGGGCAGATCACCCCTCCCGCCCGCCCCTCGCTGCCAAAGTAAGCTACAATGCGTTACGGCGGGGGGGGAGGGTGCGCGCCGGAGGGGGGGTGCCGTGTGCCGACGGGGGGGGGGGGGGGGGTGCCGTGCTGCACCTTGGGGGGGTGCACGGCGGTGACCTGCCCCGGGTGCCAGTCGCCCTCGCTACGGCACTGATTAGGATTCCTTGGGGTAGTAGAAATCAGCTATTATTGGGGTTGGAAGGGTAGAGGGTGGTGGTAAGGAGAGTTATTATAGCTGCTCACTGTTATTATTGTTTTCTATTGGTAATTTATACACAATAGTTGCACAGCATATTGTTCCTTTTTATACTTTAATAAAAAGATTTAAATATAAAATCATAATTGTTCAAGGCTTCTAAAGAAGAGGACAGAGTCCATGGGGATGGGGCGAAGATGGAGACGGGGCAGGGACGGAGACAGAACCTGTGGGGATGGGGTGAGGATGGAGACAGAACCCATGGGGATGGGGCAGGGACAAACTTTGTCCCCGTGTCTTTCTCTAGTAGGCATGTCTGCGCTAATCAGGTAGTGCGGGCACATTACCATGCGCTACTCAATTAACATGGGAGTAGTGTGGGAGCCCTTACTGTCTCCTAAATAGGTGGTGGTAAGGGTTCTCGCAGTAAGACCACAGCTAATGGGGAAATTAGCGCATTGCCATTACAAAAAAATATAGCAAGGTGTTCATTTTACCACCACACTAAAAGTGGCTGCAGTGCACAGGAAACCCATGAACTGACACCAGTGTCAGGCATTTTAAATGTAGCTTGGTAAAAGGACCCTAATGTGCATTACTTGCAAAGAAGGCATATAATTTGCAAAGACTAACCTCAAAACACCCAGGGAAAATCTGCTACAGTACAAAGAGAAAAAAAGCCACAGACAGAATTCCCCTTGTAGTGACATACAACCCAGAGCTGGAGAAACTGAGGAAAATCATAAGAGACCTACAGCCCTTACTCCAGGAGGATGAATTACTGAAAGAGATATTCCCATCCCCACCAGTGCTGGCCTTCCGACAGCCACCAAACTTAAAACACAAGCTGATCAGAAGTAAACTCCCAACACAGACGGAAAAAGAAAAGGGCACGTTTCCCTGTAACACATCCAGCTGCAAGCTTTGCCAAAACATTTCACAAGACCCCACAGTCATTCACAAAGGAAAAATATTCAACATAAAGGACTATTTTACATGCTCATCTTCCAATGTGGTATATATCATTCAGTGTAAAAAATGTAACGAAGGATGCTATATTGGAGAAACAGGCCAGATGCTTAAGACAAGATTCAATCTGCACAGACACCACTTGAAAATAGCCGGTGCCAGTCAAGCCCACACCCCTGTGGGCCAACACTTTACAAGACTAGAACACTGCACCAGTGATTTCACAGTAAGAATACTGAAATGTAATTTTAAAACAATACAGGAACGTAAGACCTTTGAAATAAGAATGATTGAATTTTTTAACACCCAACATACAGGATTTAATAAGGATCTGGGTTTTCTAACCCATTATAAACCATAAAGTTGTATTTCTCTGTTTATTACCCTCCTCTCACCTACCAACACCCATTCTGTTAGAATATCAATGAAATGCTTTGATGTCCCCATGCATACCCCCACCCTCCCACTCTGTCAGACTGTCAAAGTAATGCTTTGATGTTTCTCTTATATATACTATCTACTACCATATTTGCTTATTTCCGATCTGACGAAGAAGGGCAACCTTCGAAAGCTAATCAAGAAATGTATTAAGTTATGTCCAATAAAAAAGGTATCATCTTATTTTCTTTTCCATGTTTTATTTTGTTTGATTTCTATAGATTCTACATGGAATGTTGCTATTCCACTAGCAACATTCCATGTAGAAGTCGGCCCTTGTAGATCAGCAATTTGGCCGCGCAGGCTTCTGCTTCTGTGAGTCTGACGTCCTGCACATACGTGCAGGACGTCAGACTCACAGAAACAGAAGCCTGCGCAGCCTTCTACATGGAATGTTGCTACTGGAATAGCAACATTCCATGTAGAATCTCCAATAGTAGCAACATTCCATGTAGAATCTCCAATAGTATCTATTTTACTGTCATAGTAATGCTTGAATGTTTTCACTTATATACACTGTCAGCTAGCACATTTGCTTATTTCCGATCTGAGGAAGAAGGGCAACCTTCGAAAGCTAATCAAGAAATGTATTAAGTTATGTCCAATAAAAAAGGTATCATCTTATTTTCTTTTCCATGTTTTATTTTGTTTGATTTCTATTGATAACCTCAAAGACTAACCAAAACAAAGTAAAATAAACAGTGCTGCAAGTGACATGGGAGACAAAATTAAATTGCCCGTGTCTAGTATTTATGCAATATGCTGGAGAGCAAAACAGCCTAGCTAATGTTACTCCTGCCTCTGAATCTTCTTAATGCAGCTTCTATACTATAGCAAGATCATCTCATGAATTTTGTACACATCTGGCGAGCTGACACTCATTTAGGAATAGTTCTAGCTGGATAGAAACACTGGGCTTATCCATCAAGTCTCTGGGTTTAATTCCAGTCAATTAAACTCGCTCAGTATTACAGCATTCAGTATTGAAACAGGCAGTCTTTTCGTTTCAATAACTGGACTGCTCAGTGTCAAACCATATATAACAACATTATTATCTGCTCCAGGTTTAACATAACAACATATTAAAAGATGGCAGATAAAGATGAGCATGGTCCATCTAGTTCTCCCAGTAAGGTGGTTCAAGTTGTATCTCCTGTGCCCTTTTATGGCGCTGCACCTACTGATCCATGCAGGCCACACCCCATGTGCCCTTTTTGGGGCTGTACCTGCTGCTCTATTTAGGCAGACCTTAAATAACAAATCTGTTTCAAGGAACAATCTAGTAGTTCCTTCCTTACATTTTTTTGTTTTCATTTCCTATTTCTTCCAACTATGAGTATTCCAATTGATTCTTCTTTCAACTGTGGGTATTCCAATTGATTCAAGTGCATCTCCTTTGTGGCCAATCATCGGACCTTCACCTTCTCTGCTTTCAAACCCAACAGAAGCCTTGCATAATCTTCTGCAATGAGCCAGCCATTACGGGACAGATCTCATCAACTGGCTTTCTGCCTTGTTCATATAAGGAAAACAACTCCTTATATGGTGCTTAGCCCCTCATAGAGCATCCCAGGATGCACCAGGCAGGGGCTGGGCATTGTCATCTTGTGAAGGGCAGGCCCAGAGGGAGGAAGTGTTGATCTGCTCTCCTGCCTCCATTTTGGAGGGGAGGGGGGTCGCTAGAGTCAGGGGGGCTTGAGTTATTTTTGGGCGGAGGTCAGGAGGAGGTCCACTGATCCATCAGGTATTTTTGATTCAGGGGGCATGGGGGTGCTGGGGCGGGAGTCAGGAGGGGGGTCCACTGGACCTCCAAGGATTTTTGATTTGGGGGGGGGGGCACAGGTGGTGCCTGGGGGGAGGGGTTGGGAGGGGTACCAAAGATTTTTGTGGAAGGAGAGGAAGACTGGGCTTGGAAGGAGGTCTGCTGGACTCTGGTGGACCCCTGTGAACCCCCCCCCCACACACACACATGCAACTTAAAAAAACTCCCTGGTGGTTTAATGTCAAAAGCATTTGACAGCTTTGAGTCACAAACAGTGACCAATGCACAAAGGGGGATCCGTACATCTCATCTGGATATGATCCCCTTTGTGCATCGGTCGCTGTTTGTGACCTGATAAACACGAGTGCCAAGGGATAACTTAACGGGTGCCTTTGTGCATCTGCTCCTGACTGCAGCAGACCATATTTAATCCACCACATATCCCTCCTAATTAGATACAAATAAGCACGGCTAATCCGATACACTTTCCATGTGTTTCCAGCCACTGAATGTCTTACAAATTGTTCAGCTTTGCACACTCTATGGGTTGCACACTTATGTGGATAGGTGAAGCTTGTATAAAGCTCCTGCCACTGGCCACTAAAAAAAAATACAAGTAAGCCAAGTGTATAATGTTCCTTTTACAATGGATAGTGGATGGTCTGGATGGGCAGGCTGCATAGGCCATATGATCTTTATCGGACTTCATTTTTCTCTGTTTCTATGAAAATAGTGTCCTCTGGCACCACAGGCTGTTACAACACGAAGTCTGGAAATATTACAGCGATGGCTAGGCCAGTCATGAAAGAGTTTTCACAGTCCCTGTAATGGGACAAAATCTACATTTTAATTGAAAACACTCCGAATTCTTTAATTCACAGCCCAACATGAATTTCAACACCTTCTGACACAGGAGCACTATGCATAATTAGACAGCATAATTGCACTTAACAGGATCATGGTTTCTCATTAGCACATCACCTTTGTTTGCACAATATTTATGTCACTGTTTTCAGTGAGAAATATCTGATAAAAGCAACATGTCTCCACGAACGAAGACTAAACTTTCAGACAGACGGTGTATACGAACATGCTATTATCTCCTTGATGCACAATTGATGAAACTATAACAGGCACTTCTTATAGGAAAGACTTATATTAGCTTCTGGTGCAGATATACAAATGTAGATTAATTGCACTAGAGCAGGGGTTCTCAACTCCGAACATGGGACACACCTAGCCAGTCAGGTTTTCAGGATATCCACAATGAATATGCATGAGCTGAATTTGCATGCAAACACCTAAACTGTAGGCATGTGTATCTGGATATCCTGAAAACCTGAGGGGTTGGGTATGACCTAAGGACTGGGTTGAGAACCACTGCACTAGAGGTAGTGCCCTGAATTAAGCGAATTTACATGCCTATTACAAAATGAGACTTCATTACGACCCAATATTCTGTTATGGTGGGAAGAAAATGTTTTCTGATCATGCACCACTATACAGATGTAGAGCTTTGATTACTAATCCTACAGTGGCAAACAGGAACATGTTGGTTTCTAGTTTCAAAAGTGACTTGCCCGATGCATGCAATGAGAAAGCTCTTCTGAAAACATGACCTCTAAAATGCAGAGTAATCACACGACATGCAGACTGATAGGACAGAAGCCTCGGTGAGCCATATGGCACATGGCCTAGATCGAACAGAGCCAGAACACGTCTTGAGGATACAATGGGTTGCAAAAAAAGACCTGGTGCTGCAGCACTGACTGGAACTGAAGCAGGCCAGAATCTAGCAAAAGTGGGATTGGAATGAGCAGGAGCAACGCAGGTCAGAAAGGAGCAGGATGCAACACAGCAGGGAGGAATGGAGTATTGGACTGGACTTAGTGCAGGATGCAACACAGCAGGCAGGACTGGAGCAGCGGATTGGACCTAGAGCAGGATGCAACAAAGCAGGGAGGAATGGAGCACTGGACTGGACCTAGAGCAGGATGTAACACAGCAGGCAGGACTGGAGCAGCGGATTGGACCTAGAGCAGGATACAACAAAGCACACAGGAATGGAGCACTAGACTGGACCTGGAGCAGGATGCAGCAAAGCAGTCATTACTGGAGCACTAGACTAGACCTGAAGTAGACTGGAACTCACTGCGATGCAACTTAAGAGCGAGCCACGAACAAGCATCCTTCCGCAGATTACTGAAGACCCATCTATTTGAGACAATTTACGGAAAAAACCAAAACACATAGAGCCCACACTCACTTACATAAATGCATCACACATCCACTTATGATCTCTCATCCCCCCTAATTCCACATTACTCATACATATACTTACAGGAATATGTACACCATGTGCCTATGTGTCTTAACACTGCCCTTAAGCTTCCCATTGTCTCCTCCCAAACTCTCCCTGTTGATGTCCCATTGTGATATTCCTAATGATAATTCGATTATCTCGCATAACTTGTACAATGTAACCCATAACCAATTTGTAATACTGTATTCTCATTATTCATATCTTATTGTAAGCCACACTGAGCCCGCAAAGAGGTGGGAAAATGTAGGATACAAATGCAAACAATAAATAAATAAATAAACTCAGTAAGTCTGAGAATGGAGCCGAGTGGAACAAAATGGCAGGAGGGAAGGTGCTACCTAGAACTGTTTTCCCACTGGATTGAAGTGAAAGAATTCTTTGAACAGTGGCTCGATAGCTTTCTAGTTGCGAGGAACACTCCCTGATTCTCATCGGTCCCTTTTACCTGAGTCATCCCCTTACCTTAGGGATGGAGTCACCTAATGATGTGGCAGTCTTTTGTACCCATGTATGTAACTTATTTATCTTATAGCCAAGGTCTCTGTTCTTCTTCCTCAGCTGATCCTAATTACTTACCCTAGCAGGGGCCCTTCCTGCAAATATTTATTCACTTCAAATGAAAATTGTTTTCTTTATAAATATTTGTTTACAAAATGTATGTTTTGGGTATGATTTTGGCATCAGAAATTCAACTAAAAGCCAGAAATAAATATAAAAATCATGATTCAAGCTGCTGATATTTATCAGGTAGTGCTAGGGACTTTGGATATGAGATTTGATTATCCGCCATTTCCAAATCTGAGCTGAAAGTTAGAAACAGGTACACAAGTTATTTCTCCGTGCAAGTGGATTTACAATCTAAGTTAGACCTGAGGCTGTGGAGGGTGATGTGACTTTCCCAAGCTCACAAGGACCATCAGTGGATGAAACGGAAGCATTAGGTATCATAGCAACATTCTTTGAATGTTCTAATTGTGTGCTTATTAGATACTAGTAAAAAAGGCCCGTTTCTGACACAAATGAAACAGGCGCTAGCAAGGTTTTCCTCGCAGTGTGTATGTTTGAGAGAGTGTGTGTGAGAGTGACTGTGTGAGAGAGAGAGAGAGTGAACGTGCGAGTGCGTGTGTATGACAGAGAGAGAGAGAGAGAGAGAGAGAGAGAGAGAGAGAGAGAGAGAGAGAGAGTGAGACTGGGTGGGAGTGTGTCTGTGAGAGAGAGTGTGTGTGTGTGAGCATGAGAGTATGTGCCCGGGGCTCCCCCCTCCCTCCCAGTTCCAGGGTCGTCCCCCCCTCCCTCCCTTCGAGTTCCAGGGTTGTTGTCCCCCTCCCTCTCTGCCTCCGAGTTCCAGGGTCGTCCCCTCCCTGCCTCTGAGTTCCAGGGTCATACCCTCCCTGCCTCCCTCCGAGTTTCAGGGTCCCCTCCCTCCCCTGCATTATGCTCTTTCCCCTGCATTCATCCATATGCAGGCAACGTCCTCTGTGCCCTGCCCCCTCCATCCACCCATGTGCAGCATCTCTCCCCTGCCCCCTCCACCTCCCTCCGAGTTCCAGGCCCCCCTCCCTCCCCCCTCCCATTTCCAGGGTCCCCCCTCCCTCTGCTCCTCCCTCACAGTTCCAGGGTCCCATGGAACTGGGAGGGAGGGGGGACGGAGAACGTTGGAGGACTGACGTCAGCAGATGGTTACAATCCCAGTGACACACATTGGAACGTTGGAGGAGAACGTTGGAGGAGTGACGTCAGCAGGTGGTTACAATCCCAGTGACACACATTGGAACGTTGGAGGAGAACGTTGGAGGAGTGATGTCAGCAGGTGGTTACAATCCCAGTGAGACACATTGGAATGTTGGAGGAGCAAATTATTATATTAGATTCCATCACTATTTCAGTGCTGTTAAATGTGTATATTTTGATCCTATATTCATGGCAGTCTTATTATTAAGTTTGCTGTATTCAAGATTTCCTCTTTCATTGTATTTATGTTTATACTGGTTCATTTTTACTATTGTTATACTGTTAACCAAATTGTAAGTTTGATGTCAAACTGTATCTACTGTATACCGCCTTGGGTGAATTTCTTCATAAAGGCGGTTAATAAATCTAGCTAAATAAAATAAATTTTAATCTTCTCTGGGTCTTAGACAGATGCTCTAACCCCTAAGGATGTGGGTGTCAAAAAATTGATTTAATGCACACTAATTAATAATGTGCTAAGTCAATTAGTGCATTTTAAAATATATAGCGTGAACTATTAACCACCCCCCCATTTAAAAAATGTGTGGAAAATGGGGGGGGGGGGGGGGAGTACTCAAAAATCAGGAAACATTCAGGAAAAAAACAAACCAAAAAAAAAAACCCAGAATGTTTCTTGCCTGCACAGATCACTACTAAGAACTAGGCTATTCCTCTGTTCAATAACTTTTGTCCCAACTGAAATTTCATAAGCTCATGTACTACATTGCCTTTGGCCAATTCTCATGGTGTTCAGTATAAGGCATAACTATCTACAGTAAACTCTGTAATTTGTGGTAATGCTTTCAGTAGAATTTGCAACAAAGAAATTCAGCCAAGGAATGGTCTTTTATGTTTTCTCAACCCATATAAGATCAATAATCACACTAGTTCAAATAAGCAAAATATAAAGAGGATCCCAGGCCTTAGGCAGTAATTAAAAGTCCACTTTTATTTCAAAGTCCTGTCAGAAGTAAATGGACATAGTTAACATTTTAGAAGGCCTGAAAATAATTGTCCAGTGTCAAGCCAAGAATCTTTGTGTCTTGTGGACTACATTAACGAAAATGCAATTATTGTACCCTAATGTTCATTGGAAGGTAAGTATACTTCAGCTATAATATGAATAGAAAAGAACAAAAACTGAAGAGCTCTAAGTGGAAATTAGAAATTGAAGGTACAGACACTTTTCCAAAATCACGTTCACAAGGAATTTAATCATCACGTTATTCCTAGTTTGCATATGTAGTTCTTCTCGCCATACTTGGTCTTAGAGAATACATTATTGCCAAGAATGAACAAGTATGAAACTATAGTGCCATATGCAAACGTGAGCCCTTGGGCTGCTGACAAGGAGCGACAGCAGCAGGCAAAACCCACCAACCAACGCTGGGCAAACACACCGGCACCGGCAGGGACTGCAGGCACTGCCCAGCGAGCCAGAACACATGGACTGGAATTCCCCGGACTGGAGGACACAGGACTGGAACACTGGACTGCAATTCCCCAGACTGGAGGACACAGGACTGGAACACACACCGGACCGGCACACACTGGACTGGAGCGCACCAGACTGGAACACACACCGGACTGGAGCACACAGGACTGGTCCATACAGCTTCACCTGCGCTTGGCCACTACCCCCCCAAGGGTTGAGCCCTTGGGTTTGAGTGGCCGGCAGGACTTACTGGAAACCGGATGACACAGGGACCAGGACTGGAAACAGAAGAGACAGCAGTGCTCCAAGGAACTGGACTAACCAGGGCACTCCTAGGCCTACACTAACAAAAGGACTTCCTAAGCCCTATACTAACAAGCTAAACACAAAACTAACAAGGTGCTTCCTAAGCACTACCCTAGCAAGCTAGACACAAAACTAACAAGGTGCTTCCTAAGCACTACTCTGGCAAGCTAGATACAAAACTAAGAAGGTGCTCCCTAAGCCCTACTCTAGCAAGCTAGACACAAACTATCAAGGTGCTTCCAAAACCAAGAGGGAAAAGCAGGGGAACCACAAGGGAAAAGCAGGAAAGCTAAACACATAGACACCAGTGCACACTGCACTAACATTAACCTGGACCTTAGCAAAAGCAAGCAGGGAAACTAGACACAAAGTCAGAAGTGCACACTGCACCACCCTACCTAAAGCAAACACAACCATTGCAAAGGCTCTGAAGGAAAGAACACCACTTCCTTATCAAGGCCCTCCCTGATGATGTCACACTCCCTAGACCCAGGTAGCACACTGAAACACAGAGAGCACACTGAAACTCATAGAGGCCCAACCCACACCAATGCAGCACCATGAAGCACTTGAAGCCAGTACACACAAAGAGAGGTAGAGCTAACTGAGTCCACACACAGCTGTAGTAAAGTGAAACAATTAGAGTCATGCTGCTGGAAGCTGCCAGCATAGAGAGAGAGAGCCAGCTCAGAAAGGACAGACAAAAGAAACAGAAGCCAGCTAAGCTGACCACCAGGAAAAAGGTAAGTTTGAGAGGGGTTATGACCACAATCATAACACTGATTTGTTTTAGATGAAGCTACTGAAAGATTGCTCACTGATTTCCAGATAAAGATGAAACTTTGAGTTCATATTGTACATTGTACTTGTACGCACAACTGATATCTTATTTAAGGCTTGGGTACCTCTCTTCTCAAGAATCTAGGGTACAGAGTGGGTAAAAGGTGGGAGATAACTTTCAAGGCTCTATCCTTCAGTGGATACTCTCTTCACTCACTGCCACTCTTTACTTACATGAAATGAATCCATATACAGGCAGACATGCCTATCTATAAAAGTGAAAAGATTTAGTGAACACAAGGCAGGAATAAAGGTCCAGTTAAGTAGACAAACATTCTTTGACAGAGAGAAAAAGACAGTCACCAGTAAAAGTGGCCACACACCACTTAGTCTCTTGCTATGGCCTTGTCCTCCCTTAGTACGCCTTGATGATCTAACAATCCAATTGACTTCCTTATGGGCTTTCTGCTTCTAATATACCTGAAAACATTTTTGCTTCTACAGCGAGCTTCTTTTCAAATTCTATTTCAGCCTTCTTTATCAATGCCTTGCATTTAATTTGTCAGTGCTTATGCTGCTTCCTGTTTTCTTCATTCAGATCTTTTTTTCTCTGTTTTGGAAGCTGTTCTTTTGGCTCTAATAGCCTCCTTCGCCTCAACTTTTAACCACACTGGGTGTTGTTTGGACTTCCTTCCACCTTTTTCAATATGTGGAATACATCTGGCAAGGGCAGTGGACATCCTAGGCAAACCTTCAACCTTACACCTGCATGTGTGTGTGTATTGGGGGGGGGGGGGGGGGGGGTTGTAGAACCCTCCCCGTCATAATATATTCAATGTATAACATTCTTTAGCTTATTTCCAATCTGCTATTCTGACTTGTAATGTCATCAGACTGCAGTGTGTTCTCTGCTGAAATACTCTGCATCTACTACTATAAATCACTTCTATAGCGCTACTAGTCGTACACAGCGCTTTACAATTGAACATGAAGAAGACAGTCCCTGCTCAAAAGAGCTTACAATCTAAATCTAAAAATAAGATTCTTGGTCATGTCCCTGAGACACATTTGGCTTCATTTGGAGGCATGCAGTAAACTTGGGAAAGGACATTTGCTTTATTCATCCCCAGTCCCCAGTCTGCTTGGAGCTCTGAAATTGAGAGGGGGGGGGGGGAGATCCAGATGACATCAAAGTCATGCTTTTGGTTTGCATTATCTATAACGGAACAATCACTTGTCAAGATGATATCATGAAGGATACTTCTGATAAGATCTTGTACAAAAGGTGCATCTGCAAATGGCACAAAGACAGCACTCAGTGTTATTCCATCTGAAAAGTGTTCATTTTATCATCGTATATATTTGTATTAGGAACTTTTAAATTCTAATCTTTTCATCTGAAGTTTGACTTGCATTTCTTTTGTAAACAAACCCTTTTATATTTGTTCCAGGTGGTCCTTGTGGCTTATTGGGAAATACTAAGAGGGTTTTGTGTATTCTAGGACCCTGTTGTTAGACTTGCCACTCCTAGACTTGCTTAGCCGGTGGTGGGAGGCAGGGCTGGTGGTTTAGAGGCGGGGATAGTGCTGGGCAGACTTATATGGTCTGTGCCCTGAAGAGGACAGGTAAGGTATACACAAAAAATGGCACATATGAGTTTATCTTGTTGGGCAGACTGGGTGGACCGTGCAGGTCTTTTTCTGCCGTCATCTACTATGTTACTATGTTAGATTTAGTGCCATTTTTTGCACGTCTATGTCATATACTGACCAGCAGGGATCAGTATCAACTGCAACCCTAATCCTCCCTCTCAATTAACTTTCAGACCCCTAGACTGAAGCCCTCCACTCCAAGATTTTGATAATTAAAACTGAAAAATCACAATCGTCACACACATATCCTATAAAAATGCAGATTAAAGTATGTGCTGAGGGTTATTTGAGTTCGTGTGGCTTCAGGACCTATTGCTTTGCTTTGACTGCAGCTGCTCGTTACTATCCCCCAAGAGCATCTGACCTAGGTGACTGCCTAATCGTTGGGCCGGCTCTGCATACCCTAGACAGTGCTCTCTGCTAGTAGTTTTGAGAGCCCAGACTGTGCAATATGGCACCACTACCAAGTTACCCAATTCCAGGAGGGAAATTGTAGGCCAGTCCTAGATTATAGGCAACCCTGTCCTGATGCATTATTGGACCTGCAGTATTGATATTGATGGGTGGAATTAGGAACTACAGTACTACATTGCTTTTGTGTTGTAAGTTCAAAACCAGAACAGACCGAGTAGTCTGCCTCCTAGAAGTGAGTAACTTGGCAGGTTTGATATGGTCAGCCACAGAACTTCTGCACACAATTCCCCTAATTCTATAATCTTGTGCACCCATTTTTGTACTTAGCAAGCAAAACTGTGTGCACAGGTTATAAAATACTGCTAGTTACTCATGTACCATAATTGTTATATGAGTGTCCTCCGATCTTTCAATTCTGGAAGGCTGTTTGGAATATTATACAAAAAAATTTGCCCATAACTGATGACCTGACTTATTCAATTGTAATTTTTAAGTCCGTTCATGCAACTTTTGATTTGACCTCCCCGCAATCAAAACTATTGGACATTCTCCTCACTATTGCTCAACGGCATATTTTGCAAAACTGGAAAAACGCACAGTTGCTGAATATTCATTTCTGGTGGAATACAGTCCTGCAGCATCAGAAGTTTGAGCTCGCCATGGCTGCGAAAAGTCGGATGATAGTATCTGAGAAAAAAATTTGGTCTATTTTGGACAACTACCTCCAAACTATTCAGGCCACACCTTAAACCAGTACAAAGGACTTATTTGTTAAACACCTGGACGCTTTCCCCTCCTTTTTTCTCTTCTTTCCTTTCCCACCTGTTGTGTTTCTTGCTTCCTATGTTTTTCCATCATTGTTTTCCTGTTATTTGTATTCTTGGATACTAATTGGCATTAACAATCAATACATAGCTATAATTGGAGTTAATTGGTACTAATTTGCAGTTATGTATGTAACTGGACTTAATCAGGATTCTATAATCTTAGCATGACAATCCTATTGTGCTTAAATGCAAAGGGGGTGTGGGAGGGGCATGGGTGGGTTAAGGGCATGCCCAGCACATACTGGCAGCATTTAGGCATGAGAATTTACACCAGCCTTTGACATTAAGTGGTCACATCTAAAGTTAGGTGTGTAAATGTAGACTTACACTAGTAGAATTTGCGCTTAGCATGCAGAATTTTGACATGATATTGATTTGCATATACTGCCTCCATTATATGCAAATCTCTTTCATGCACTAACCTGTTTTCATTTCTGTAACCATTCAACTGCTTTATGATTATTGTGATAATTTTGCAAAGCGATACCTCCAGTAAGGTTTATGTTGGCAACAAGGATGTAGCTTGGGGGAGGGGCAAGGGGACCATTGCCAACCCAACAAAACTGCTGGATGGAGTGCCTCCCTTTCCTTCCCCCTTCCACATTTGATCTGACATCTCCCCCTTCCCCTATGTCTCCTTTCTATTGCAGCTTCTGTGAGCTTTAAAATGAAACAGACGTGTGGCCTGCAAAGATCCTCGTACTGAAGCACTGAGGCAGGCTCTGACAGTCCCGCTCCCTCTGATGCACGCTTCCTGCTGCCATGGAGGGTGGGACCTGCAGAATTTTCATTTAGAGCTCACAGCTGTTGCAAAGGGAAGGAGACATGGGATTGATGGATGGTTGATGGGAGGGGTAGACCATTGGGGTGGGCAAGAAGGGGTAATGCTGGATATGAAGGAGGGGGAAATGAGGTGAAATGCTGGACTACATTTGATTAGAGGAGAAGAAAGATGCTGGACTATGGGTATGGGGGGGGGGGGGAGAGAACGGTACTGGATAATTTTGGGATGGTAGAAGGGAAATGCTGGACACCAGGGCCAGCTTAAGGGCTGAGCCAATGGCTTAAGGAGCAAATAAATCTATTTTACTGGCTCAGCCCTCACAACTGTGCATCGATGTTCTTCCTTGCCATAATTGTGCAGATCCTCTTCCATGGCTGCCCTACAGGTTTGAAACCCAAGACAAGGCACTTTCTATTTATCCCAAGAAACAGGAGATATTGTTTCAGACTTTGGGTAACCACGAAAGAGGAGCAGCACAACTGAGGGAGGGAAGAATGAAGAACACGCTCCTACACCTGCTGGGGCAGATAAAAAGGAAGCTGAGAGTTAGGGACTAGAGACTGGAAAATTATTCTGGGGCTGAAGGTTGAGCATTGGGAGAAAGGAGGCAGGGACTTAGAGAAGGGAGCTAGGGACTGATACTGAAGCTAGAGGCTAATGCAAATTTTGGTAACTTGGAGAATGGAGCTGGAGACTAATCTTGGGGCTGGGCATTAGGAAAAAGGAGATGGGAGCTGGAGCTGGGGACTCGGAGAAGGGAGTTGCCAGTTGATGCTTAAGCTGGGGACTGGGAGAAGGGAGCTGCCAGTTGATGCGGGAGCTGGGGACTGGGAGAAGGGAGGTGGTATTTAATGCAAGGCCTGAGGGTTGGGAAAAGGGCTGGAGGCTGATGCTGGGGGAGAGAAGCAAGGGCATATGAAGGAGAAGGATGCTAAAGAAGGAGAGAAATATAGTAATTATGGTAGAAGGACAGTGGAAATGAATGTCTGGGATGGGTTGAAGAGCAGACCTAAGGACATTGAGATGAAGGACAGCAGGAACTCAGATTTAGGCATACACTCCAGGATTGGAGAGTCCAAAGGAAAGTAGACTCCAAGACTGTCTGAATATTGGACATTGTGAGAAGGTATGAGGCTGTCCTATACGGTGTAGGCCACTAGAGGGTGCAAGAAATAGATGGAGGTTGCTAGGACCCGGGAGAGCCCTGGGAGGTCCACAGGTGTAGGAGATTATGGGCTGGGTCCTGGGTAGCTAATTAACCACTTTATACCCCACCTGAGTGGTGAAAGGAGGGGAAGTGAGCAGTGTTGCCAGGTGTGCAGTTTTACCGCCCAATTGGGCGGTTTTCCGCGACCCGCCGCGGGAAATTTTTGCCTGCGGCGGGTTGCGGTTTTTTGGGCGGTTTTTTGGGCTTCCGGGCGGCTTTTTGATTTTTTTCGGCCGCGGGGGGCGGGGTTAGTGACGTTTTTGGGCGGGGTTAGTGACGTTTTGGGCGGGGCCGATGACGTGGGAGGCGGGGCAGATGACGGGGAGGCGGGGCTGATGACGGGGAGGCGGGCCCGATGACGTGGGAGGCGGGGCTGATGACGGGGAGGCGGGCCCGATGACGTGGGAGGCGGGGCCGGTGACGGCGGGGGCGGGGCCGGTGACGGCGGGGGTGGGGGTGTCAGGGGCGGGGTTTGTGTTTGGGCAGGTTTTGGGCTGGTTTCTGGCCTGGATTGGGCTGGAAAAAAAATTTCTACCTGGCAACCCTGGAAGTGAGCTAGCAGCAGAAGAAGAGAGAGCCCCTGAAAGATACTGGCTAAACCTTATGGACTTGGGGTGGACTGGGTGTCCAAAGGAGATCAGCAGGCTGAAAGTCCTGGGGTAAGAAGTCCCTAAAGCATTAGAGTTTGACTGTGTGTCTAGAACTGTGTGTTCAAAGAGGGACTGTGTGTCCGAAGTACTAAGAGAAGCAGGCTGCAAAGCCTGGGGTTGAGAGTCCCCAAAGTATTGGTGTAGTACTGAGCCCATGTATCTGTGTGGGGAGGCTCAGTGGGAAGATCTATGAAAGCATAAAGTGTTAAGCTAGAAGAAGTGTGCCCAGGGGCTGGAATAAAGAGTTGCCTGAGAAATATGCAGTTGGTGAGACCTGCTTAATTTGCTGAGTGGAAACCAGGTCACCCTGAGTGAGAAGGGGTAGCACACTAATCTGCATATGATTTGCATATTGAGAACCAGGTCACCCTGATTGAGAAGGGGGATATCACAACATGTAAGTGGAGACTCAGGGCTTAGCTGGGATTGTGAGTTAGGATTCAAGGATTGGGTAAGATGGAAGAATGAGGACTTAGGATTTAGGTGGAATGTTAGTGGAAACTAAGAAACAGAGTGGGAATTAGGTGTTTGGGTGAGGTTATCAGACCACGTGGAAACAAAATGGAGAGGAAAGACAGTTTGAAGGACCTGGAGGGGTTGAGAGGCAGAGGGCTACAGAAAGGATGAGAGATAAAGAAAGTGAGAGAGGGTAGAAACGGTGGAGGTAAGGCTTAAGAAAGGGACTAAAGGAGGAAAATTGTGAATGATGAGAAGTAGCTGGGGCTGGTAAGGATAAGGTACAGGAGGCTTGGAGGGATGAAATGGGAAAATAGAAAATGAGTGAAAGATGAAGGGAGATAGGAGGCTAGGAAAGGAATGAGACAGAATCAGGGAATGGGAAGACTAGGGAAGTAGCTGAAAAGTGAAACAAGGGAGACTGCAGACCAGAGTGGGGAAAGAGGAATAAAATCTAGCAGGAGGAAGATTTAAAAAAAAGGGGTGAGAGAGACAGAGAACAGGTAGAAACAGAAAATAGGAATAAGAAGACCAGCAAGAGGAAGTGAAAAAGAGAAACCAGGGCCAACCCAACTGGAAAAAATAAAATGATCACACAACACAGGCACCCTTCTGAGCCGAGGGGAGATTACATTAAATATTTCCCTTTCCCTGAGGGGGGCGATGCATTTGCTAAGCTCACCTCTTTTTATACGTTCTCTGATAGTCCCTTTGCACATGTTTTGTTTCATGAGCCCTACAGCTCAGTAGGCGATACCTAGCATTTTAATTTAGCTGAAGAATTTACTTCCAGGGAAAACAAATTATGTTGTTTTATTGCATTGCAGTACATATGGCTGCTAAAAAACCAAGAATGATACTGCACAATGCAGGCTAAGAAAACAGCAATAAAAATGCCAGCATTCACTGACAATGCAACATTATGCAAAGCTTTTGGCTATGATGCTTGTAATACTGGTCAGGTACACAGCATGTTCAACATTGTACCTTACAAGTGTTATGCAGATCACTGCAGGATTTGCATACTGTCCAATAAATGAAAAACAGGACTACAAGAGAAATACAGTAGTACAATTTTGTACTTCTAAACAGAACTGCTCTTGAATGTTAACACAGTGAAGGCAGTTAATAAATCCCAATAAGTAGCTAAATAAACATGGTGTGGAGGAGCGGCCTAGTGGTTAGACATCCAGAGGTGCCCGGTTCAAATCCCACTGCTGCTCCTTATGATCTTGGGCAAGTCACTTAACCAGTGGTGTGCTGGAGCTGGCTCACAAGAGCCAGTTATTAATTCTTTATGAATTCTGCGAGCTGGTTGTTGAGTCCTCCAGCACAGCTCATGAAGCAAAAAGAGGTCACAGCAGGTCACTTCCACCTCCTGCGCCAGCTTAGACCCAGCTGTTTATGTGAACTGCGATCTTGCGGGTCACATAAACAGTCGGGTCTACATCGGCGCACAGACATACCAAGTCATACACATTGAGCCCCCAACTCCAGCTCACAGGCCAGAGCCCCCTCCTCCCATGCATTGAGAGAAGGCAACTTTGGCATCTGGCGTGGACAGGCACCCGGTATCCAGTATCTCTCCCTTTCTCCATCCTTCTCTTCCTGATTCCAAGCATCTGTCCTTCTTCACCCCCCACCCCCAGTTCTTGTAACTTATTTTTCCTTGCCACCAGACCCAGTAACAGTACTGCTTCCATTGAATCAGCCAGCTTCGGGGCTTTGGGTCTCTTGTATGATGCATCCCGCCCTCACTGATGCAACTTCCTGCTTCTGTGAGGGCGGGATTACAGGATCACATTACAGGAAAGGCCCAAAGCCTGGAGGCAGGCTGATTCAATGGAAGCCACGGAGGATAGATTGAGAACAGTAGATGGTCTCTGCTTCCCCTCCCCATGCAAGGCCATTCCCCCAGCCAAATCATATATTCAAATCAAAGCAAACATGAGCTGCTGCATCCGTGTTGTCATTCTTTATTGCTGGTAGCATTTTTATTTAATCTCACTTTCAAACATGCCAGTTTGTGCAGTATACGGATATACACAGAGGAAGTCTAATAGCAGAATAACTTTTCATAGAGTAGTAATTTGTTAAAATTCGTAACTGGTGTGTCATTTGAGGGGCTGTTATAGGGACACCCTAGCATGTATTATATTAGTGCAGAGATTTTTTTCTCCTGGTAAAGGGCAACTAAAACAGACATCATAAAAATCAGATGCCAACATTCAGAGTTTCTATCTATCTATCTATTTACTTATTTTTGAAATTTATGTCCCACATTAAACATGAATTAGGTTGAAACCTGGGAGCATTTAGAATCGTTTTTTATGTGCCTAGATCAAAAGAGAAAGATGATTTGTGGGAACTTGCTCTTTTTGTTTTGTGGAATGCAGTGGTATATTTTAAAAATGCACTTAATATTATTACTGCCATTTAAAAGAGAGATATTGAATAATGAGGGCAGAGCCACCTTCATGCAGAAGTCCAGAGTCTGTCTAAATCTGCCAACATTTTCCAGTTCTGTGGTATATATTTATTTTTCCTTCAAGTCTGTTTGGTTGTAAAAGGCATGTGTGTGTGTGTGTTGGGGGAGGGGGGTTAATATTTGTCTCTTGACTGCACAGACAGGAAAAGAGCAGAAAACACCACGACCAACACAAATAGAAAAATAAAATGCTCAGACAAAAAAGGTAGAAAAAATATTTTATTCTGAATTTACTAATTGCAATATGTTAGCTTTTGAAAATGCCTCTCTCTGGTATTTTGCATTTCAGTTACTTTCTTTCTATTATTGTTGTGTGCAGATTCTGACTTCCTGAGGTTTCCATTTCAGTTTCATGCTTTCATACCTCTATTACTGCTGTGTGGTCCCTTGTTTCATATTTGTTGAGGGTCTATCTGGGTTTTTTGTGTCCAACTAAGACAGTGATCCCCAAACATTTTACTATGGCAGAACCCTAAAATATTTTTTATACACCAAGGAACCCTCAATTTATGTAAACATGTATAAATTCATACAAACAGATTCTACAATCTCATTTCTTAAGAAAGAGAGTTTAAGGATCCCTAGGGTTCTTTGGAACCCAGTTTGGGAATCACTGGAAAAAGGTGTGGTATTCTGCTAGCATGTAGTGCCTTATGTAGAGATCTTGTTGGAGTCATATTTCTTTTGTGTTTTTTTTCAATAGGTGGTGAATTGGCATTTTAGGGCATGATATAATGTTTACAGTGCTGCTTTTTCTTACATAAGGTTGTCGCTTTTTGAGTCTTGGGTGTTAGTGCTGATAAGGTATGGTAATATTCTGAATGTGTTTTTACACAAGTTTCTGTATAGTGTTTTGTAGTGGAGGGATTATGTGTTGGCCTTACTGAGGTAACACCAAAACTTTAATCTAATATTAGTTTGCCAGATGAGGAATCTTTAAATGCAGTTGAATTGTTTCCATAGGTTTGTATGTGGTTTAGTGTTAAATGTTTGAAATAATTGTGTTTAAAATATGTAACATGTCATCCATGAAGACACATGAAGGCATTACTTTTCAATAAGTGTAGCCAGCAGCCCATCCTTGGACTTCGGTCCCTTCACTACCATTTCAAATTTATAGATTGAATGCATTGCGAGAAAATCTTCACACATTGACCTTCAATTTCACTTATTGGGGTGGTACATCACTCTTCTGGATGAGCCACCCTTGGCAGCTCTGACAACAAAGAAAAAAAAAAGAATTTAATTTTTATTTATTGATTGGACTATGTCAGTTTTCGGAATGTGCACCTGCCAGAACTAGTTTTAGACATGGCTGGGGCTTGTGAGAAAAATCTCACTCATTTGGCCTTTAATCTCCAGCATTGCAGTGGTAAATTTATAGCATTGGGATGGGTCACCCTTGGCGTCTCTGGGTGCAGGAGGAGGAAGTGATTAGTGACCTTTTGTGCAGTGGGTTACTTCCTCTTTGCCATAGCCATCGGGGAAGGGGAAGGAGAAGAGAGAGTGTCTCTCTCTCTCATACCCGATTATGGTCCGGCGGAAAAGCCCTCCCCCTGTGTTTACTTGTTGGAAAGGCATCTTTCTCCCATCCAGAGGTTGCCACTAGCAGTAGCATTTCATACATCGCTGCAGGCGCTGCTCCCGAAGCCTTCCCATCGCCTCGTTCAACCGCTGTGGCAACAGGAAGTTATGTCACAGGAACTGACTTCAGCAGCGGGAAGGCTTTGGGACCGGTGCTGGCAGCAGAGTGTGAAATGCTAGCGCAAGCGGCAACGTCTGGAGGGGAAAAAGATGTCTTTACAGGTATACATGGGGGAGGGGGAGCAGATGAGGAAGAAAGTGCTGACTTGCAGGATGGGAGCTGGCAGGATTGGGACACGGCTGCAGAAGAAGGGCTAAGGTCAATCACATGAAACTACATTATACCAGGGGCGTATCTGGACTCCGGCGGTAGGGGGGGCCAGAGCCAGAGGGAGGGGGCACATTTTAGCCCCCCCCCCCCCCGCCGCCACCGACCCCCCCCCCCCCCGCCATTGTCAGAGCCCCCACCGCCACCAATGACTCTCTCCACCCCCCTCCCGCCGCCAACCCTCCCCTGCTGCCGTTGCTTACCTTTGCTGGCGGGGGGCCCCAACCCCCGCCAGCCGAGGTCCGCTTCCACCTGCCGCTGCCTTAAAAACTACTTCTTCAGCCGGCGGGGGACCCCAAACCCCCGCCAGCCGCCCCGAGGTGTTTAAAATTCATCTTCGGCCTCCGTGGCCGTGCTGCTGTTGATAGGAGCTGTTGAATCCACTTTGGAGTCTGACGTCGCAGCACGTACAACGTACAACGACGTCAGACTCCGAAGTGGATTCAACAGCTCCTATCAACAGCAGCACGGCCACGGAGGCTGAAGATGAATTTTAAACACCTCGGGGCGGCTGGCAGGGGTTTGGGGTCCCCCGCCGGCTGAAGTAGTAGTTTTTAAGGCAGCGGCAGGTGGAAGCGGACCTCGGCTGGCGGGGGTTGGGGTCCCCCGCCAGCAAAAGTAAGCAACGGCAGCGGGGGAGGGTTGATGGCGGTAGGGGGGTCCAGGGCAAAATCTGCAGGGGCCCAGGCCCCATGCAGATACGCCCCTGCATTATACATAGACATCAAAAGAGGTGAGTCTGCCATGGGATGGAGGATTTGGGGGCAGAGTAAAAGGGTGAGTGTGCCATGGAGTGGGGAGGGGATTCCCAGGGTTTCCTTCCTGCTAAGCACTTTAAAGGAAGGGCAGTGATGCTCTAGGTGCACCAGTTTTTTTTTTTTTGGGGGGGGGGGGGGGGGAGTGAATGCCTGTTGTTAAACACTTACCAGCACACCACTGCGCTTAACCCTCCATTGCCTCAAGTACAAAATTGGATTGTGAGCCCTCAAGGGACAGAGAAGCACCCATTGTACCTGAATATAAGTTACTACTGAAAAAGGTGTGAGCAAAATCCAAATAAACTGTTTACTGTATACAGAGTTATTACTAATTAGTGGCCTGTGGTAGTGTGGACCCGTGTTTTGGGCACGCGCAGAATTATTTTTCAGTGCACCTACAAAAAATGCCTTTTTAAAAATGTTTGCCAAAAATTGCCGTGCGTCCATTTTGGGTCTGAGATCTTACTGCAAGCCATTGACCTAGCGGTAAAGACTCATGTGATAATTGGGCAGTAATGGTCTACATGCGTCAAGTGCTACTTGATGCGCGTAGCTGTCGCGAGTCAGAAAATAAAACAAATATTTTTTGGATGCGTGTAGCAGACATATGCAAAATTGAAATTACCACAAGGGCCACGCGATAACTGGGCGGTAACTACAATTTGGCGCCTGAAAAAGAAGGATTTTTTGGCTGGTTAAGCCTCTCTGTGTTTCTATCCCCACCATCCAGTACTGCCCCTCTGTGTCTCTCCCTCCACCATCCAGCAATGCCTCTCTGTGTCTCTCTCCCCACTATCCAGCAGTGCCCCTCTTTGTTTCTCATCCCTCCATCCATATCGCTCCTCTCTTTCTCCCACCATCCAGCATTGCCCCTCTGCGTTTCTTCCCCTCCCCACATCCAGCACTGTCTCTCTCCCTCCGCCATCCAGCACTATCTTTCTGTCTCTCTCCACTCCCTGTTGCACAATAATGCCTCATTTCTCTCTCTTTTCTGCCTCTCTCACATTTGCCAGCACCCCTGCTGGGTTTGCTGCCTTCCCAGGTCTACAGCACAGTGTCAACAAGAAATGGAAGCCGTGCATCATACCTTTGTCCTGAGCATGACACTGGTCTGCTGGTCTTGCCCTTTCCAGTTTTACTTCCTGTATTGGAGGGATGGGACTGGCAGAGCAGGATAACACACAGGGCAATGACCCTGTACCTAGTTTCTAGTTGTTGTTTGCTGCCGCGGACCAAGGGAGGCAGCAGGCCTGGCAGGTAAGCAAGAGACCAGGTAGGTGTCCTAGCCCTAATGTTGGAGACAGTTGACAGAGCCAAACCTGAGGTTGGTGATCAGCACAAAACTGGCACTTACACTGGCCATTTTGTTGTTCAGCCGGCCACCAGCCTACCCTACAGACAACCAGCCAGGCTGGCAACCCTATCCAGGTCCCATAATGTACCAGGATTAGATTATCATAAATCGCAAGACTGGCCCAGAATTTCCATCTTGGAACTCGTAAAGTTGGCAGCTCTCTAGTTCTAACCATTAAACCATTCCATTTGAAGTATGTGCTTGCTTACTCCCCATGCCCATTCATAAACAATTACTGCTACTATGCCCACAGAGGTGGTGGGAGGGGGCAGTTGTGAGAAAAGAAGGAAAGGGGGGTTGTCCAAGGTAGGGAGGGTCACAAATATATTGTTTGCCTGGGCCCAATATACTGTTAATCCAGCCCAGATGTGATGGCAAGGCATATGGGTCTTGCAAGGACCCCACTGTCCTGCCATATTTAATCCTTTCTTGGCATTTTGAAGTTGGCGGGTATGTGGGGATGAATGGAGCTGATTGAATATTTTCCTTTCTGTATATGTGGCTTAGAAAGTGCAGTGGAAAGTATGGGATTTCAAAACGAGTTCTCCAGGTATATCTGAACCAACCCACCCTGGGGCTCTATCTTTTCACACTGTGGTGGAAAATACGCACATTCCTGACAGCCTGTGTACTTTTCCCCCAACAGAGGGGAACGGCTATTTCAAGAGTATACACCCATTTACCTGCAGGGAATTTCTTTGAACACTGCCCCAAAATAATCTTCCCTTGATTCTAACCATCAATCACTTGCAAGATCTTTGTAAGAGCCACTGTAGGGCTTTTTCAAAAGGTTGAAGAATCAAGAGGAATCACCTTGTTATTTTGTATACTGTTGGTTTGCCTCCAGAAAATTGTCCTACCATCATGTCCATTCTACTATCTAGAAATACTCCTGAGCGCTTAGAAAGGGCAGAACTGAGCCAGGAGAAAAGGTTAAAGACCCTCAAAATAACATTTAACATAAGGTGCACAAAACAATTCAGCTGTAACTTTGATTGACCTTCTTTTGTGAATTCTGCAGGCTCTGAAAGGCTATCCCAAGTATGGCCAATTAAGCACGAAAAGTAGGGGAAAATAACATGATTAATTCTTTTTTTTTTCCAGTTGAAGCTTCTTCCATAATGCCTTTTGTTTTTGTTTTGAATCTTTAAAGAGATTCTGTCCATTTCTATGAGCTTTGCTATAAATCAAATGCATCCGCAACTGAATTGCACTAGCAAAATTCATAAACCAGCTCCAGTGAATCTAGTCCAGATATGATAATAAAGCAAACAGAGCGGTCTCCTTCATTTTCTGTACCGTTGGCATTTTCTTCAAACTTTTTAAAACTAATATTTCAAAATGTCATTTACTTGATTATATGATGCAGCACAAACAATATTCTTGAATCGTTCTAATCTACTGTGCCTAAGAATTACTTGAGCAAAATAGCTCAGCCTTTGTCAACAACTTATTTTAAATATGATTGGAAAGGTGAACAGATGTGTTTACTACGATACAAAAAAAAAATCTGATTTATAAAACAGTGATTCCTAAAGCCGGTTCTAGAGCTTAGAACACTTAAGGAGGCTGGTTTTCAAAATATCCAAGATAGGTATTCATGATGTAAAGAGTTTTCTTTCTCAAAGATTTTGACATGCATACTAAAATGTAACTGGGTCTGCAGGGGGGGAGGAGATTATCACATTTTACCATACTGTGGGAGTCATTAACCTGTAGTTACCCAGTGCTATAGGTTAGTAACTCCAACAGTGACCCAGTGCTGTGGGTTATAGCAACTCCCATGGTAAATGAATAATGCAACTTGCATTCAATCTGGCAAGCTCTGTTATTTTTCTCCACCTGTTCCAGGGCAGAGGGAGCTGCAGCGAATGAGCAAAGTTAGTAAACTCGCAGCACCCCTGCAAAAGATTTCATTTGAATTGACTGCTGAAGTGAAGGATGTTAAACATTCTCAACAACTAATGGAGTCGAGAACGGCGAAACAAGAGGAGAAAAGTGAGTTAAATTCTATTGCAATTAAAAAATTACAAACTCTAGTTGACAATGTTCTTATGGAGAAAGAAAGGGACCAAAGGAAAGTAGAATTTTTGGACAACCAACTTAGACGAAATAACTTGCGATTCTTAAACTTTCCTAAAAGTCCTTTATTACCTCCATTAGAGATGTTACAAAAATATTTCCTAGAAACTTTAAAGATTCCAAAAGAAGCTTTTCCTCCGATCGTTAACGCTTATTATATTACCGGAATTAAAACAAATCTGGAGATTGCTCCAGATTTAAATCTCACTCAAATTCTTGAAACATCACTAGAGACTATAACTGAACGCACTACTCTCCTGGTATCTTTTGCACTCGAGACTGATCGAAATAATATATTTCGCCTTTACTTCAAATTTAGGGAAGCTCAATTTTTTGGCTCAAAGGTACAGATTTTTCCTGACGTCAGCAAATCTACACAAAAGAAAAGGCGAGAATTTTTGGGGCTTAGGCCTCGAACTCTCTCCCTGGGAGGATCATTTAAGCTGAAATTTGCATGCCGATGTATTGTTTCTTTTGGTAATGTTCATTATGTTTTTTTTGATCCAGAAAAATTGAAGCTCCTATTAGTAAGTAAAGAAAGCAGGGATCTTCAAGCCTTGGAGGCATCAGTAGGGAATTGAAACCGCAGGCAACTTGTGATTCTATCCTCAAGTTTATTGTAAGAGTTTCTTTACTCTTTTTGTTTCCTAGGATCAATACCTTGTATGTTGATCATTTATAGTGGACTAAGTAAGAAAGATATTTTGAAAATCCATGGAAATGTAATGGATGGTTCTTTAATCTTTTGGATGTATTAACTGATTTCTAAAAAACGAAAAGAGTAACCTCATATTTAGTAACTGGGTTCTGTATTTATATGGTTTCATGATTTATTAGATTGAACCAGTTTCCTACTGATATTTTTAGTTTAACTGATTTCTATACATTTATTATTGTGAATGTATTATTTTCAAATTTAATAAAAAAAAAAAAAAAGTAAACTCGCAGCAGGCGCGCGCTGCGGCACCCCCCCCCCCCAGCGGCATGCACCGGGGGGGGGGCTCTTTTGCGGGGGGGTCCGCGCTGCATCGGGGGGTGGGGCGCTGCACCCAGGGGGGGGGCAACGCCCCGGGTGTCTGCCCCCCTAGGAACGCCACTGACACGTGCATCTTTATAGAATAGTACATAAGCACCGCCATACTGGGAAAAGACCAAGGGTCCATCAAGCCCAGCATCCTGTCTCCGACAGCGGCCAATCCAGGCTTCAAGAACCCGGCAACCCCCCCCCCCCAAAAAAAAAAAAAAAAAAAATGTTCAATGGACTTTTCCCTAAGGAATCTGTCCAAACCCCCTTTAAATTCCGTAAGGCCAGCTGCTGTCACTATTCATGCGTGCATAAATCTAAATTGTTGCCAATACCAATAATTGTTAGCATCTAATGATTGGCACCAATTGTCTCATTACTCAATTTAATTACATGCATGCCTAAATTTGCAACGTGAAATTTGAGCGGCAGATATATAGAATCCAGGGGATTGTGCGCACACATTTTCCAGGTAGTGCACACACTGTTATCAGGAAAGAGTACACACTCTTTATGAACAGCGCACAGTATTTCAGAAGAGTTCACAATCTTTCGGAAAGAGTGTGCCATCTTAATGACATTGCTCCCGTGATGTCGGACAATAGAACCCTTGGGTCCGACTGAACAAGTTTTCAAAAAGGTAAATCCAATAATTGTATAAGCTTTTGCTAGAAAAAAAGAGTGTAATACTTTAAAGTGAACCTATGAAGATTAAAGCTAAGTAACATAAAGTATTGTTTCTAACATTTGAGAAAAAAAGAAAGATCATGATTGATTATCATTGATTATAATATTCACTATTTACTATATAGGAGCAGAGTTTTTCAAAGACCGAGGATTAAAACGGAGTCCAAAGAACGCTGGCGTTTGAGCACATTAAGCGCAGTAACGCCAAGCTAGGACTGATGAGGTCTTTTTCTCTGCTTTGAGTATATTATATATAAAAGGAGAATAAAGAAAAAAGAAAAAAGAAAAATATTTTTAAATACAAAAGATACCGTTCAATACTTTGATTAGAAACTCAGAAACATTTAAAACATTCAGCTCATCTTTGCTATTACGGTGAAAGTTTTTTGCTGAAATTGTGTCCAATTAGATCTTGATGTTATATACATCACCATAAAAAACTTTTGTATTGTTGGCGGTGAACATCACTGAGGTCACTGGGAATCTCATGTTAAATATATCTAAAGGGAATGAAAAGCTAAAGTAATAGATTGAGATATACGTGAACAAGCTTTATTGAATCTTGACCGGATACTAAGAAGTTTCATATTGGATATTGCTCCCGTGATGACATAAGGAAAAACAATCCTGAATAAAGATTTCTTGAAATGACAGAAAATGAAAACGTTATGGCTGCACACCCCTAATATCAGTCTTAAGCACGCCCAGGCTTACTGGTATGTCATGTTAGGTCTGGAAAATCCCACACTCCGTTTCCCTTCCGTGTCTTATTACCAAGTGTTCTAACAAGCCACTGTAAATACATCTAGCTTCCTGATGCTCATTTAGATAGAAATCTCTACCAAGATATAATTAATGTGATAACTTATTAAATGTGATAACTTGCAAAGAAATAATTTTCGTTGAATAGGTCTATTGAAACCAATCCAAATTGTCAAAGGTATGAACCCAGTAAGTATAACAATTAGATTCTTTGCAAGACTACAAAACTCAAACTTTAAATTATCCCCAATTTTCTAAATTTGATGTGAACTAGAATGTAATATTTATATAACAGAAAATAATTACTGTAATTACTATGTACTCTCATTTAAAAGCTTCCATCTAAGCGTACATATTAGATACAGGTGTTACTTCTTATTTCCATGGTGTCAAACTGTCAATTATGCTGAGGAAAGGCATACGCCTCCACCATTTCTGTTTTAGGGTTACTTCTTCAATAATGCTTGCATCTTTGTGGAGCCTACCAGCGAGTTTTAAATAGACCAGTGCACAGAGGCATAAGCGAGAAGGAAAATCTATGAAGCACCTGGGGGAAAGTAAGAGTCATAGAGGTTAAAAAAAAAAAGGCACATGGAAATCTCAGAAATATTCTGCTGTGATATGGAGATTTGTGTCTTCCTGAAACAGTAGAAAATACCAAGAGAGGGAACAACTACTAGTAAGTGTTTTATTTCCTTATTTCTTATTTGTTGAACCCAAGAAATTACAAGAGTTTGTGGAGTTGAAAGAACAGATGAAGAACCCTCTGCAGCAACTTCCTTTAGTTACCACTGTACCGGCTGCAATTATCGATTAACCTTCCTCCCTCAGAAAATGTGAATTGTAAGATTAACCGTTTTGAGTTTTTCTTATTTTCTTTGAGATTGTTTTCCTGATCTTGGATCTCCCAATTGTGGACAATTATATAATATATATTGATGAGAGAAAATGTTTTCTTTTTCCTTTATATTAATTTCTGTTTTTCCTTACATTTATCTGTGATAAATGTGAATGTAATTAAGTAAAATCTCAAATAGTAGCAACAGTGGAGGAGTGGCCTAGTGGTTAGGGTGGTGGACTTTGGTCATGGGGAACTGAGTTCCATTCCCACTTCAGGCACAGGCAGCTCCTTGTGACTCTGGGCAAGTCACTTAACCCTCCATTGCCCCATGTAAACCGCATTGAGCCTGCCATGAGTGGAAAAGCACGGGGTACAAATGTAACAAAAATAAAAAATAAATATTATAGCAGGACATGTTTATCCATAATGTTCAAGCACCTTTCTGACCTCATTTGCAACGCTCTTTAACTAGTCCCTTATTTTCTTACTCCGGTTACTCTATCTTATCTATCAATATGTTCCATCTTTGTTTATGCCCTCTGCTGTCTATTGAAATGTTTTATTGTGTATTGTGTTAGAATATAATGTAGCATGCTATGTCATACTTTGTATTATTGTTTGAATACTTTTACTGCTGTAATTGTCTATCGCTTGTGTTTGACTTATTCTTGCTATATACCACCTCGGGTGAATTCTTTCAAAAAGGTGGTAAATAAATCCTAATGAATAAATACATAAACTTGAGGAAAAATTGTACATGTAGTCAGAAAAGGTACATGCTACCAATAGCAGCTAGAATGTGTATGGTAAGCAAGTTAGCCTTTTTGTACATGACTAGATATTTATCTGTTTCTTACTACTACTACTACTATTTGACATTTATAAAGCGCTACTAGGGCTACGCAGTGCTGTACAATTTAACATAGAAGGGCAGTCCCTGCTCAAAGAGCTTACAATCTAAAGACTTGGAAGCAGAGATGGCTTTTCACCTGCTTCATTGAAATAAAAATAGTTTGCGTTAGGTGAAGCCTTTCTGAGAGTATATTCCAAAGTGTGGGGGCTACATCTGAGAAGATCAACAAATGTGAACCCCTCCACATATATCCAGTATTGTCTTATAATATTAGCTTGTGATACAAACCTCATGCTTTTTTATTATCATGTTTACCCAAGATCCTTCCATAATACTAAATGTCTATTTTATTATATATTTCCACTATTCATGACGTATTGTAAGCCACATTGAGCCTGCAAAGAGGTGGGAAAATGTGGGATACAAATGCAATAAATAAATAAATAAATAATAAAGGTTCCCTGGCTGGTGTCACATCAGATGATTTCCTTTGGAAAGGGTGTGGTTAGAGATGTTCCCTGGGGTGACTTCAGAGACCTCGAAAGTGCACGGAGTGAGATCCCGTTCTTCAAGTGTTCTGGCCCCATTCTTTTAAGGGACAAGAGTTTTAAATTTAGCTCTCTATTATACTGGTAGCCAATGTAGTTTTTGCAAAAAATGGCGTAATGTGATCGCATGTAATGTGGCATTCTGGTTCTGGTTCAAACCCTTTGTAATCACACCAAAGTATAGTGCATTACAGTAGACCAGCCTTGATATTATCATGACATGAACCGCTGTGCCAAGACTTGCCTTTTCAAGGTACAGAGAAAGAGAGAGCCTAATATTGCAGATGATAGAGGCAACTCCTGATGGTTGCTTGGATTAGCATAAGTATTAAGTCCAGCTGTACACCATGGGTTCCAAACCTGTGATTTAAAGGGGAGTTCATAGCTACGACTTCTCAAAAGGGATTTTGAAGGCAGGTATGTGACAGCTTATGTTAGGGATCCCAAAGAACTCCGTTTTACATTAATTCAGAGAAAGTTTATTGTTTCTAGGAGATTCTTAAATTGTTAGTCAAGCAGTCAGCTTCTTCTGGGCTGTAGGTAACTCTGGTTCAATGGTTTTGAGCATCTGCACATCATCACTCTAATGCTATATATGACACTCAAAATTTCACTCATTCAATGTGTGTGTGCAATTTAATTGATAAATGAGCCAAATAGCACCAACAATTGAGTGTTAATAATCAATTATGAGTGCTAATTGGTATTAAATTAATTTTGCATGCACATCTTTAGGCATACGTATTTTATGTGTGGATCTGAAAAGGGGTGTGACCATGGGAGGGGCATGAGCAGATCAGGGGTGTTCCTGCAATTTGCATGCAGTGTAACAGAATAAGGGAGACCCACTCCTAATTTAGGCGTGAGAATTTACACCAGGATTAAGTTGGCGTAAATCCTTGGGCTCGGATACTGGCACCAAATGATCATCTATAAATGGTGCCCAACTCTGAGTGCTATTTATAGAATAACATTTAGCGCTAATGTTTAAATACACAGATGGGACTAAGAAAAATCGGTGCCAGATATAGAACTGAATATCCATTGACCTAATCAGTTCAATTAGTGGCTTGTGGAAGATATTAAATAAAATAAGCAACAGTATGGTTCCCTGTGTTGTACCCTACAGGTCAGTGCCCAAAGTGGTGGTGAGGTGCTGCCAAACAGTATGGGCTATTGCCTACCTGATAGATAGGATCTGAATAAGACAAGTACTGTGCCACTGATACCTATTTCTGCCAGTCGTGCTAACATATGTGCTCCACAGTATCAAAAGGGAAAGGGAAAGGGGGAAAATGGGACTTGATATACTGCTGTTCTGAGGTTTTTGCAACTACATTCAAAGCGGTTTACATATATTCAGATACTTATTTTGTACCTGGGACAATGGAGGGTTAAGTGACGTTCCCAGAGTCACAAGGAGCTGCAGTGGGAATTGAACTCAGTTCCTCAGGATCAAAGTCCACTGCACTAACCACTAGGCTACTCCTCCACTAGCAACATTCCATGTAGAAGCCTGCCCTTGCAGATCAGCAATGCGGCTGCACAGGTTTCTTTTTCTGTGAGTCTGATGTCCTGCATGTACGTGTAGCAACATTCCATGTAGACTCTCAAATAGTGGCAACAGAATCTCAATAGCAGCAACATTCCATGTAGAATCTCCAATAGTAGCAACATTCCATGTAGAATCTCAACTAGGGAAAGGGAAATGGGACTTGATATATCGCCTTTCTGAGGTTTTTTGCAACTACATTTAAAGCGGTTTACATAGTATATTCAGGGTTAAGTGACTTGCCCAGAGTCACAAGGAGCTGCAGTGAGAATCGAGCTCAGTTCCCCAGGATCAAAGTCCACTGCACTAACCACTAGGCTACTCCTCCACTAGCAACATTCCATGTAGAAGCCTGCCCTTGCAGATCTGCAATGCGGCCGCGCAGGCTTCTGTTTCTGTGAGTCTGGCGTCCATGTGCAGGACGTCAGACTCACAGAAACAGAAGCCTGCGTGGCCGCGTTGCTGATCTGCAAGGGCAGGCTTCTACATGGAATGTTGCTAGTGGAATAGCAACATTCCATGTAGAATCTCAAATAGTAGCAACATTCCATTTAGAATCTCAACTAGGGAAAGGGAAATGGGACTTGATATATCGCCTTTCTGAGGTTTTTGCAACTACATTCAAAGCGGTTTACATATATTCAGGTACTTATTTTGTACCAGGGGCAATGGAGGGTTAAGTGACTTGCCCAGAGTCAGAAGGAGCTGCAGTGGGAATTGAACTCAGTTCCCCAGGATCAAAGTCCACTGCACTAACCACTAGGCTACTCCTCCACTTCCACTTAAATGGCAAGCTGTTGAGAAATAGTGAAGTAGATCTCCTGTCACAGATTCTGTAGAGATCATCTAGCAGAAATAGGAGGACTTTCTCCATTCCATAACTGGGTCTGAATCCAGAATGACACAGATCTAGCCAGTTTCTCCTTTCCATCCAGTCACTGAGTTGAATGTGGACTGTTCTCTGTTTTCCTAGAAATGGGATGTCAAACATATAAATGGCAAGTGACCGACTCAGCTGCAAATGCGCAGTAGAGTCGGAACGCTGAGAGTGTAGAAGTCCAAGCCCCGCCTCCACCAGCAGTACAGCCCAATAGGGAGGAAGGCTTGGTCATGGGCATGGAAATCGGAGGAGGAGGGAGCAGGGAGGGAAGGAGGGGGCGGAACTGAGGGAAACAGACGCAGCGATGGAGAATTGACGACACGACAGCGGCGGAAAGAGGGGGGCGACGCCGGTGGGGGGGGTCAAAGGTGGTGGCGGCAGCGGGGATGGCAAAATGGCGGCTGCGGGGACGGCAGGGCATAGGAGGTCACAATCGCGGTGGATGGGAGCCCGAGGATGGAGGGTAGGGGAGATAACAGTTGATGGACATGGGTGGATGGAGCGGATGGGAGGGGGGAGAGGAGGGTTGCTGGACATGGGGGGAGGGCAGGGGAGAGAGCAGGGTTAGTGGACGGGGCGAAGCCATAGGAAAACAAAAAACTAGCCCATTGTTACGGGCTTAACGGCTAGTTTATTAGAAACTGGTAGGTAACTTTCTAGCCTGTACTGGTAAAAGGATGTTTTTTTCTTAAATCCCTCTTTATTCTCATCAGCTTGTATAAATACTTCCCCTTCACTCTTCAGTGTAACAATGACACTTTTGCACTTTCTCCTATCATTAATATAAAAGAATCTCGAATCCCCAATGATGTTGAATATGTCAACATATTTGCACTTTCATGTTAAAATCTTTCATGCTAAAGTTGACAGGAATGACGTTTCCCCCCAATCTATTAGTCTGCATTTAGGGAGCTGCTGTAGGTCTTTTGACAGTTGATGTCAACCAGATAGATTTGGCATGGAATGCAATAGTAATGCTTCTTATATTATTCTCTGTTTTAAAAGTATATCACCTAAAAATTGCAGGAATGTTAGAATGATTAATCAATAGAACAAATAAATATATGATCCATAGCAAGCATTTTAATATATTCACCCCTTTCATTTGCAGTTCCCTGTGGAAGTTCTACTCTGCAGTGTCTCAGTAAAGAGAGTTTCAGGTTGAAGAAGGATTAACAAGGTCACAGGAGTTCCACTGCAAATTAACATGACAACTTAAATGGAAAGCAACATTCAGCACAATGGGGAAATTCATTTAACTTCTTTACTGTTGTTAATGCAATCATGATAACGTACGCTAACATGAATTAGTACAGTCATAGATCAGTGCATTTTTAAGCTGACAGCTCCTAATTTTCAGCTGCAGCAACACAGTGGAGTGAACCATTTTAATGTACACCTCAAGAACTTTCTAATATATACACAGACTGTATTCTATAGTGCTTTTCAGTTCCTGCTATATCAGGAACTATCAAAACAAAGTGGTCATAAGTACATAAGTATTGCCATACTGGGAAAGACCAAAGGTCCGTCGAGCCCAGCATCCTGTTTCCAACAGTGGCCAATCCAGGTCACAGATACCCGGCAAGATCCCAAAAATGTACAAAACATTTTATACTGCTTATCCCAGAAATAGTGGATTTTCCCCCAAGTCCATTTAATAACGGTCAATGGACTTTTCCTTTAGGAAGCCGTCCAAACCTTTTTTAAACTCCGCTAAGCTAACCGCCTTTACCACATTCTCTGGCAACGAATTCCAGAGTTTAATTACACGTTGAGTGAAGAAACATTTTCTCCAATTCGTTTTAAATTTACTACATTGTAGATTCATTGCATGCCCCCTAGTCCTAGTATTTTTGGAAAGCGTGAACAGACGCTTCACATCTACCCGTTCAACTCCACTCATTATTTTATAGACCTCTATCATATCTCCCCCCTCAGCCGCCTTTTCTCCAAGCTGAAGAGCCCTAGCCGCTTTAGCCTTTCCTCATAGGGAAGTCGTCCCATCCCCTTTATCATTTTCGTCACCCTTCTTTGCACCTTTTTTTTTTGAAAATATCTTTATTAAGTCAATAAGGTGAAACAAATAATAACAAAAATATGTCTCATCAACACACTATGCGGCGACCAGAATTGAACACAATTTTCGAGGTGCAGTCGCACCATGGAGCGATACAAAGGCATTATAACATCCTCATTTTTGTTTTCCATTCCTTTCCTAATAATACCTTTAACCAAGCTGCAGTAAAAAAAAAAAAAGGGCCTGAAGTCGCATTGGCTCGTGGATTTGCTGCACTCCGAAGCTCCCTTTTACCGCAGCGGGTAAAAGGTTGCTTCCCCCCCCCCCCCCCCCCCAAAAAAAAAAAAAAAGAAATGGCCCTGTGCTAATCAGAGGGATTGGTGGTGTGCAGTACTGCCCAATTACTGCAGGGTAAACCCCGGTGCTACAAAAATAAATTTGTTTTGTCACACTGGAAATGGCATACTCTGGGGGTGAGAATGACCATCAGGCTCCTGTGCTAGTCCTGATCTGGTGCGTGACAATACCACGGTAGCTCTACCAAGGCAATGTAAAAGGGCCCCTAAGTGAATCATATGGAAAATACCATATTAATGATCATTTGGTTTATGATGAAGGCTATATAGCATGGTTGATTCAGCAGGAAACAAATTGATTTCCTGATAAGAAGATTCCATCTGAGACTGACAAAGGGTACACTATTATGTATTAATGTTCTAGGGCCTGATATTTAAACATACATTCTGTGGCCCTTTTACTAAAATACATTAAGCACTGCCCCCCTCATTTTATAAATGATGCTAAAAATTGTGCACGTTAATTTGGGCACACGCCAAACTGTGTGCACAATTTAACTATCGAGCTAATTAGCGCTAGTAATTGTCTTTTTTAACAAGAAATTATTGGCACTAGTTAGATTTAATTGGCATTTACGTGTGGAAATTTAGGCATGGGTTCTGCATCTAAAATTTACGCGGGATCTGAAAAAGGAGGGCACACAAATGGGAGAGTCATGGATGTAATGGAGGCATTTCTAAATGTAGGCACATACATTTGTACCGCGCTTCAGTTGTTACGAATGGCCACGCCTAAAGTTAGGCCTGATTCCCGGGCATAAGCACTATTCTATAAACTGCATCTAACTTTAAGCATGGCTTATTGAATAGCGCTTTTTTCGGTGCCGTATATTCAATTCAAATCAATTCTTGTATACCGCTAATATCCCTTTTCCAGGGTTCAGTGCGGTTTACATTCTAGGTAAGACAAAAGCAAATAGTGTTAATATGAGGTATGAAAAACATTAGAGACCATTGGATTAATGCACGAGACTAAAAACATTAAGGAAAGGATAATGGATGATACTGGGAGGTAGAGTCATCATGGATTGTTATGAAACAGTCCTTGGAAAGAGAAAGGTTTTTAGCCTCTTCCTGACGATGAGGTGGCTGTTTACTGTTCTGATGGGAATAGGTAGAAAGTTCCATATTTTGACTCCAAGAACGGGGAATAGAAAGCTGAAAATCTTCTGATTTCGAACAGCCTTTTGGAACGGTGATGCTAGCTAGCATCAGTTGTGGTTTCAGTCTGTTAGACTGAATCTAGCCCTTAATGCACGGTTAACACCTGGAAACAGGTTGCCACGCAACGCACTCAAGAGTTTTGTAGTAGTTTGTCCGTTACCACGCGTTAAACACACGTTACTGAAATTTTCAGAATTTTTCTGTTGAGGTGAGTGGCATGAGTGGAGAGTGGGCATGGAAGCATTAGCCAGCTAGCGCGTTACAGTTACTGCGTGATAAACTGGATAACACAGAGTTAACAGAGGAGCCCATAGCGCCTTCTAAATAGGAGGGGGTAAGTGGTCTTGCCATGAACACTTTAGCAGGTTCCGCACACTAATGGAAACATTACACTCAACCTGCAGTACAAAATACTGGGATGCCCTTTTTTGATGCAGTGTTAGTTTTGTGCTTTCTACGCGTTACAATCCTGCTTCAAAGTACGTCGACCCCCTAATTTTATACAAGTCACCAAAAATTGCGTGCTCAAATTTGGGCCCATGCCCAATTTACATGTGCAATTTAATTGTATAACAAGCAATTATTGGTGCTAATTAGATTTAATCGGAACTTATGTGTGTAAATTGAGGCGTTGGATTCATGCCTACATTTTATGCGTGAGTTAAAAAAAAAAAAAGATGCAGAAATGGAAGGGTTAGGGGCAGAACAGGGTGTTCCTAGCATTTACGTGCATTGTTATAGAATACAGGGGATACACGCCCAAGTTAGGTGCGTACATTTGCGCCATATTTCAGTTGGTGCAAATGGCCATGCCTAACGTTAGGCACAAGTCCCGGATGTAAGCACTATTTTATAAACCACACCTACATTTAAGTGTAGAATAGTGCTTTTTCAGCGCCATATATAGAATTCACCCCTAAGCTCACAACTTGATGCAGTTTAGCAAACAGGCCCCTATCCAGCTTATTTTCGAAAGAGATCGCCGGCCATCTTCCGACACAAATCGGGAGATGGCCGGCGATCTCCTGAAGCCGGCCAAATCGGTATAATCGAAAGCCGATTTTGGCAGGCGCCAACTGCGTTCTGTCGTGGAGCCGGCCAAACTTCAAGGGGGCAGGGTAGCGAAGGCGGGATATGGGCGGGATGAGGCGTAGTTACAAGATGGCCGACTTTGCCTGATATTGGAAAAAAGATGGCCCACTCTGACGAGCATTTCGCCGACTTCACTTGATCCCTTTTTTTTTCACGACCAAGCCTCGAAAAGGTGCCCGAACTGATCAGATGACCATTGGAGGGAATTGGGGATCACCTCCCCTTACTCCTCCCCCCCTGGTCACCAACCCCCTCCCACCCTCAAAAAAACAACTTTAAAACTTTTTTTGCCAGCCTCAAATGTCATACTCAGGTCCATCGCAGCAGTATACAGGTCCCTGGAGCAGTTTTAGTGGGTGCAGTGGACTTGAGGCAGGTGGACCAGGCCCACCCCCCCCCCCCCCCCCGCTACACTTGTGTTGGTAAATGGGAGCCCTCCAAACCCCCCCCCCCCAAAACCCACTGTACCCACATGTAGGTGCCCCCTTCACCCATAAGGGCTATGGTAATGGTGTAGAGTTGTGGGGAGTGGGTTTTGGGGCAGATTTAGGGGGCTCAGTACCCAAGGTAAGGGAGCTATGCACCTGGTTGGTGTCCTGGCATGTGAGGGGGGCCAGTGCACTACAAATACTGGCTCCTCCCACGACCAAATGTCAGAGATGGCCGGGTTTGAGATCACCAGCATTAGTTTCCATTATCGGCGAAAACCGATGCTGGCCATCTCAAACCTGGCCATCTCTGACATTTGGCCGGGCCCAACCGTCTTAGCGAAGAAAAAGATGGCCGGCCATCTTTTTCAAAAATATGGTTGGCTCCGCCCATTTACGGACCCAGCCCCGTTCGATTATGCCCCTCCATGTCATCTATATGTGGATTTTCAATGACACTATGGTAGTTATTTTAGAAGCTCTATTCCTGTTATGAACATTTTAAAACCATCATTTAGATGTCCACTGAACACTCACCCTTGCCACATGGACTTACTGCAGTGTGTGAAAAATGATGAGGCTATTGTGATGATGAAGCTCCCACCTCAGGATCCCAGGTCCCTCTTTCACTCAGGGTGAGCTGGTTCTCAGTATGCAGCTTTTATGCAAATTAGTCTATCACCCTTTTCTGCTCAGGGTGACCTGCTTCTCAAAAAGCAAACATAGTCAGGTTTCACCAATCAGGCTATTTTCATACACAACTTTATTCCAGCCTCTGGGGCACACTTCTTTTAGCTTAAAACACTTTCACAAGCTTAAACCGTTCTTCCAGCTTAAACATTTCATTTCTTTATACTCAGTGCAATCTTCCCTTTCAAACATTTCTTCTTGCACAGTTCCATATCCATAGATTTCTTCCCCCTGAGCCCTCTCACACAGGCCTTTGGGGCTCAGTACTAACTCAGTCCCCGGACACGCAGTCCCCGGACACAGAGTCCCCGGACCCACAGTCCCCGGACACACAGTCCCTCTTCACTGTTCTAGACACACAGGCTTTTCCTCTGGGACACACAGTACCTCTTCACTGTTCTAGACACACAGGCTTTTCAGCTGGGACACACAGTACCTCTTTGAACCCATAGTTCTTCTACCTGGCACTCTAGGACCTTCTTCCCCCAGCCAGCTTCCTTCTTGGGAACACCCAGTTCTACCACCAGTCCAAAGGGCACAGCCAGTACTTCTCATGGGGATTCCTCTTTGCTTTAGTTACCAGCTCTCTTTTCCAGCTGCCAGCTCTCCTCCCTCTCTTCACAACTCAGGAGGAGTATAAGCAGGGTTGCCAGGTGGAAAATATTTTTCCAGCCTAAAGGAGCCCAAAATCCAGCCCAAAACCCGCCCAAACTCAAACCCCGCCCCTGATACCCCCGCCCCCGCGTCCACCCCCGCCCCCGCCGTCATCAACCCCGCCCCCGCCGTCATCGGCCCCGCCTCCCACGTCACTAACCCCGCCTCCCACGTCACTAACCCCGCCCAAAAACGTCACTAACCCCGCCCACCGCGGCCGAAAAAGCCACCTAAAAAAACCGCCCGAAGCACAAAAACCAGCCCAAAAAACCGCAACCCGCCGCGGGCAAAAATTTCCCGCGGCGGGTCGCGGAAAACCGCCCAATTGGGCGGTAAAACCGCCCACCTGGCAACACTGAGTATAAGTAGTTAATAGCCAAACAGGACCCAGCCCATAACCTGCTGCACCTGTTTCTATCCCCAGGACTCTCCCCGGTCCTAACGACCTCCAGCTATCCTCCAGGACTCGCCCCGGTCCTAGCGACCTCCAGCTATCCTCCAGGACTCGCCCCGGTCCTAGCGACCTCCAGCTATACCTCCCCTTTCTGGCTCCCTTCAGCAACTCACCCAGCCCTTTTCCCTGGACATTTTAGGGGAACTACGCCCTCTAGGGGCCTAACCAGGGTAGGACAGCCTCTTCCTTCTTACAAGTGTTAGAAGTCCATATCCTGTCTTTGTAATATCAGGATTTGGACATCCGTGCAATATGGATGTCTAAATGCCAGTTTTCAGGCATCCAAAACAAGAAAAGAGTTTCTAAAATAACCACCATAGCTAAGAGGTTTATTTTAGGCCTGGTACTCTCACCTTTTGCTCAAAATAGCAGCTTTGAAAAGCAGGATGCACTCAATCATGAAATTTATTAACATTATATATAGCTAAAAATGGCACCAAGGGTGTTTTCCATAAACAGCAGAATCCAACCATAAACTTATAAAATGATCATTAGTCCGACATACTTCAACATCAAGTTTGTGTTTGGGGCACATTTGATGCAATTGGGCACACTGGTGTACAGACAAAGAACCTGTAAGGAAATATAAATGTAACCCCCCTGGGAAATCTGGCTGTTGCTGACATGACTGGAAATTCCCAAGAGGGTAATACAGCATACATAGAAAGTATACACAAAAAAAGCAACACTGGGTCTTCAAGACTGGGACAATTGAAGTTCTTTATTGATGAGTGACCCGACACGGGCCGTGTTTCGGCGTTAAACAACGCCTGCCTCAGGGGTCAAAGAAAAACTCTATGGCGCTTTTGTGCAAATGAGAAGGCTCTCCACAAAGCTCTAATTTCGCAAGTGTGGCAAACTGCGATTATAACTTTTCATTTCTGGGGCATTGATTTCATACCACGTGTATGCCATAGAGCTTTTCTTTGACCCCTGAGGCAGGCGTTGTTTAACGCCGAAACACGGCCCGTGTCGGGTCACTCATCAATAAAGAACTTCAATTGTCCCAGTCTTGAAGGCCCAGTGTTGCTTTTTTTGTGTGGAAATTCCCAAGAGTCATTATTGCCTGGAGGGGGGGAGGAACTCCTAGAGAGGTTTGAAAAATCCAGCCCAAGGGGGGAGGGGCACGGTATAGGAAACAAAAGTATGTGAGCAGGAAGGATCTGGGTGGTTGGCTGTCCCCCACTGAGACCCCAGAAAGGGTGACTGAATAAAAAAAAAGAGTGATATCTCTACTGCGGAGCGGAGGAAGCTGTAGAGAAGAAGCAGTGGTGGACATGAAGGTATGGTACCGAAAGAAAATTTTGGGGAGGGGGAAAGGGATTACCCCCCCCTGCTCCGAAGGATGGGGGCGAGATGTAGGGAGCCCTCATTCTTGAGATCCTGTGTGAGGGAGAAAGAAGGGGCTCTGAGAAACAAGAGTTGGCATTCGATCACCCGATCTGGGATAGGGAAAGACTGTTTAGAAAAAAAAACCCAGTTTGAAAGAAGTAGAGTAAGATTTAAAACTGTAAACTGAGAGAATTGCAAATGGACAGAACTGATTGGTGCTTGGTGGACTTGTAAATAGTTAAGTTAAACTGTTGTGATATAATTTCAGTAAAAAGTTAAAAGAAGCTACTTTGGAGAGAGTGGACTTTTTGGGGGGGGGGGGAGGGGGTTCCATGATGAAATTAACTGAATTAATGGGATTTACCCTCTGGCCTACCAGACACTGACTCTGGCCTGCTCTTCAACACCTGAAACCAAAGTTTTATAGACTCTGGTTCAAGTTCTTGCGCCGGAGAGCAAAGTTGGTGCCTTAAACTAACTCCAGTGAGACCATGGTTACATAAAGGACATGGGGAACATAACAGAAAAACGAAAAGTAAAAAATCTTCATAAATTATGAAGAAAAAAATTATTTTAAAAAGAAGATATTTGTGTGAAAAAAATATTCAAGGAAGCCATCACCAGTATCACAAGTAAAATCACTTAGAGCCCTGTTTACAAAGGCACGCTAATGTTTTTAGCATGTGCTAAAAATTAGCACGTTATTATAAGCATCTACACGGTTAGCACATGCTAAAAACGCTAGCGCGCCTTTGTAAACAGGGCTCTAAATGGTACCAAATACTATGGCAACTAAACATACTTCAAAGCATCATCTTACTCCTAAGTATCGACTCACTTGCTCTCCCAAAATTAGGAAACCCTACTTTCCTCTCTCCAGCCGCCTACCCATTCACTAAGGCTCTTTTTACTTAACAGTGGTAGAAAATGGATTTAGCACACCCTTAAATTGGGTTTTCCTGTGCACTAAGGCTATTTTTATTGCAGTGGTAAAATGGCCAAATTTCCAGTGCTAACGTTGCCACAAGTAAAAATGAGAGCCCCTTTTACAAAGTGGCGGTAAACCCAACCCGGGCTTACCGCTCGCTAAACAGGACACACCACTGAGCTACCACAGCAGCCTGTCGGTACTTCCCACCCCAAGCGCACCGTCATATCTGGCACTACAAAAATATATATTTTTGTAGCACCGGAGTGCACCTGGTGGTAATCAGGCAGTGCCGCGCTGCCCAGTTATCGCTGGGTTAGCGCAGAATCCCTTCCTGCCAACTCGATGGGTGGCGGTAAGGGCTCCCCCCCCTGAAATGGCCACGTGGCAAGTGCTTTGCGTGTCGCATGGCCATTTCCAGCAGGAAAGAGAGACTTCCCTTTTACGTGCTGCTGTAAAAGGGGGCCTCAGCGCGCATGAAAAACATACGATGATGCCAGTCGCAGGCCCCTTTTTACCGCAGCTTGGTAAAAGGGCTCCTTAGTGCATGAGTACTTACACCTATTTTGTAGGCTCATGTGCTAATTCTGTGATAATTAATCAATTAGCACATAGTAATGTAGCTGTGTTAACTGATCAGTGGAGAAACGCCTACTCTTTGTCCTCAGTACACCCCCTTCTGTAGAAAAATATTTGCCACCCGACATTCAAAGTCAGTTTAAATAGCCCGGAGAGGTTCCTGGCCATTTGAAATGCTTGTCTGTGGCTACCCATGAATATTTTATGGCACTTAACTGATTAATAAACATATAAAGAGGAATCCAATAAAATTTATATGGAAATATGATGTTTGATTTTAATAAAATATTTCTAAAAAGCAAGGAAAAGACCTCAAAACGCCCGACCGCTTACTTTCAGTTTTCGGTGGCTTTAACTGGGGGTGTGGTGTTCATCACTGGTCATAAAATCTTTTTGGAAATAAATTTGAAAATAAATTAAAAGTTAAAATAATTCTTTCCAAGCAAGGTTTTTATGACCAGTGATGAACACCACGCCCCCAGTTAAAGCCGCCAAAAACTGAAAGTAAGCGGTCGGGCGTTTTGAGGTCTTTTCCTTGCTTTTTAGAAATATTTTGTTAAAATCAAACATCATATTTCCATATAAATTTTATTGGATTCCTCTTTATATGTTTGGATACCTTGTATCTTGGAGTCCTGCATGGTGATCCTCCTATTATTGTTTACTTAACTGATTAGTGTCACTGGATATTTGTGGTTAGTACAAGAGCCAAAATCAGTTAACTAGTGGGCAATTCCAGGGGTGGAATTGGCACATAGGCCATTAAGTGCCGATATTCAGCCCTGAACCACATAAGGTAACTTCTTAAATTAGGCTACATAATATAGTAACATAGTAGGTGACGGCAGATAAAGACTGAATGGTCCATCCAGTCTTCCCAACAGTCACATTCATTATCAATTTGTGATTAAATCAACAATGAATGTGATATTATATACTTTATCATGAGTCTTTCGTCAAGACGAAGAAGGGCAACCTTCGAAAGCTAATCAAGAAATGTATTAAGTTATGTCCAATAAAAAAGGTATCATCTTATTTTCTTTACCATGTTTTATTTTGTTTGATTTCTATTGATTACCTTTAAAAGTGGACTAACACGGCTACCACACCACTCTACTAAAAGTTTGTTTAAAGTCACCCATATCCTGAATTTCTCTTAATTCATGAGATAACTTGTTCCAAAATTGTGGCTCAGCAATATAGAAAATAGAATTTTGCTTGGACTGACAGCGTTACATAGGAGTTCAAAGCTCTATTGTTGGTGGGGAATTATACACAAGACGTTATATCAGCTTCCACGGAGTTCCCCGCTTTGATTTTATACTCTGACCCCTGAGGCAGGCGTTGTGTATGCCGAAACAAGGCCTGTGTCGGGTCAATTACCAATAAAGGACTCCCGCTGTCCCAGTCTTGAAGGCCCAGTTGTGCTTTTTTCTGTTTGCTTATTTGTGTATACTGCTTTGCCCTCTCTGGTTGCCTTCCAACATGTTGGTACTTCCAGTAGAACTTTATTCATAGATCGCAAAATAGCTGAGGTCCTATTTGTCAATACCTTAAAAATCAAATACAAAATATTACATTTTATTCTATAATCCATTGGCAACCAATGAAGCTAACTTTAGTACAGGTGTAATATGCTCATACCAACTGCATTCTCTTAGCATTCTTGCTACTGTATTTTGGGCCACTTGCAATGCTCAGAGCTGATTTCTTCTAATACGCAATAATAGTCCATTGCAATAATCAAAGCATTAGACTGTGAGCCCAGTAGGGACTGAAAAAGTACCTGCATATACCATATGCAAACCGCTCTGGTTGTACACCCACAGAGAGGCAGAATATCAAATCCATGACCCTTTAACCTTTACCCCTTTATTGTAAACTTAAACTTGAATGTGGCTTCCTTTGCCTTTTAGTTTATACCCCTCACCTTTATGCCCTGGTTAGCACTTGCAATCTGAACACTCCTTCTGTGCTTCTGGGCCAATAGTCTTCTCAATGTTCATTTTGGTGTAATATCATATGTATATTATATAAATATGAATGCATTGCAGTTGAATAACAGAATAAAATGGGTTACTTCAGGAAAACCTGGCAATCAGTCAAAGCTTATTTACATTTCTAAAATCCAAGCTAGACGTATGTATCATATTTTAAGGCACCTTTATTGCTTAATCCCATGGAACAATGTTGTCTTATGTTTTCTACTGTTTATGTTATGCAACCTCATAGAAATGGGACTACAAAAGGAAAAGGGAGAGATTTGCATGCACCGCACATGAATATTCATTATGGAAATTCTGAGAATCTGACTGAGCTGCATCACTTGAGGAGCGAGTTTGGAACACCTGGGTTGTATAAAATCTATAATGCTGTCACGTCCTGCTGAAATTTATAGTGTCATCGCTGATTGGCTGTTTTTATAGTAGTGTTACAAACAATAGCGACCACTAAAGAGCCGTCAATTATATTGGGATTTTACAGGTGATCCTTGGGCAGTTCCAGAAAGCGTTCAGCAGACCTGCCTTATAGCACTTATGAAAATCTGTGACTGTTTCACATTTTACACTTTCTGTATGTAGGAATGAAAGTTTGCCCTGATCTTAGCAGAGGACTATTTCAGGTACAAAAAGCAGGCACCTTGACGAATACTGTATGGACTTCTCTTTGTCAGAAATGCACCGTAAGCTCTTCTGCTTGCTAAATATGTTTCCTCCGGTTCTGATTATTTTTCATCAGCTTGACTTACACTTGATATTAAATAGCAAAATAATTGCATAAAACAGCATATTTGAAATGTGCATCTGCATTTCCATACAAAGTGTCAGCAGAAAACACATTTTGTATGTTGATTCTACTGTAGCTTCAATTCATATATATTCTACTAAAGAGTAACAGTAAATAAATGCACCAAGCAGAACCTCCAAATTTAGATTTAATTATCTTTAAAATATTCTTTCCAAGTCCAATTCTCCATGTTTTACATCATTGTATGTCTGTGTGGTACATGTCTATGCAGAAAATAGCACATTAATGAACAGAGGAAGGGAATAGGCCACTGGTTCTCAAACCTGTCACCAAAGTCTACATATCATGCATTCATGGGCGGACGCATTTCGGCTGAAACTCAATGCAGATAAAACCCGATGCCTTATACTCACCTCTCAACATAACATGAACAAATTCACCACCATTAACACACCTACACTGAATCTTCCAATCTCGGACACTCTAAAAATTCTTGGAGTCACCATTGATCGACACCTAACACTTGAGAATCATGCGAAAAACACAACCAAGAAGATGTTCAACTCAATGTGGACACTAAAAAGAGTAAGACCTTTCTTCCCAAGGACCGTCTTCCGAGGCCTGGTACAATCAATGGTACTCAGTCATTTAGACTACTGCAACGCACTCTACGCTGGATGCAAAGAACAAATAATCAAGAAACTTCAGACAGCCCAGAACACAGCAGCTAGACTCATATTCGGTAAAACAAAATATGAGAGTGCTAAACCCCTATGAGAAAAACTACATTGGCTCCCTCTTAAAGAACGCATCACGTTCAAAATATGTACCCTGGTTCACAAAATCATTCATGGAGATGCCCCAGCCTACATGTCAGACCTGATAGACTTACCACTTAGGAATGCTAAGACATCATCCCAGACATTCCTTAACCTTCATTTCCCCAACTGTAAAGGGCTAAAATACAAACTAATGCACGCGTCAACCTTTTCTTACTTGAGCACACAATTCTGGAACACACTACCGCGTAACTTAAAATCGATCCATGAACTAACCAACTTCCGCAAACTATTGAAGACCCATCTCTTTAACAAGACATACCACAAAGACCAACAAATATGAACTCCTTCACACGTACCCAGAATTGTCTTTCCTATCTGCTTGTTATATTAATATTATGCTTTATCACTATCATGTCACCCAAGATCCTTCTATAATACTAAATGTTTATTTCTTACATTTCTTCTGATATATTGTAAGCCACATTGAGCCTGCAAAGAGGTGGGAAAATGTGGGATACAAATGCAATAAATAAAAATAAAATATGCCTAAAATAAATGAGCATTTACTGGGTCTCCATTCTATGCAAACTTAATATGAATTCTCATTGGGGTCCTCTTGAAAATCCAGCTCACTAGGATAGGTTTGGGAAGTCCTGAAATAGATTATATTTATTTATTACGTTTGTACCCTGCGCTTTCCCACACATGGCAGGCTCAATGCGGCTTACATAGTAACAATATAAAGAATTACAAAGTCGTAAGAAGAATATACAGTTTGTAGTAAATGTAATATTAATGGGGTTAACGGATAAGTGAATTGAACATAGGAGGAATTGGGTGCAGAAGGAAATGAGCGTTAGGAGGTAGGCGTAGGAAGATGGAGAGGAATAGATATGGGATAGCAATAAGGATAATGGGAAACATGGTCAACGTATAAACAATCGTCAAAAGAATCATGTGGGCAAGCTTTGGTTAGGTTGAATCGTTAGGGTAGGCTATCTTGAAGAGATGGGTATTATATATTAAGGCATTATCTCATAAAGGCTAATGCAAAGTTGACCAAGCTATTTCAGGGGGTCTTTTACTAAAGATTAGCTCGAGTTATCTGCAGCAGGGCTCACAGGAATAAAATGAGACCTGCTGCAGATAACTCGTGCTAACCTTTGGTAAAGGACCCCCTTAGGATCCTATGAACCAGAGTGCAAGCTTAGATTTGAACAAACAAATTGGAAAAGGTTATGGTCCTCATGGTTATAAAACGTGCACAAGAACAGCAAGGAATGACAATAGATGATGGAAAGACCACGTATCACACAATTCAGTCTTATTTAAACCATGTTATCTCCAACAAGGGGAGTCTATGATGACAATAAACGCCAATCCGTGACACAGAGGACTCGACACGGCTGTGTTTTGGCACTAGGCCTGTGTCAGGAGTCAGCAGTACTACAAAAAAGAACATCCAACATACAAAAGCTGAAGTGTAATGTGTCATAAGCATAAATACAGAATATATGTATGTATGTTTGTATATATGCACAATTACATATAAATGAAATGCTTACATGAAAGGCATACAATTTACAGATAGAAATATCCAAATGTTACATAAAAAAATAAATAATGAAGCAATGCTGAAACAATACAAACTATTAATACGATTCATAGCCGATAACTTACAGCTATCTATCTATCTAGATAGATAATGAATAATAAATAATGGGACTTGTCCCTACCATTAAAAATGAATAAACTCTATAAAGGCTGGTACGCTAAAAACATACAAAATGTAACAAAAAAAGAAGAAAAGAGGTGGTAATAACCTACCTAATGCAGTTGTGACCTTGATAAACAAAAATAGTCTTGTAGGGTGTACTTGAAGTGAACACTGAGAGAAATGCTAGAAAGCAGAGCAATAATGTACATCAATATTCAAATATAATGCTAAGGGAAAACAAGGGGAAGGGCCAGAGATACAGTCATAGCTCAAAACATATTAAAAAGAAAATTGAATTAATGAAAAAATGTGTTGGATTAATTTATGAAGGACCAGCAGAGAGTGTGCTGTGCCAAGCAGAACAATTAATGCGGGGGGGGGGGGGGGGGGGGGGGGAGAGAGAGAAACCCAGATGATATGTAAAAAATATGTGTTAATAAACTGTGTATCTGTACATAGAATATCTTAATCAAACTGTGATTGATGAAAAGTGAGGACTTATGTGGACGTAGAACTACCAAAACCGTGGGCCAGAAGACCACGTACATTTGGGGGTCAAACTGTATGTGCAGGCTGATTGATTCTGTAAGGGAAGCGCCAAAGGGAGTTTCCCTTTGCAAATGTGTTCTAATTAGAATTTCTGATGGTCTTTAACAATTCAGGAAGTCTTTGTACTGAGATGATATTTTTTTTATTGTTGATTTTCATTGTATTTCCCAGGTATGCCTGGTCTTGTTTTTATCTGTAAACCACACAGATCCCACAAGGTTGCTGCAGTATAAAACTTTTTTTTAAAGTTTAGTTAGTTTAGATCTAAGAAAGCAGAAGGGGATAGATCTTGTATGCTGAATCAGTCCCCTCATTGGCATAAACACCAGAGAAAGGAGTTGATAATACACAAAATGTTGGAAAGAAGTTCAAGAGGCTATGCGGCAGACAGATGTTTTATTCGCAAAAGATGTTTTTCTATGCAATCCGTTTAAAACTGAAGGGGGCATGTTGTAGTTGTGTTTTGGGCAGGACTATGGTGGGCTTATGATTCAAATATTTTTCTGCAATAATTTTATTTATTTATTTTTCTTACATTTATACCCCACACTTTCCCACTCATAGCAGGCTCAATGCGGCTTACATATTATATACAGGTACTTATTTGTACCTGGGGCAATGGAGGGTTAAGTGACTTGCCCAGAGTCACAAGGAGCTGCCTGTGCCTACAGTGGGAATCGAACCCAGTTCCCCAGGACCAAAGTCCACCACTCTAACCACTAGGCAACTCCTCCACTCAACGGAACATTGTAAAAGCATCCAAGGCAAAAAATAGGATGTTATTGGCTAGACCTATTTCAATAATGGCTAAGGGCTCTCTTTACTAAGCTGCACTAGCAATTTTAGCAAGCGCTAAGCACTAGAATTGCCCATATGTTCCCATACTACAGACTCAGAGCTAACATAGGCCATAGTGAAATTAATAGTTGAAGTTTGTAAGTTAAAAATACTGAAACCATATAAAATAGCACATCTAAAATAGCTACATTTTTAACTCCCTCCCCCCTTACTTAAAGAAAAAAGAAATGTCTCTAGAAATCTAAATCACTGCTATATGTTGTAAAACCAAGTATAGGATAATCAAGCTATTGCGACATCATTGATGAGGTTGGTTCTTAGGCATTGGTGGAATGAGGCAGTATCCAAATCTGAGGTGGTAATACTGAATAGTGCTGTGTAACTTCACTTATCTAACACTTTCTAGATGAGATAAAGTTTATGTCTTGTAAATCTTCACTTTATGCACAAGTCATCTAGAAAAAAGATACTTTAAACAGACGAGAGAAAATGCCTCTGTACGTGTTAATCTGTTCATGAGCCCTTGAGCCCAGGCCGAGGCCTAGGAAGGATCTTGGCCAAGGCCTAGGGTAGACCAAACAGGCGCTACACACAACCCCAGCCACCAAGCCCTGCACACACAGGACAAGCAACTAGCACCACCAGGAAAAGGGAGATAGACCACTCAAGCGGGCCTCACGGCTGAACGGGAATCCACTTGTACAGAGTTCAAGCTTGCGAGCCTCATGGCCGAACAGGAACCGAGTCATTCACTGGGAAGGGAGAAAGAGCAACAAGGGGTCCCCAAGGGACTAGAGCACAAGCAATGCACACAGCGCAAGCTGGAGACACCAGGGAAAGGGCGACAGCCAAAAGCTACTATAGAAATACACAAGGCTGTGCCACATGGCAGTCAAGGCTAAAGGAAACCACTCAAAGGAATATTTTAGGCTGTACCATGGAGCATTCAAAGGTAATGGGAAGCCACCTATAGGAATACAAAGCTGTGCCACACAGTGCACAAGGGTAAAGGGAACCCACACACAAGAATGCACAAAGCTGGCCTTACAGCACACAAGGGTAAAGGGAAGCTGCTTATAGGAATACACAAGGCTGTGCCACACAGTGCACAAGGGTAGCAAACAGAGAAAGTTGCCTTAACATACACAGATCAGACAAGGAGCAATGCTCACCAAAATCAGGAGACAGACTCAGCAAACAAAGAGGAAAAAACAGGCTAAAGGGAAGGCTGCTTCTGGGACACCAAACAGCAGGAAGCAGGGCAAACATGGCAGACAAAGGCAAGGCAAACAAAGGAAAACTTAAGCAAACGAACAGGAGCAAATACAAGGGCAGGGAGGCTGCCAACAGAGGCAGGACTACAGAAGGCAAAAACTAAATTCAGCACATAAAGAGTTACACTGAGGAAAGGGAAACTAAACAAATGAACTGGAACGATACAAGGGACAGACAAGCTTACCACAGACCACACTACAGCAGTAAGCAGGGAACAGACTCAGGTGCAGGGGAGTGAAACAATCAAGCTCACGCTGGGAACACCCAGCAAACACAGAAGCTACAAGCTACGAGGAGAATAGACAAAGTCCAACAAACACACAGAGTGCAACAGCACAGACTGAGAGAAAGGGGAACAGGCTTCAGCTGACAGGAATCAAACGCAAAAGCATGGCCTGTAAGGAGAGGTAAGCTTAAATAGATAGATCAGGCTTCTGACATCTGCTGCTTCAGACCTCAGCTCAACCCAACAGGCCAATCAGAAGTGAGTCCCAAACATTCCCCTGCCTGTCTAGTAGAATCATAATAGTATGTCAGCGGTCTGAATGTTTTTCACTTCACAGGCTCACTGAACTGACTCTTCATAGGCAAAAAACTCACGTTTCCTAATATCTCAATTCTCTTTATAATTTCTTATTTCTATTTTTTTATTTTTTATTATTAATTTTATGTGCTATTGGAAGCAATATGGCTGAAGGCGAATAAACCTAAGTTTTCACTTATCTTCAGGTATTTGCCTTTCATGCAATTGGAAGCAATATGGCTGAAAGCAAATAGACCCAAACCAACACTTATATTTTGGTTTTTGCCAGGTCTTTGCCTACGGGTCCCGTTTTGCCTTTACATCTACTCAGGCTTCATCAGGGAAAACTGTGTCATTCAGACTGTACTTCCAATGATTTTTGTAACCGCTTTTTCCTTCGTCTGCTGTTGCTTCTCCTCAATCTGCGGATGGAGGAAAAAACGCTTACAAAAATCATGGGTCGACGTCCGTGCCGGCCCAAGAAACGGCAAACCCTCACCAGAAAAACCAAAAAGCTTTGCCAGAGTCTTCTGGCGCGCGCTAAATGCCTGTTTATGCACAAATATAAGGTGAACAGCTCTTCAAAAGTCACCATTGTCTGCCTCTGGTGTCAGAATAGTAACACCGGCCCTATCAACAGAAGGGCACACAAATAAGGAAAAGAAAAAGCTTGTGTTTTACATTACTAGAATATCCGAAAAAAAAGTGCCCTCCCTCCTAATGCAAGGCCAGAAAAATTTCCACTTATCCTGTGTCACTGTACAGACATTAGGAAAACCACACATTTTCTGATCATAGAATGAAACATTCCTATTTCTTATATCCTTCTTATCCATTTCTTCAGATTTTATCAGCTTTTATTTCCAGAGCAACCTCACTTCTTTATCCAAGTTTACATGAAAGGTGTTTGCATTTATATTGGTGCCAGTGAAACTAAAAATAATTAGGCCAGCACATACTCAGAATGGAATTGACCAAAAACATAGGCAGGGACCAGCATTACTCGATTCTGTCTTGAGGATGTGAGAAGAATGCATTTCTGCACATCAAGTAACATCCAATACTGTGAGTAATTGGTTAAGAATGTAATATACCAGTCTACAATGAAATTGAAGTTCAAATAGCATTATTCCTCACTTCAAGTATTTTAAATTTAGTCATGCTTGTTTTCGTAAATGATTTCAGACTCTATAATCTCACATTGCAGTGGATCAATATTTTTGGAAGCAGCAGGGTTTTTTTTTCTAATAGAGAACACAATCTATAGCAACTGCCTTTGACAATATAATCTGAAAATATTAATAAATTAAAAAGCATTATTAAGATCTATATACAGATATCTGTGGGAATAAATTCATAGCTGGTTCCTATATAAAATTTCCAAAATAAAAGCACCTATATATACTACTACTACTTATTTCTAAAACGCTGCTAGACGTACACAGCGCTGTACACTTGAACATGAAGAGACAGTCCCTGCTCGACAGAACTTACAATCTAATTAGGACAACAGACAAACAGGACAAATAAGGGACAAGGACAAAGAGTAGAAAGATTCCGGAATCCCAAAGAGTAGCAAGATTCCGGAATCCCAAAGACTACTACTACTGATCATTTCTATAGCGCTACTAGACATACACAGCGCTGTACACTTGAATATGAAGAGACAGTCCCTGGCTTGACAAAATTTACAATCTAATTAGGACAGACAAACAGGACAAACAAGAGATAATAAAAGAAAGGGTTCTGAACAAGTGAATAAGGGTTAGGAGTTAAAAGCAGCATCAAAAACAAGGCCATGCCTAGGGTCTCCGGTGCCCCCTTGCAGTTGGCCCCGCCGGCGCCCCCCCCTGAAAATGATCGCTACACTACCCGCCCTCTTCTCCCCAGATCCTTTTCCTTTTTGTTTAAATTTACCTCTCCGGCGCGCGGCAGCATAGCGTTAGTGAGAAGGAGGCGGCGCTCCCCCGCCCCGACGTGTCTTCTTCCCTTTGCTCAGTGTCCCGCCTTCTTCTGATGTCATTTCTGACATCAGAAGAAGGCAGAACCGAGTGAAGGGAAAAGACTGACACATCAGGGCGGGGGAGCGCCGCCTCCTCACTAACGCTACGCTGCCACGCGCCGGAGAGGTAAATTTAAACAAAAAAAAAAGGACAAGGATCTGGGGAGAAGAGGGCGAGGTAAGCATGGTGCGGCGGGGCGCCCCCCAGAGGATGGCGCCCTCCTGCCATGCTTACAGTGTCGGCACGGCCCTGATCAAAAAGGTGGACTTTTAGCTTAGATTTGAAGACGGCCAGAGATGTAGCTTGACGTACCGGCTCAGGAAGTCTATTCCAGGCATATGGTGCAGCAAGATAAAAGGAACGGAGTCTGGAGTTAGCAGTGGAGGAGAAGGGTGCAGATAAGAGAGATTTATCCAGTGAACAGAGTTCCCGGGGAGGAATGTAGGGAGAGATGAGAGTGGAGAGGTACTGAGGAGCTGCAGAGTGAATGCACTTATAGGTCAATAAGAGGAGTTTGAACTGTATGCGGAAACGGATAGGAAGCCAGTGAAGTGACTTGAGGAGAGGGCTAATATGAGCAAACTGTATATAGTTTACAAAGGCAATATAGGCATCTGTGTGCCTATGTAAAATCAATTTCCCTAATAGTACACAAATTCTTCAGCAAAAATTTACACCTTCTCCAACGTAGGTGCAAATATATAAGCATACTCTGCGCACATACATTACAACTCCACCTCAGTTCTGCCAAAACTATGGGTCCTTGTGCTAAGCTGCGGTAAATGGAGACCAGCACTAGCGGCAGTGCGAAATATTGCTGCACACAGAGTCCCCTTTTATAGTAGTGGGTAAAAAGGTAGAAAAAAGAAATGGCCATGTGGTAAGTTCACATTTGCTGGGCTGCTATTTCAGGAGCATCACTTACCCCCAACCATTGAGGTAGTGGTAAGGTATCCCACGCTAACCCAGTGGTAACCAGGCAGTGCACCCATCACCACCACTATGGTGATAATTTTTGAAAAATTCCGGCTGCGCCAGAAATGCCATGCGCTAGGGGCGGAACTACCACTGGTGGATGTGGTGGGCTGGTGGTAGTTCTGGATTACCACAACGCAACCCTATAGCAAAAGGGCCCCTATGTGACTGGGAATATCTACATGTGGCACATGTGGAGGGGCATTTTCGAAAGCGACGTCCTCGCAAAACATCCTGATCCAGGGGGCGGGGAAACCTGTATTTTCAAAACAAGATGGATGTCCATCTTTCGTTTCGAAAATACCGCCAGGGACGTCCAAATCCTCAAATTTTGCCGTCCCTAGACATGGACGTTTCTGATTTTTGGCGATTTTCGAAACCAAGGACGTCCATCTCAGAAACGACCAAATGCAAGCCATTTGGTCATGGGAGGAGCCAGCATTTGTAGTGCACTGGTCCTCCTGACCAGTGGCGTTCCTAGGGGGGCGGACACCCAGGGTGGCGCCCTGCCCCCCCGATGCAGCGCGGACTCCCCCCCAGCGAAAGACACCCCCTGTGAAAGAGCCCCCCCGGGTGCATGCCGCGCCGTGGCACCCCCCAGTGGCGTGCACCCGGGGCGGACCGCCCCCACCGCCCCCCCCTTGGTACGCCACTGCTCCTGACATGCGAGGACACCAACCAGGCACCCTAGGGGGCACTGCAGTGGACTTCAGAAATTGCTCCCAGGAACATAGCTTCCTTACCTTGTGTGCTGAGCCCACCAACCCCCCAAAAAACCACTACCCCCAATTGTACAGCACTACCATAGCACTTACGGGTGAAGGGAGCACCTGCATGTGGGTACAGTGGGTTTGTGGTGGGTTTTGGAGGGCTTGCTGTTTCCTCCACGAACGTAACAGGTGGGGAGGGGAGGAATGGTGCTGGGTCCGCCTTTCTGAAGTGCACTCACCCACTAAAACTGTTCCAGGGACCTGCATACTGCTGTCATGGACCTGAGTATGACATCTGAGGCTGGCACAAAATATTTTTACAGATGATTTTTGAGGGTGGGAGAGGGTTAGTGACCACTGGGGGAGTAACGGGAGGTCATCCCCGATTCTCTCCAGTGGTCATCTGGTCAGTTTGGGCACCTTTTTGTGCCTTAGTCGTAAGAAAAACAGGTCCAGGTGAAAACGTCCAAGTGCTCGTCAGGGACGTCCTTGTTTTTTTCAATTATGGGTCAAGGATGTCCAAGTGCTAGGCATTCCGAAGTCCCTCCTTTGCTATGCCTCCAACACGCCCCTTTGAACTTTGGCCATCCCTGTGATGGAGTGAAGTTGGGGACATCCAAAATTGGCTTTCAATTATACCGATTTGGACGTTTCTGTGAGAAGGACATTCATCTTCCGATTTATGTCGAAAGATGGACGTCCTTCTCTTTCGAAAATGAGCCTGATAGGAGCCTGTGCAATCTTGTCAGTGAACACAGTTCTACCCATATATTCAGCCACATAATTTTTTATGTGAAACATTTACTGTCTGTGAAGCATGATTTATGCATCGAAAATACTTTAGAAAATAACACCCTGTTTGAATAGCGTTTGTACTGACAAGAAACACTGTTCCCTCCTAGATGTACCTTTTCATTTCTTTCTGACTAGCTTAATCTTTCCTGTAGAGAAGGGGTTTTCAATCTAGGCCCTTGAGGGCTACAACCCAGTCAGAATTCCAGGATTTCCCCAATGAATATGCATGAGATCTGTTTGCATGCACTGCCTCCATTGTGTGCAAATCAGATCTCATGTATATTCCTTGTGGAAATCCTGAAGGTTGGACAACCCTGCTATAGAGCATCCATATAGACTTCAGTTTAGTACAAGCTAGAGATGTCCATTTTGGTTGCCTTGAAATTATAATGCACATAAAATTGAATGTATGCTCATAAAGTTATAAACGAATGCATATAACAATAAATTTAAATGGGTTAAAGTTTTATCACATATGAAAAAAGTTATTAAAACCCAATGTGGGAAGCAAACTGAAAAATATTCCAAATTTGTGGGAAAAAGGCAAATGAACTGAATATTTTGCTCGTGCACATCCTTAATACAACTTCAAGTTGCCACGCCAAACACTTTCCTTTATATTTCTCTTAATAAGGACGTTTAATTTAGCCATATTTTGATATTATAGCACCAAGTGTAATTGTTATTGCTTGTTCTTTATTGGAAAGAAACGTTTGCATCCAAGAATGTGTTGATCCACTGTAATGTGGGATTTTAGCGTCTGAAACAATGTGTGAAAGCAAGCATAACTAAATCCCAAGTACTTGAAGTGAGGAATAATGATATTTGAACTCCAATTTCACTGCAGGCTGGTGGTATATCATATTCTTAACCAATTACTCATAGTATTTGCATTTCCACACATCAAGGAAAATATTTTGTCTCACACACTCATGACTGAATGAAGTGATGTTGGACCCTAGATATAAGACTTTGGTCATTGCCATACTGAGCATGCATTGGCCTAACATTTTTAGCTGCAAGGGAACCAATTTAAAAATAAAAATAAAAATATATATATATAGTGATATCTATCTATTGGAATAAATATCCTGCCTGCTTAAATTGCATTGAATTTCAGGCCCAGTATTTTCATAAGACATACTGCGGAAGGACTGTCTGGTATGATTTGCCTCTTTGTGGAAGATACCCAAATTTGCAATAGGATAGACATTGCAGATGATAACAATCTGGCACTACCACCAAGCTACCGCAGGAGCCCACTGGTACTGCCTACCCACAACGCTGCCATTTCTGGTGCTGAAAAAAATAGTATTTTTTTAGCACTGTTGCCTTACCCGGCGGTAATCTGGCAGCCCTGTGCGCTACCAGGTTACTGCTGGGTTAGTGCCAGAGTCCTTACCATTGCCTAAATAGAAGGCAGAAAGGGCTGCCCACAGAAATGGCCACAAGGCAAGTGTTACACTTACTGTACTGCCATTTCCATTATTAAAAGTCATTTTACCTGCTACGGTAAAAGGGGGCAAATCCACATGTTGACACTACCACAGGGCTCCTTTTACCACAGCTTTGTCAAAGGGGCCCTATGTAACAGGCCCGCTGAGAGACTGGGCCGGGCCCGGGGCAAGGCTGCCCCCGGGGCCCCTCCCCCCTCCCCTCTCTGTCCGCCACCGGGCCAGGCCCCCTGCATTGAAATCACAGAGCCTCTCACCTCCATGTGAAAGTGCTGCAGGCAGCAGATTGCTTCCCTTCAGGCATCCTTCCCTCCCTGTGTCCCGCCCTCACAAAGTTTCGTCAGACGAGGGTGGGACACAGGGAGGGGAAGGAGGCCCGAAGGGAGGCGATCTGCTGCCCTGCTGCCTGCAGCGCTGTCACACGGAGGTGAGAGGTGCTGTGATTTCAACGCAGGGGGCCCGGCCCGGTGGCAGACGGTCGACGACGGAGTGCAGGTGGGACTGTGGCGCCGGGCCCGGAGAATTTTGTCCCTCCTGCCCCCCCTCTTGTTGGCCCTGCTATGTAACTTTGTAAGTCTATATGCTTTGAAAATGAGCACCTGAGAGGCATATTTTCAAAGCACTTAGCCTTCCAAAGTTCCATAGAAACCTATGGAACTTTGGAAGGCTAAGTGCTTTGAAAATATGCCTCTAAGTGTCTTAATCAATATTTTTATTTACAATGGTTTTGAGCTTCAGTAAACAGTGTGCATAAAATACGTGGTAGAATATTCCTCTCTTTCTTTCTGTTTGGGTTTTTTTTTCTGTTTTTTGTTTGTGGGCTGGAGATGATTTATAAGATATTTGGTCCAGAATGAATTTGGAATGATCATAAATAATCTTCCAGTCCCATCTGTTCCACTCCCTTTTCTCATCTCTATCACTTCTGCTCCTCTTAAAGTGAATACTTCTGAAAACCATATGGTGAAACGCCAGTTTTTTTCTCTCTTTTTAAAATAATCTTAAGTTATAATTGTTTTGTTATAATATTGCATTGATTTCCTTATGGACCACGTGGAATATAAATGCTGAAATTAAATCACATTAAATCAGATCATTTTACAAGACTATCATGGATTTTTTCACAGTTTTCTAAGAGGCCCTTTTACCACCTGGTGGTAGGGCTACCGCTGGGTTTGTGTGTGGTAAATTGGACCAGGAGCCCAGCGGTAGTTCCAGGTCTGCCATGTGCCATTTCCAGTGCTAGAAAATATTTTTTTATTTTTTAGCATTGGTGGGTGGGGAGTGGGTGTGCCCGGCGCTGCCCGATTCCCATCAGTTTACTGCTGGAGCCCTTACTGCCTCCTATTTAGGAGCTCCAGCGTTAAATAATCGTGCGGCAATTTTTTACTGACCATACAGCCATTTACTGCCTCCTTAAAAATCCTTTTACCCACGGTGGTAAAAGGTGGCCTCGGCATGCGGTAATCCCAAGTACCGAAACCCACCGCCGGCCACCTTTTACGACCGCTTGGTAAAAGGGCCCTTAAATGACATAAAAGATTATTTCAATATCATTATACACTTGTAAAGAAATAGATTTCCAGACGATGCTCTTTGCTCTCTGTGGAACTTTCGATTACCATCCCCGCCAAAATCTGAAGAGCTATAGTTTACTGGTTCTGCATTTTACACCCAAAAATAATTCAGGAGAAAGAAATGTGCTTACAGTAGGACTAAAAATAAATACCATGTTCCAAAATGTAATGATATTGATATGGCTTTGTTTTATGTTTCAACGTTTTTATTGATGAACCTTCAGAATAATAAACACGTTCCTCTTTTTGAATGTACAGAAACTCAATCATGATTCAGTGAACAACTAAGATAATTTACTATCTTCCGTCATCAAGCTTTTATCATTTTATCCCCCTCCCATACCCTCCCTCTATTTGTCTTTAATCCACTGTTATTGTATTACAAACTTTCATAGCTCAAATTCCAAAACATCAACAGACCTTGCTATAACATTTCAACTGCTTAACTGTTCATTGTCCAATACATTTTGTTTTGAACTTTTCTCCCCTCTTCCATTCCCCCAGAAGCCCCACCCCGTCTCCCCCTCTTCCCCTCCCCTCCCCCTCGTATCCAATACAGTTGTTGAAGGTACACATACTACTGATCTGCAATATTTGTTTTAATGTGTACACACAATGCATGTCAAAACGTTTTCACTCGCATAGCCTATGTTTACCTATAACTGGTTCTTTTTTATTGTGTCTTATAACTCATGTTTGACACAACATTTTTGTAACATTCTAAAGTATTCTCTCTTCTCCTTTTTTGCATTCTTGCTTCATTTCTGGGGGTGGAGACCACTGATCATTGAATTTTCAACAATACCATCCCAATACGGCATGCATAGTTCTAGCTCATGTCTGAAATAGTTACAGGAGGAAGAACAGACCTTTTGCTGGTTCCTTTTTACAAGGAAGCTATGAGTGACTATTGCATTTACTAAGCTGTTATCAAACCACGTGGCTACCATGTCACTTTACCGTGCAAAAATTGCCACTGGATTTAGTGAAGTATGATACCCAAATTGTGCAGTTCAGTAAATCCCATAGACATGTTTCATGCTTTGCTGCAGCGGGGAAGATTACATGCTCTATATCACAGTTCCACCTATTTGTGGCTCAACTCTGTGACCAAATTATATCCAGTAAATTGACTCAGGAAAAGTACATACACACATCTTCATTACAACTGTGGTATAAATGTAGGTTACACTAGTATTCTGTAATGGAATCTGAACTCCCATGAATCCTTGGGGCACCTAAATGGAGTCTGAACTCCCATGAATCCTTGGGGCATCTAAATGGAGAATTGCCTCCTATATTTATTCAGGTCAAGTAACTTTTGCTGCTAAATTATTTCCATTGGCTCATTTGAACTCTGCAATAAGCTTGGCTCATGGATCTTGTCAATCAATGGATGCTATTTTGTTTAACTGCAGACATTGAGGCACGTATAGGGAGCTGAAACCATGGACCTTTGATCTTGATAACATTGTGCCATTAAAATCTATGGATTTATGATACTGTATTATCCGTGCCCCTTGACATGTATTGAAATTGAACTTCCTTTACACAGAAGTGGGCTCAAAACATGAATCTGTTGGGAGAATCTGTATTTGAGTAATTTTGTAGATTTGTATTTTGAATGGAAGAGGGGATTTAGCTCGGTTTGTGTGAAGAAGTCCTTATTATCACAAGGACAATTTACAAGATAAGTGATTATTTTTGTTTTTTATTCAGTTTCTCTGATTATTTTAAGGATTGATGATTATACCTTGGGGTTCAGTTATTTCCTGTGATCTTATACTGATATCCCTTCACATATGATGGTCCATATTTTCATTTAAATGGGCTTTTGTTTTTGATTTTGTAATTGTAAACTGGAGTGGTATTTTGGATACGTAAAAACTGAAGTGTGAAGAAACTTTTCATAATGCGTGGTCCATCTCAGCCTACGGCATGCAATAGTATATCAACATTAGTAATAATGGAGTCAGTATTTAGTGGGGTTTCCTATCTGGTTAAGTCCCAATAGAAACATGACACATGGACCGGCGCTCAATGTATTCTATAAATCATGCAGAAATTTAGGTTTATTCTATAAAGTATGCCTAAATTAAAGCATACTTTATAAAATGTGCCCAAGCATATTTCATTTTGGTACCAAAATTTTAGGCGTGATATATAGAATCTAGTCCTAAGGGAGGAATTCTATAAATGAAACTCAAAAATGGATGCCGGAAAAGAGTGGTGCTAAGCACATCCTTTATAGACTAGCACTCAACACCAATTCCCATGCCCAACTCTAGGCACCAGCCTTATTGCCTGCTAAAATCTGGTGTAAATCCCGGTGTCCGAGTTGGGCACAGAGACCCACTGCTCTATAACATTGCAGGCAACCTTTTGGACACCCCTGACCTGCCCATGCCCCTCCCATTGCCACACCCATTTTGGGTTGTGCATTATGGGATTTAGGCACCCAGCATTAGATAATAGCGTGCATCCAGATGCACACACACACATCCTAATTAATGCCAATTAACGCCAATAATTAGCATCCAATTGTTGCTCGTTAGCCATTCATGTTGCATGTGCATCTCAGAATCATGCCATAGATAGAATTCGGGGGCAAGCTATTTTAGTGCATAATTACAGAACAGTGATTAGGCACACCACTGCGATTTATGCATGAAAGTGAATGCTTACCCACATAAATTTAGGTATGCAAATGGCGCTTTAATTTAGGCGACGTCTTATCGAATGAGGGTGCCGGAGTGTGGCAGATTATGTATTATTTGGGGCTCTCTGCACTGTGCACTTTTACCAGCTGTAGAAAACAGTTACACTATAACAACATGGCAAGAAATCAGGAATTAATTACTTATTCCATAAAGGGACATTTCTGGAATATTATTCTCCATTCATTTGCAGAAATTATAGTAAGTGATACCATTTTATTACACCAATTTAAACAACAGTGAAGGGAGCATAGCTTCCAAAAGTTTTATATTCCCTTCATTAGGTTCATTCTAAAATGATGAGCCTCTGATGGTCTTCTCTGAATACTTAAGTAAATTTGTAGGTTGAATTACAAAAGCAGTGTAATCCAAGCTATGTTCAGGTAATAACATCCTTAGCTTGATCTCCACTGACTTGTTGCAAAAGGTTTAACCCTCAAGTTAGAGCCATAATCAGAGCCATAGCAAGGGCATGTTTGATATGACCCTAGCGATAGGTTCAATGTTAGTGCAATGTTAGTGAAGGCACTGAAAGCGCCATGATGGGGGAAATTTTATGAAGGAGTTTTCACTTGTGATTTCTGTTATATGCTAGTAAAAGACCCCATGCATAAAGGGAAAGGGAAATAGGACTTGATATACTGCCTTTCTGTGGTTTTTGCAACTACATTCAAAGTGGTTTACATAGTATATACAGGTACTTATTTGTACCTGGGACAATAGAGGGTTAAGTGACTTGCCCAGAGTAGGAATTGAACCCAGTTCCTCAGGATCAAAGTCTGCTGCACTAACCACTAGGCTACTCCTCCACTCCACTAAAAATACGCATGGTTACAAAAAGGCCCATACTTTTATGCAACCTAAGAGTAAGCGTGTTTGAGGAGGAGTTTGCATTGAGCACAGACACTGGGTATATGAAGAAGAAAACTACCATCATGTTCATGAGGTCATTTATAAGAATCAGCAAATAGAATGTTAGGTATTATTAGGAAAGGAATGGAAAACAAAAATGAGGATGTTGTAATGCCTTTGTATCGCTCCATGGTGCGACCGCACCTCGAATACTGTGTTCCATTCTGGTCGTCGCATCTCAGAAAAGATGTGGAGGGGCATATTCGAGAGGGACGCCCAGGTTTTGCTGAGGATGTCCTCGCAAAACATCCCAATGGAGAGGCGGGGAAAACCTGTATTATTGAAACAAAATGGACATCCATTTTTCGTTTTGATAATACGGTCGGGGACGCCCAAATCTTGAAATTTAGGTAGTCCTTAGAGATGGTTGTCCCTAGACTTGGTCGTTTCTGGTTTTCGGTGATAATGGAAACCAATGACGCCCATCTCAGAAATGACCAAATGCAAGCCCGTTGGTTGTGGGAGGAGCCAGCATTCGTAATGCACTGGTCCCCCTGACATGCCAGGACACCAACCGGGCACCCTAGGAAGCACTGCAATGGACTTCATAAATTGCTCCCAGGTACATAGCTCCCTTACCTTGTGTGCTGAGCCCCCCAAAACCCACTACCCACAACTACCATAGCCCTTACGGGTGAAGGGGGCACCTAGATGTGGGTACAGTGGGTTTGTGGTGGGTTTTGGAGGGCTCATGTTTACCACCACAAGTGTAACAGGTGGGGGGGGGGGGATGGGCCTGGGTCTGTCTGCCTGAAGTGCACTGCACCCACTAAAACTGGTCCAGGGACCTGCATACTGCTGCGATGGACCTGGGTATGACATTTGAGGCTGGCACAAAATATTTTTAAAGATTTTTTTTTGAGGGTGGGAGGGGGTTAGTTACCACTAGGGGAGTAAGGGGAAGTCATCCCTGATTCTCTCCGGTTGTCATCTGGTCAGTTCGTGTGCCTTGGTCGTGTGCCTTGTCTATTAGATTGTAAGCTCTTTGAGCAGGGACTGTCTCTCTTTGTTAAATTGTACAGCGCTGCGTAACCCTAGTAGCGCTCTAGAAATGTTAAGTAGTAGTAGTAGTAGTCGTAAGAAAAATGCTTTCCAAAAATACTAGGACTAGGGGGCATGCGATGAAGCTACAAAGTAGTAAATTTAAAACGAACCGGAGAAAATTTTTCTTCACTCAATGTGTAATTCAACTCTGGAATTCTTTGCCAGAGAATGTGGTAAAGGCAGTTCGCTTAGCAGAGTTTAAAAAAGGTTTGGATGGCTTCCTAAAAGGAAAAGTCCATAGACCATTATTAAATTGGACTTGGGGAAAATATTACTGGGATAAGCAGCATAAAATATTCTGTACTTTTTTGGGGATCTTGCCAGGTATTTGTGACCTGCATTGGCCACTGTTGGAAACAGGATGCTGGGCTTGATGGACCTTTGGTCTGTCCCAGTATGGCAATACTTATTGTACTTATGAACTTATCTGCCAAGACTGTACATTCCCCAAGCCAAAGGAGGAATGGGCCTCATAGATTATACCATTAGAGCAACTATTGTAGGCCTCCAGGATTACTAAATGTAATCAGATCAAAATATGCACAAGATGTTGAAATATGAAAGTAAATGACTGAAATCTGTTTCCATTGTACACTTGCTCCTGCCTTTTGAAGAGGTCAGTCACAAGGGGCCGGAACAGGGAGCTTCACGCCTTCCCTCAATGACCCCCATGGACCACCAAGGACCACAAATATTCCTGGGGGGCTTACCTAGAGCTTGGGGGCTGGGGGAGCTTGTTCCAAGGGGAGGGGAGGGCCTTTGATTCTCGTGGCCTGGGGAGGAGGGAGGAGATGGCTATTTTGGAGGCTAGGAAGGGGATTGGGGGGAGGCCTTTAATGTAAAACAAAATAGTTATGTGGGTGCTGTCCGATAGTCAGCGGGGGCTGCATAACTGTTTTACGTGGGCACTGGCTGAATATTGGCCAGGACCTGCATAGGCTCCAGCAGCCAGGCCTACATAAATTAGCCTCCAGTATTCAGTGTCGAAGCCCGGACATGGCCCTGCACTAAGGGGGTCTTTTACTAAAGCTTAACCCAAGTTATCTGCAGCAGGGCCCATTTTATTCCTATGGGCCCTGCTGCAGATAACTCGAGCTAAGCTTTAGTAAAAGACCCCCTAAATATTGGGAGCTAATCTAGCCAGAGACGGGAAGCATTAAAAAAAAAAAGGCTGACTGCCGCCGGCTGAATATCAGGGGGAACATCTTTCTGTAATTTTTGATGCAGATTTGCTGATTTTACAGACTGAATATGGCATGTGCAATAGTTTGGACACCCTTCAAGTTGATTCATTACTACTGAAAAAAAAAAGGCTCGAAACATTGACTTGTCAAGCAAAGTTAATTCCATCAGGTTGTGATTTTTGTTCCGTCTGCTTTCAACAACTATGGGTTCCACTAAGTAGCTGTCTGAGCATTTGAAAATTTGTTTATGGTGTATTTATGCCACTTGCAGTGGTGTAGGAAGGGGGGTGGGTGGGAGGGGCGGTCTGCCCCGGGTGCATGCGCTGGGGGGTTGTCGGCCCCGCTGGTTCCCCGCTCCCTCTGCCCCGGAACAGGTTACTTCCTGTTCCGGGGCAGAGAGAGCAGTGAACCAGCGGAGCCGACACAGCTCCGAGCGACGTGCACTCGGGGCGGATCGGCCCTCCCGCCCGTCCCCGCAAGTAAGAATTTGAACGCGTGGGGGGGGAGGGGTGCGTGCCATGCTGCACCCGGGGGGGGGGGGGGGGTGCGCAGCGGCGACCCGCCCCGGGTGTCAGCCGCCCTCGCTACGGCCCTGGCCACTTGATATACCGCACGTTAGCCTCAGCATAGGCAGCATGGCGATTTACAATAAAAAGATAATTCATTCCTACAAAACTGGCTGTGCTAGTAGGTAAGAAAGTCATCCTTCATTTGTGGATAACCACTGACTATCCGGTACTTTCCCAATGGCGTTCCAAGATGATTTTTCTATGTTCGCTGGAGCGTAGGGATGTGGGCAACTTAGCCTCGCCCAGAGGCAATGTTTTTTGCCGTACTTGGTCCCCGTTTTGGGATTCACTGACAGCAGTGGCGTGAAGCAGAATCTTGAATTGTTAGTGTCTGGCATGGAATGGCACAGCAGGGGGGAGGTATTAGGTTGTTTAAATAAGAAAGACCAGTCTCAGGGGCCAGCTTTCTTATATTTGTAGGGGTAGGTAGAGAAAGGGGGATGATTTCATGAAGTGAGAAATCTGGGAATGTATTTGTACAATTTTGCATTTGGTTAACTTACTTTATGCTAGGCGTGACTGGTTTCAATGGTATTTAAGGAGTCACTTTTCCTGGTTTGAGACAAGGTCAAAGTATAAGGACGGGAGGGGAGGATAGGGAGGTGGGGAAGGTTTTGGGGATTAAAATAAAACAAAATGTGTTGATGATGGGTGATGTTTTTAGACATTTGTCCAATGTATCAAGATACTGACTTTTCGGAATATTAAGATGACAGATGTTGTTAATGTATTTTGCTATCAATAAAAAGATTGAAACATAAAAAAAAATCTTGAAATGCTTCCAGATAAGTTGAAACTGAGCTCTTTCTATTATCAGAAGCCGGTGAAGCACAGTCAAAGCTGGTCTGTCACTATCCTGGTGTTGTAATGCTGCCTGCTACTCATGTGCTCATTCAGAGGTCCTTTTACTAAGCTATGGTAAAATGGCCTTGTGCTAGCGGTGGGGCCATTTTTGCCATGTGCTGTGGCCCTTTTTACCGCAGTGGGTATAAAAGACTGAAAATAGCCATGGCCGTGCGGTAAGATTGTTTTTACCACGTGGCCATGCAAGGGGAAACTCTTTCCGCTACCCATTGAGGTAGCATTAAGGGCTCCCGTGCTAACCCAGCGGTAACTGGGTCACTCTCTCCTTTCCCAAGAACAAAACTGCTTTCCAGTTCTCCACCCCCCAGCACTTTGCCATTTGTTTATTTGTGACATTTATATCCCACATTATCCCAAACAAGTTTGAGTTCAGTGTGGCTTCCAATAAACCGTATAGGATGCATAACAAAGAATAATGCATAAGAAAGTAATTTGCTGTAAGAATCCAATTTTACAATACAGTATCATAAACATACTGGGATAGCTATGGATACGTAACATTTAGAAAATCTATTATGAATGAGAAATTGTACTTGAAGCAAAGAGAAAGTTAATGGTAAATAGAGTAATAATCAATTTAGGTAATAATTAATTGTTTGAGATATGGTCGTTCTTTGTGAGGGTTTGTTTGAATAGGAACAATTTGAGGATTTTGCGGAATCTAGTATATTCCTGTATATTTCCTATTTGGGGTGGTAAGGAGTTCCACCACTTGGTTTCTAGGTAAGTGAAGTCTGCAATTTTGTAGATCACTTTTTTTGCAATTTGGGAGGTGTAGTCTGAGATAGTTTCTTGCCCCATATTTAGTGTTTCTTTGAGGTAAGTTTATTAATTATACCATATAGTCTGGAGATGTGCCATTTAGTATTTGACATATAAAGGTACATAATTTGAAGGTGATTCTTGCTTTGATGGGAAGCCAATTTGAGGGGAGGCACTTTCAAAGCGAGAGATTTTATATATGAACTTGGCTGCAGTTTTTTTTTTTTTTTTTAGCTGTTTGGAGTTTTTTTCAACAGGTACTCCTTACAGCCAGCTTATATGACATTACAATAATCAAATTGGGATATCCTGCCCACAGCTAATGAAACTTAAGGCAGGGGAGGATTAGAGATCCACAACCAGGTCTAAATTCTGGGAAAAAAAAATGTCCACTTTAGACATCCTTCTGGTTTTTGGACACCAATACAAAAACTGTGACCTCTTGAGTCCTGAGTACATCTGACAGGGTGCTCTGGTCTAAATAATGCAAAAGAAAACGTTTTATGCCTGGAAACGTTTGGTCAAAAGTACTGTGGACTGATGAAATGAAGACTGAACTGTTTGGCCCAGTGGCAAAGCTAGGTGGGGCCACGGGGGGCCTGGGCCCTCCCAAATTTGCTCTGGGCCCATGGTTGGCTGGTGGGGTTCCCCGTGCTCAGTTTCACTAAAAGGAAAGTGCTGGACATGAGGGGAAGAGAGAGCAGGGCAGGCAATGCAGCAGAGCCAGAGACCAATGTTGGGGACCCCCACCAACCAAGGTATTTGAGGCAGCCAGTGACACTATACTATGCGGGAGGAAGAATGACTTCAATGAAAATAAACATATCCAACATCTCAGATTTCTTTTCATCACCAATGTGGGGCATTAGCTTCCAGGATGTTTTATCAAGACAATGATCCAAAATATACCACAAAATCAACCATGATGGCGAAGGGAAAGCAGCAGTAAAAGAGTTGGAGCTGAATGACAGGAACAAATCTGGTGGAGGGGGAATGAGTCAGTAAAAGAATTTTATTGTGCCATGTTAGACGGTTCACTGGTTTTTTTTCTTGTTCTGTATGAAGCTTATCAACCAACATGTTGTGCTTTGAATAAAAATGATTAAAACAAAACATAAGTTTAGGATGTTACTGAATTCTATTATTCTGTCTGACTATATTTCCAGTTTTGACACAGTAGAAGTCATCACAAGGACAAAATATAAGAAAACCAATGGACTGCATTAGGGACTTGTTTAAACAAATGAGAGATCTGCATGAAAGAAAATATTTTTTATTATTTTGACTTATGAAAACCACTTGTTCCTGAAACATGCTCAAAAAACAGAATAATCCATTTACAAAACAGATGAGGTAAAGATGTGATTCCATGCCCCCCCATAGAAAGGAGAATTTAATTTTACTTCCATTCTTTATAACCAGGGCCGCCGAGAGGGGGGGACAGGGGGGACAAAAGTCCCGGGGCCCGGGCCTCCAGGGGGGCCCGGCACCGCCGCCTGACCCGCCCTCTGTCGCCGCCTGGCCCAACCTCCATCACTCCCAGAACTAACCTTAAGCATCCTTTCACTTTGCAGCAAGCAGCAGCAGCAGGTCAGGCCACTCCTTCCTTCCATGTCCCGCCCTCGCTTGACGTAACGTCCACAAGGGCGGGGCACGGAAGGAAGGAGGAGAGGTCTGCCCTGCCGCTGCTTGCTGCGAAGTGAAAGGAGGCTTAAGGTTAGTTCCGAGGGCCCGGCCCGATAGCGGGTGCAGGGGGCCCGGCGACCTCGGGTGGGTGGGTGGCGGGAGGGGCCTGGCGATCTCGGGTGGGCGGTGACCTCGGGTGGGGGGCCCGGGGGCGGCCTTGTCCCGGGCCCGTCTCCGTCGGCCCTGTTTATAACACCATTGCAGGCTTCCCAAGGCAGATTACAACAACAGTTAAGATGGACCCATCAGTAAACAGGATGCCCTCACTGAAATTTGGCCATGTATTACTGTGTTGTATGGAACAGTGTAGAAAAATGAGCACAAAATACAGCCTTTATCAGTGCCGTTTCCACCAGCTACCATACTTTTTGAAGCTGTTTTAATGATATTCAGCTTTTATTTCATGATATTTACCGTATTTTTCGGACTATAAGACGCACCGGACCATAAGACGCACCTAGGTTTTAGAGGAGGGAAATAGGAAAAAAAATTTTTCCTTTTTCCCTCCTCTAAAACCTAGGTGCTCTGGTGCGTCTTGTCCGAGTTTTGGACCGCCGTCCCATACTTACACGATGCCATGTTCCGTGGTGGTCTAGTGACGTCGGGGCAGGAAAGAGCCCCCTCTTTCCTGCCCATCGCACTGCTCTCCGTGCTCCTCACTGCTTTCTGACGGTCTCGGCGAGATTCAAAATGGCCGCCAAGAATCTCGGCGGCCATTTTGAATATTGCCGAGACCGTCAGAAAGCAGTGAGGAGCGCGGAGAGCAGCGCGATGGGCAGGAAAGAGGGGGCTCTTTCCTGCCCCGACGTCACTAGACCACCAGGGAACATGGCATCGCGTAAGTACGGGACGGCGATCCAAAAACGCTACCTTCGGACTATAAGACGCACCCCCCATTTTCCTCCCAAATTTTGGGGGAAAAAAGTGCGTCTTATAGTCCGAAAAATACGGTATATCTTTCAAATAAATTAAAAAGCTGTCAAGTTTTTAAAAATCTTATGTCCTCCACATTTTAAGGCACTGCCTATCCAACTGGAACAGCTTTTGACTTTGGACCATGCATAGGCAGTCCGTTATTTCTAATAATCTTTTACTATTGTTTTCAATAGCATTCGCTATTTTTTGTGTGAACCAGTTACTGCACCTACTGCAACCAAGCTCCACCTACTGCTTTCAACCCATATAATGGGCTAGATAGCCTCATACCATCTCCTGTTCTCAATCTAACCTCCTTGATCCAAATGGTAGTTAAGCCCCTCCCAGTACATCCCAGGATGCACTGGGCAGGGTGCTGCCATTTTGAAGAGCATCCAGCAGGAGGAGGGATTCCAACATGGAGGGCTGCCATTTTTCCCATAATTTCAATGATTTCTCATTTCTGTAATAATAGTGTAAATACTTAAGGTTAAATCATGATATAGCACCCTTCTCTGATGGCTTTTGAGAACACATTTTTTAAAACAGGTTACATGCCTGTCGTGTTGTCAAAGGCTGCGCATCATTGGTCCCACCATAAGCATCACATTGGCTCATTATGGCTCTGGTTGCAAATGTAATTAGTTCAATACAAAGGTAACATAGTAACATAGTAGATGACGGCAGAAAAAGACCTGCATGGTCCATCCAGTCTGCCCATGACAAACTCATATGTGTATACCTTACCTTGAATTTGTACCTGTCCTTTTCAGGGCACAGACCATATAAGTCTGCCCAGCAGTATTTCCCGCCTCCCAACCACCAGTCCCGCCTCCCATCACCGGCTCTGTTACAGACCGTATAAGTCTGCCCTCCCCTATCCTCGCCTCCCAACCACCACCCCCTCTTCCCCCCAACTGGTAGCAAGAAAACATAAGGAGATAACCACAGAACAAATTGATGAACCACTGGAAACACATTGAAGAATCAAGAATAGACGTATTTTTGATGTAATTAGATTTATCTGCAGCGTTTGGTTTGGCAAATCATGTTGTATTATTATGCAGATTGAGGGGGTGGGGGTGGGAGGAAATGTGTTGAAGTGGTTTGTGGGATTTTTGAACAAGCGATCTTTGCATGTTTGTTGGCAAGAGGGATCTTCTGATCCATGGGATGTTGTTCCTCAAGGGTCAAAACAAAAAAAAAACAGCACCACGGGCCTTTAAAAATGGAACACAGTTCTTGAATGAATGTATCCATTTGGATACAGAAAGTGAAAGTGCCTTGGTGCTTTGTAGCTTTTACTATATGAGACGTGGGGTAAGGAATAATATATTGTAGAGGAATATATTCGAGTTATTCCCCAAGTTTTCCACGTCATCACTGTGACCCCTGACGCAGGTGCTAGTCACCGAAACACGGCCCGTGTCGGGTCTTTTTGTCAAGGCTCATTCATTAAAGAACTGTGTTCCATTTTTAAAGGCCCGTGGTGCTGTTTTTTTTGTTTGGATTTTAGTTTGTACTCCGTTCCCTCTCTTTTGTTGTTCCTCGAGGGTCGCCACTATCCCCCATTCTCTTCAATTTGTGCATGAGTGATCTGGGTGTATTGCTGCATAGGAGACATATACTATTACTACTACTACATCATTTCTATAGCGCTACTAGACAGAGGCGTATTTTCAAAGCACTTAGACTTACAATGTTCCATAGCAACCTATGGAACTTTGTCAGTCTAAGTGCTTTGAAAATGAGCCCAATATTCCTTTTTCCTATCTTATCAGATCTTATTTCTGTTAAGTTACTGATGAATGATATTTTTATGGAGATGTATTACTGGATGTCTCAATCACATCACTGCTAATATGGATGTGGTGCAGTTACATGAGGCTGATATATTGGCAGTGCTTTTTTTTGAGGGGGTACTTGGGGGTACTGAGTACCGGCACCTTTTCCATTGTCTGCTAAAATTGCCCCTTGGTCCCCAAGTTTTAATGAAAGAGCTCAAGCTCTACACACCAATTCTGCCTTGTCACAGATTATGTGACTGGTTGCAGGGGGCCTGGCTATTGTGGGGCGGGGCCCTCAGTGATCACCCCACCCCTGCAGGGTGGCCTGGCGTTTGAGTACCGGCACTTTTTTCACTAGAATAAATGCACTGAATATTGGTAAAATCAGAATAAAGCTTTTGGATTGCAGCTTAATAATGGAAACCCATATTAATTAGTACAAAAGATTTTGTTTAATTTAAATTTACTGTGTGGATTAAGTTACTATTTAGAAAGTCAGTATTTTTGACTAGTACTCCAGGCAGTGATTTTAACATCTTTTGATTATTGTAACATCTGTTTACTAGGTTTGTCAACTAAACAATTATAGAGACTTCAAGTATTGCAAACTATATCTGCTAATTGATGTTAAAAGGAAGTAGTTTTGATCATGCAATGCCAAAATTGAGGTCTACAAAATCCTGAGTGATGTAGAATGAGTAGAAGTTGAATTGACTTTTTACTCCTTCAAAAAGTACAACGACTAGGGGACACTTAATTAAGTTACATGGAAATACTTTTAAAACAAATAAGAGGAAATATTTTTTCACTCAATGAAATAATTTTTCACTCAATGATTAGTTAAGCCTGGAACTCTTTGCTAGAAGATGTAGTAACAGCGGTTAGTGTATCTGTGTTTTAAAAAGGTTTGGACAAGTTCCTGGAGGAAAAGTCCATAGTCTGCTATTAAGACATATATTGATAGCATGGAATGTTGCTACTATTTGGGTTTCTGCCAGGTACTTGTGACCTGGCTTGGCCACTGTTGGAAACAGGATACTGGGCTAGATGGACCATTGGTCTGACCCAGTATGGTTATTTTATACTCTTGCAAGAATTGGTTGTCTATTCAAGCAAGAATCAAATTTAAATGTTTGACTTTTATCTTTAAGACTTTGTATGGATTAAGTCCTGGAAGTTTACCAAAATGTGTTACTATTTACAGACCTTTGCATTGTCTCTGCTCTTCACAGGAATTGTTATTGACATTTTTATCATCTCATCGCTGTAGGTTGCTTAGTACTAAAGAGAGTACATTTTTTGGTAGAGTTGTTGAACTTTGGATTAACTTACTATCTGAGGTTAGAAATTTTTCACAATTGAATGGGCTTCCACTCAGGAATCACAAGCATGGCTTTGTTTAGGAAGACCTATATGAGTTTTTCAAGAGCTGAAAAGACTTTGGGGTCCTTTGTACAAAGCTGCAGTAAAAAGGTGCCTGTGCTGGCATCCACCCCGTGTATTTGATGCATGCTGAGGCCCACTTTTACCTCAGCGGGTAAAAGGCTGTATTTCTTTTGAAGAAACGACCGTGCGGCAAGTGAACCACTTGCCGTGCGGCCATTTCAAGGGGAGAACTTACCACCACCCACTGAGGTGGCGGAAAGGGCTCTTGCACTAACCCAGTGGTAACCTGGTAGCATGCGGCACTGCCTGATTATACGCTGCCCAGTTGCTGCTGGGTAAACACCGGCGCTGTAAAAATAAAAATATTTTTGTAGCACCCGAAGTGGCATGCACTGGGGGTGAGAAGTAGTGCCGGGCTGCTGTGGTAGCCCAGTGGTAGTTCCAGATTACCGAGCGGTAAGCCTGCATTGGGCTTACCACTGCTTTGTAAAAGACTGTTATTCCAATGTTATCTTTTATAATTTACAAGCCGTTAAGCCCATTAAAACGGGCAAGATTTTTTATTTCTGAAATGTAATTTAAAAGTTGATGAACATAATGTGAGCTGATGTCTATAGTACACTTTTATATACTATGTTCTTTGTGTAAACAGCATTAGATCTTTCAATTAATTTACCTTGTTCTAATGTCTCTTTAACTAAAACTTTTACATCTCAAGTGGTAGCGTGTGCAGGTGGGTCCGCTTAGTTCGGGTCCGGTGCAGCGGCGTTTGCATGGCAATATAGTGGTCTCCATGTCCTTTGTTGTTCCTTGCGGTTTCCTGTTTTGTTCTCCGCCGCGGTCCCTCACAACATTCCCATTGGCTGCCTTGCTCTCTCCCCTGCCCTTCCTCCATGTCCAGCAACCCTCCTCTCTCCTTTGCCCTCCCCACATGTCCAGAAACCCTCCTCACCGCTGCTCCCTCCTTCCTCCATGCCGGGCCCCCTGCAGTGACATCGCATCGATCTGCAGCACTTTAACACATAGGTGAGAGACGCTGTCAGTGCAGGGGGCCCGGTACGGAGGGGGGCAGGTGCGGCACCGTGGAGGGTTTTGCGGCGACCTCGTGTGGGGGTGTATGTGTGGAGCGGCAGTTTAGTTATTGGGCCCTTCACGGAGGGGTGCGGCAGCGGCAACGTCGTGGAGGGGGGTGGAGGTAGGTGCTCCGGCGGATGCGACCTCAGGGAGGGTGTTGGAGGGTGCAGCGCTTGCAACATGAACCTCGTGGGGTTGGAGGGGTGGTAGCAGCAGTGTAGTGACGCTTGCGCAGAACAGCTGTGCTGTTCTGAGCATGCACGGCACGTCGGTCACAGCTCATTTATTAGAGAGATGGAGTTGATTATCTTTTCTGTGCTCTGTGATTATGTTACACCTATGATAGTGCATATGCCCTTGTTCTACTGTTTAATCATGTAACCCGCTTTGAACTTGGCGGCTAAGCAGGATATAAATGCTGTTATTAAATTAAATTAAGGGGGCCCTTTTAATAAAGGATTTCCATGCGGCAATCCGGAACTACCGCCAGCCCTAAACGGCAGCCGGCAGTAGTTCCGCCTCGAGCGCACACCATTTCTGGTGCTACGGAAAATTAGTCCATCATTTCTAGCACGGTGCTAACTCTGCAGTAATCAGGCACTGCTGTGCCCTGCCTGGTCACTGCCAGATTACCGCAGGAGCCCTTACCGCCACCTTAATGGGTGCTGGTAAATGAATGGCCACATGGTAATAATAATCTTACAGCATGGCCTTGTCTTTTTTAGGGGCTTTTTACCTGCTATGGTAAAAAGGATCCTGGCGCGCTGCAAAAAGGGCCCCCTGCAACTAACACAAGGCCCTTTTTACTGCAGCTTGGTAAAAGGACCCCTAAATTTGTTGGCCTCTCCCTGCATCATGGGCCAGATATGGTCATCTCAATTGTAGAGACAGTATGAGCATAATGAGTAAGGCCTAATAATAAACAGACTGCACACAAAAAAAACTGTATAAGTCCTCCTCATGGAGAATAGCTGTGGTTCATCCATTTGTTCCGTGGCCAACTTCTTGTGTCTTCTCGCCGTGGTGTTTAGAGAGGGAGAAAATCAGTAATGTGAACAATAGAAAGGTGAAGCTACAAAGTAGTAAATTTAATACGAAGCGGAGAAAATATTTCTTCACTCAACGTACAATTAAACTCTGGAATTTGTTGCCAAAGAATATGGTAAATGCGGTTAGCTTAGCAGGGTTTAAAAAGGGTCTGATCAAAGTATAAAACCAGCTCCCCCCCCCCTCTTTCTCTTTTCTGCCTCTCTCTTTTCTTAACTTAATTTTAAACCTAGATATGGATAGTTACTTCTTACATGTGAGCTCCGGTATTGCCTTACTTTGTAAAATGTTACTTGTTGTTATGTTGTGAGCTCTTGATTGAATTTGTATCGAAAATCAATAAAAGAAATTAAACTAAAAAAGGTCTGGATGGCTTCCTAAAGGAAAAGTCCATAGACCATTATTAAATTGACTTGGGGAAAATCCACTGCTATTTCTGGAATAAGCAGCATAAAATGTATTGAACTTTTTGGGGATCTTGCCAGGTATTTGTGTCCTGGATTGGCCACTGTTGGAAGCAGGATGCTGGGCTTGATGGACCTTTGGTCTGTCCCAGCGTGGCCATAGTTATGTACCTGCAAATGTTGATGTTTATTCCAAATGGTGTTCATTCTACTTTAATGAATAGGCAACGTGAAAGAAACCTAGAAAATACTGGCACTGAAGTGAGGAATTCATATGTAGTTTATTTATTTATTGCATTTGTATCTCACATTTCCCACCTATTTGCAGGCTCAATCAATGTAGCTTACATAGTTTTGTCATGACATTGTCATACAGGATAACAGATATAATTAATTAGGTGCAAAGATTAAGTAAGGGAAGAAAGAAGGAGAGTGTTAGGCGGTTAAGTTTAGGAGGTGGTCTTTCAGGCTGGGTGGGCTAGTAGGGCCGTAGGTTCTCTTTGTAGGCCTTGTTGAAGAAATATGTCTTCAGAGATTTGCGAAAGGTGGTTATTTCGTCGATTGTTTTAAGGTCTGTGGGTAGTGCATTCCATAACTGCGTGCTCATGTAAGAGAAGGTAGAAGCATGCATCAGCTTGTATTTTAGTCCTTTATAGCTTCTCTATGTATGTATTTTCAACTGGTGAAATGATATATTTCTTAGCATTGTTTAACACCGGTGGCGACTATAACAGCCATTGAATACTGTACTTCAGAGGGCGTGATGTATATTATTAGATTGATAGGAAGGATTTAAAAAAAATATATATATATCAAACATATAAACGGCGAGTGACCGACTCACTCGCAAATGCGCAGTAGAGACTTCCCTCTCTGTCCCGCCCCCGCGTCAATACGTGATGACGAGGGCGGGACAGAGAGGGAAACTGCGCCGCCGAGGTTGATACCGCACCCGCCCACCCGAGGTCACCGCTACCGTTACCCCCCCCCCCCCACACACCTGGCCCGGGCCCTCTCTCCGCTACTAAACTTACACATCCATTCGCCGGAACGCAGCATGCACATCAGCTGAGCTGCCATTGGCCTTCCTTCCCTGCCTGTGTCCTGCCCTCGCTGACGTTACATCACAGGAGGGCGGGACACAGGCAGAGAAGGAAGGGCCGACGGCAGCTCAGCTGATGTGCGTGCTGCGTTCCGGCGAATGGATGTGTAAGTTTAGTAGCGGAGAGAGAGAGGGCCCGGGCCGGGTGGAGGGATGGCGGCGACTCCGGGGGGGGGGGGGGAACGGTAGCGGTGGCGACCCCGCGGGGAGGGAGGGGGAAGGAAGGAATGAAGGAAGGAAAACCCCAATACCAGCCCGTTTTTACGGGCTCAACTGCTAGTATATATATAACTAGCTCCTATTGCCTTTTTCAGATCTCATTTTTTAATAAGTCCGAGACATTTCATTTTCTGGAGCCTTTTGAAATAAAAGAAAGGCAAATGAAAATGATTGCAGTCAAGGAGAAGCAAATAGTCCTACTTGATGTGTTGCCTGAAGCATTAAGCTTTAATTCTAATTTATTTCCCCTCTGAAATTTTCACTTGCTTTAACAGTAGCTACATTTTTATTGCACTCTGCATTATATCATCAAAGAAATTAATCCACTTTAAGTTTGTCAGTGATTCCAGTTGTCAGAAGCCAAATGAGAAAGAAAACACTGTGGCAGGCTATGGCTGTAATTCATATATGGAAGAGCAGAGGAGACAAGGATGTGCGTTAATTATGGGCTGAAAAAACTATAAGAAGCTCTTCAGATTGAGTGAAATCTAGCAAGTATATTTTTCCTGAAGAGATGATTATGTGTCTGGTGTTTTTAAAAGGATCCAGTAAACGAGATTATTATTTAGCAGTCAGTGGAGTAATTAAGTATTCAGTAGATGCAGATCAGCTCAAGGGAAAAGAAACATAGGAATAGCTCTTAAGCCAGACAGGATACAAATGAAACATCTTCCTATATAATAATTCTCACCTCCAACGTTCTAAAACTTGGCTGCCTGTGCCCGTAACTTGGGTCTCCGAAGCCTCAGCTGACGTCACGGCGCATTACATCGTGGAATCTGTTTGTGTGCGTGTGTCTGACGTCAAACGCACGAGCACAAACTGATTCCACGGGTCGTCATTCAAGCCGTGCAGCCGACAACGGGAGACTTCGGCTGGCGGGAGTTGGGGTCCCCCGCCAGCACAGGTACGTGACGGCGGCTGGGGAGGTTTGGCGGCGGGAAGGGGGGCTCCAGAGGGTCACGACATGGGGGGTCAGGAACTCCGAGGGGGGGAGGCAGGGAGGTGGGGTCTGGAACTCGGAGCGGGAGGGAGGGTCTGGAACTGGGGTGGGAGTGACAGAGGGGTCTAGAACTGGGGGGGGGGAGTGATGGAGGAGTCTAGAACTGGGGGGAGGGGGGACCTTGCTAGCGCCCGTTTCCTTTCTGCCTGAAACGGGCCTTTTCTACTAGTTTTATATAAAAGATAAGTATGATTAATAGTATAATGACAGGGGCTATGTGGCTTTTTTAAAAATCTAGAATCGATGATCACATGGTGTTTTTGAGGGCAGATATACAGATATCAAATAGGATCAATTTTTACTGTTTTCACAGTCTTGGAGATGTTCTTCACCAATGGTCATATTAGCTAGCGAAACTGGTCAGTCTAGTGAATCTGATTGAAATGTACAACCAGTTCACTTGTCTGTTTATAAATACTTCTGAAGAGTTATCCATATAAAGGACACATTTCCTAAGGGATTGTCATAAAATACAGTATATGTATAATGTAACATAGTAACATAGTAGATGACGGCAGAAAAAGACCTGCACGGTCTATCCAGTCTGCCCAACAAGATAACTCATATGTGCTACTTTTTGTGTATACCTTACCTTGATTTGTATCTGTCTTTTTCAGGGCACAGACCGTACAAGTCTGCCCAGTACTAGCCCCGCCTCCCAATCACCAGCCCCTTGATTTGTATCTGTCTTTTTCAGGGCACAGACCGTATAAGTCTGCCCAGCACTAGCCCCGCCTCCCAACCACCAGCCCCTTGATTTGTATTTGTCTTTTTCAGGGCACAGACTGTATAAGTCTGCCCAGCACTAGCCCCGCCTCCCAATCTCCCCTAAGCTCCTGAGGATCCCTTCCTTCCGAACACTATAAGCTCAATGACAGACATTTCAAAAGCCACTTCCACAGTTAAAACAGTGTGTTATCAGTGTCAGTGGCCTTTTATAACACTGCCCACCCCATGTGCAGGTAAGCTTCCATGCATCGTATTTATAAGTAAGTTTATTCACATTTTGAACTGATATTTTGGGGGAGGGACTGGAGGGAGGTTGCACTGACATGAATACTTTTGCATTTTTTAAAAAGCCTTAGCCCCTAATTCTATAACTACTCCCTCCCTATTTCTGATAGTCTAAAACTACTTGGTGTCACAATTGATCGGCACCTGACCCTGGAAACCCAAGTAAATTGCACCACAATGAAAATGTTTTACTCAGTGTGGAAACTTAAGCGTATAAAACCTTTCTTTCCTCGAGATGTTTTCCGCAGCCTAATACAATCAGTGGTACTAAGTCCTTTAGATTACTGCAACGGCATCTATGCAGGCTGCAAAGAACAACTAATCGAGAAACTTCAGACCGCACAGAATACAGCAGCGAGACTGATCTTTGGAAAATCTAAATTCGAATCTGCCAAGCCCCTTCGAGAAAAATTACATTGGCTTCCCATCAAGGAACGTATTGCCTTTAAAATTTGCATCTTGATTCATAGGATCATTTATGGTGAAGATCCTGGATACATGTTAAACCTTATAGATCTACCAACCAGAAATAGTTCCCAATCCTATTTAATTTTACATTATCCAGATTGCAATGGCCTCAAATACAAGTCTACCTACGCATCAAGCTTCTCCTTCATAGGAACTCAGCTATGGAATGCATTGCCTAAACTCTTAAAATCAACTCAGAATCATCTAAACTTCAGGAAATTATTGAAGACCACCGTGCTCAAGAAGGCGTACCATCCAGACGTTACTTAGTTTCTTTCTTTTCTGTTCAGCAAAATTTATGGACCCTAATGTTTTTCCATTATCTTTTATTATCTTTGTTGTCTTAGACAATACATTTACAATTAATTTTTTTACTATGACATTGTTTAATGATATTATACTGAACTGTAGCCTACCCATGTCATTGTGTAAGCCACATTGAGCCTGCAACTAGTGGGGAAATGTGGGGTATAAATGTGTTAAATAAATAAGTAAAAGCCTGCTCATTTTTACACTTACGGCTAGATTCTATAATTGGCACCTATAAAAAAATCATTGCCGAAAAAATAGTGCTTAAAGTTAGGTGCGGTTTATAGAATAGCACTTAGCGCTGGGAATCGCAACTAAATGTAGGGTCTTTTAGGTGCGCTGGTGTTTTTAGCGCGTGCTAAAATAGGTGCACACTAAACGCTAAAGACGCCAATGTATTCCTCTGGGTGTCTTTTAGCATTTAACATGTACCTATTTTTCGTGCACACTAAAAACGCCAGCGCGCATAAGTAAAAGACCCCCTTAGGCATGAACATTTACATCAATGAAAACCTAGGGCCCTGTTTACTAAGCTGCGTTAGAGGTTCACTAACGTTTTTAGCGCGTGCTAAAAATTAGCACACACTAAACACTAAAGATGCCCACCGGAATACACGGGAAAATAAATATCCAATAGTCTCTGGTAGGTAGATAATATATAATCCTCTACTGCAGGGGTAGGCAACTCCGGTCCTCGAGAGCCGCAGGCAGGTCAGGTTTTCAGGATATCCACAATGAATATGCAGGAGATAGATTTGTAAGCACTGCCTCCATGGTATGCAAATCTATCTCCTGCATATTCATTGTGGATATCCTGAAAACCTGACCTGCCTGCGGCTCTCGAGGACTGGAGTTGCCTACCCCTGCTCTACTGGAACCAGGATCACTGCTACCTAGTAAAGACTCATAATAATACAATCCAATTTTCCACTATATTGCCATTCACATTAATAATATATATATTTATATATATACTAGTAAAAGAAGCCCGTTTCAGAGCAAATGAAACGGGCCCTAGCAAGGTTTTCGTCGCTAGCACCCCCCTCCCTCCCTGGCCAACCCCTTTGTTGTTCTGGCATTGCTCCGCCCCCAACATCATGATGTTTGACGCAAGGGCGGGGCCCAGAGCGATTTCCCACCCTCCCCCCGCCTCCCTGCCTCCCTCCCTGCCAACCCCTTCGTTGTTCTGCCATTGCTCCGCCCTTGAGGGCGGGGCCGGAGCGATTTCCCACCACCCCCCCCGCCTCCCTGCCTCCCTCCCTGTCAACCCCTTCGTTGTTCTGCCATTGCTCCGCCCTCGAGGGCGGGGCCCGGAGCGATTTTGGTGGCTTCACCACCACAAACCTTCGAACCTTTTTGAAGGAAGTCAGAGCTTGGCTTCACTGACGTCAGTGTCCTCAGAACGTTGAGGGTGAGTTTTATTATAGTAGATATATGTATTTTTTTGGAGTACCCTCAGATCTTTCCACTATCTTCGGCACTCAGATGTACTGCTGCCAAGTGGTATAGCACTTCTTTCATTGGGTTACTCACTGTATGTGTAATTAAGGAACCACATAAGTGCTATCAAGCTGGTATATTACACAAAGCTTTCTAAGTGATACACTATTTAAACCAGCCCCAATTTAAGGGCTGTTCAAGTATGCTCCTGAAAAAATTGCAAACAGCTCAGAATAGAGCAGCCCGACTTATCTTCGGCAAGTCTAGATTTGACAGTTCGAGGCCGTTGCGCGAGCGGCTGCATTGGCTTCCTGTCAAGGACCGCATCGCCTTCAAAACCTGCGCATTGGTGCACAAAATCATCTATGGCGATGCCCCTTCCTACATGGACACTCTCATTAATCTGCCGCTCAGGAATTCCCGTAGGTCAGCCCACTCGTACCTCAACCTCCACTACCCTGCTCCTCATGGCCTCAAATATAAGACCATCTATGGCTCCTCTTTTCCTTACCTCAGCACTCAATTGTGGAACGGGTTGCCTCAAGAGGTCAAATTCACTTCTGATCACCCGACCTTCAAGAAGCGACTCAAGACCTTCCTCTTTGGCAGTACATACGCTAAGAGCCCTAAAGGTGCCGTACCCTTTTAGCCCACGACTCCTTCCTTGCTGATTTATCTCCTCCCCTCTCTTCCTCCTTCGTTGTTTCTCTTCTGTCCTGTGACCTTGTCTACTGTACTTTGTACTATTGTTGCTTATTAATTATTGTACGCCACATTGAGCCTGCCTATGGGTGGGAATACTGGGGGATATAAATGTCATAAATAAATAAACTTTCTTGTGTGATAAACTGTTTAAACCTGCACCAGTTCACTTCATTCATTGCTACTTCGAAACAGGGGCGTAGCCAGACAACAGATTTTGGGTGGGGCAAGAAGTGGGTGGGCACCAAGTGTTCTCCCCCACCACCAAAAAAAAATATCTCAGCTGGTGGGATAACATTTCTTTCCACCTTGGCAGTCTGTAGCAAGCATGCGCTAAAAACTGAGAATGTGCAGGTGCCAGTATCATGGAGAGCAGCGTTTTCGTTACCATCAGCTGGCAGAGATTGGGATCCCCACCAGCTACCGCTAAACATGTGCTAATGTTGGGTGGGCCTGAGCCCTAAGTGGGTGGGCCTCGGCCCACCCAGGCCCAGCTGTGGCTACGCCACTGGTTCAAAATGGCGATAATTTCAATTAAGCAACCGGCACTTATCTTCCTTCGTGCTGCCTTGCTGCATCAAAAGGCAGGATTAGGTGAAAACATCCAACCGCCTTCCCCTGGACACGCCCCTGGAAAGATCTGAGGGTACTCAAAAAAAAAATACATATATATAAAAAATATGATTAATGTGAATGGCAACGTAGTGAAAAATTGGATTGTATTATTATTATGAGTCTTTACTAGGTAGCAGTGAACCTGGCTCCAGTAGAGGACACTGGAATACACGGGCATCTCTAGCATTTAGTACACGCTAATTTCTAGCGTGCACTAAGAACGCTAGTACACCTTAGTAAACAGGGCCCCTAGTGTATATCTCTGCATGTAATTTGCAGGAACACCTCCAACCCACCCGTGTTCCTCCCAAGGCCACGCCCTCTTTTCAAATTCACACACTAGAATTTACGTGAGCCTCTTTATAGAATATGCCTAAAAGGATGCCCGCTTACCTCGGGATTTTATAGAAGTGCAGAGTGGTTCCTGGACTGAAGAACGGAGCAGAATCCTGCCTGGTCAAGTATCTCCCAAAGCCCCGGATCGCTATTCCGGACCATTGATCCACTCCTTCTAGAGCTGACTGAAGACCCGAATGTGCAAAGTATGGTCTGAATGAGCAGTGTATGTTTATGTGCCCGGGAGCTGAGCTAGAACCACGTGAGACCCAGGTTACACACATATGCCCCTTGATTGTAAGCTCTATTGAGCAGGGACTGTCTCTCTGTGTCAGGTGTTCAGCGCTGCGTGCGTCTGGTAGTGCTATACAAATGCTAATAATAATAATAATAAATTCTATAAAGGTTGCCAAATATTGCACATGCAAATTTAGACAAGCTCCCGATTTGTGTGCACAGTGTAATAAATAACGAGCCAATTAGTGCCAATAATTGGCTTTTTAAGCAATTATTGACATTAATTAGATTTAATTGGAAATTATAATTCAAAGTGAATGGGCTACGTTGGCATTACAGCACCAGCAGCCGCTAGCATGGCTTTGTAAAAGGGGGGGGGGGGGTTAATATGCACAGGGCTTAAACTTATGCATGCAGCAAACTTTACCTTCTTGAGTGCCAAGCTATGGAACGCACTGCCGCTCAACCTGAGAAAGATCCACGAACTAACAAACTTCCGAATATCACTGAAGACCCATATTTTTAACAAGGCATACCACACAGAACAACAAATGTAAATGCACGCATCTCCTTTTCCTTTACACAGACCTATTTTATAATATCTGTTTGATCTAAACTTCTACTAGGTTACTCAAAATCTCTATGCAACAATATGTAATCTACTATAATAAAACTCACCCTCAACGCTCTGAAGACAACGTTCTGAAGTCACTCAGTCACTCACTGAAGGGTTCATGGATTCATGGTGGTGAAGCCACAACACTGACCATGTCTCTCTGCCCCGCCCTCGCACGACGGACCAATCAGAAAAAACACCCTCAACATTCTGAAACACAAAGGACCATCACAACACCGTTCCCAGGCAACACTAGGCAACGTAAGACGGACCAATCAGAGGAAACTACATGACAATAAGGGAGGAGCATTCCCCAGCAGAATGGCTCATTATCTGTGCAGCACGGAGAGCACAGAAACACCGCTGGAACGAGAGAAGAATATTCCTGCTGTGGGTATGTGCAAAAATAGACCGGGGGGGGGGGGGGGGGGGGAAGAAATTTTTAAATGCCTAATGCCAGTACTGAAGAGTGCCAGAGGGCCTATAGCTCAGACTATATTTGGGATCGCTTGACATGGAGTCAGAGGAGCTGGAAAACAACGTGCCCGTCACCATCTGGGACGTGGGCGAACAGGACAAGCTGTGGCCCAGCTGGAAGGATTACCCGCGACCCAGCCAGCAGCAAACAGCAACCAAGGAAGGGGGAGGAGTACTCCTCCCCTGCCTAGGAATCGCTGGAGACTGGCTGCCAAACTAACGAAACAATCGCACACCGACGCACCACCTCCATCATTCTAAAGGCATCCACTCTTTCTTCAACAGAAATGCAAACTAATAATACAAAACAAACAAAGAATACATGGTTTCTCAGGCGGCTGCAGGTAACTCCCCAACCCCTTCCTCTTCACCTTTTGCCGAAGCGGCCAAGGACGTGCCCAACCATCCCCAGCCTCAGGCAAGCTGTCTCCCACCTCAGGGATTCCCCGAGCACCTGGAAAAAGACTGAGCTGATTCCTGCAGCGCATAAATGTTCCAGCATTCCCCTGCAGCCTGCCTGAAATGGACTAAACATACCGGATCACCCCCTGACGGCCCGAGACCATGCTCTTCTCCCTTCCGCCAACTTAAAACAACCATCCCCATCCTCAGGCAAGCCGTCACCCACCTCCAGGATGCCCAGAACCCCAGCCCAATGGAAAAAGATGGCGCTGCTTCCAACAGCACATTTATCTTCCAGCATTCCCCTACAGCAGCCCTGAAACGGCCAAAAAATACCGACAAAGAACGTGCTCCTCTACTTTCCGCCCATCTAAAACAACTGCTGCCTCAGCACAACACAAAAAAAAAACCACATGGAAAAAAAAACAACACTCAACAAAGGCTGACCCCCCTACAACCACATTTACATTTCAACAACAGAAAGACCCCCCTCCACAAACCTCCTTGACAGACAAAACCACACCCACACAATACAACAGAAACACACCCTCAAAGCCACACACCAATCCAACCCACTTTGCCAGCAAAGCACAGCACATCCCCCAACCCCCAAGCAAAAAACAAAACAAAACAAAAAAAGACACACATCAACAACCTGCACACACACTGCACCCTCACTCACACACTCACACACACACACACACAAAATAACTCTGTGACACATACACACACACACACACAAAACCACATGCTAGCGCCCGTTTCATTGGTTTCGGAAACGGGCCTTTTTTACTAGTTATTTTATAATATCTGCTTGTCTTAAACTTTTACCATGTTATTCTAATTCTCTATGTAACAATAAGTAACTATGCTCAAATCCACTACCACCAAAAACGATACATTGTAAGCCACTTTGAACCTGCAAAAAGGTGGGAAAATGTGGGATACAAATGCAATAAATAAATAGACAAAAACAAAGTGGAATGGAGGAGCCAGGGGAAGGGGCAGATGGGCCAGGTACAAGAGCAACAAAAGAAACGAGTTGGATTAAGGAGTGGAGAATGATTGTGCTTTGCTCTGCTTTAGGCTCACCCCCTCCCCCTCCTTTTCTATGCAGAAGAGAAGAGCGGGACAGCAGTATCCCTGCTGCTCTGGAGTTTGGAAAAAAAAAAAAAGACTAGTGGAACTGCTTCCAGGTTGTGTCCTCAGAAATTAAGTCCTGGGAATGCTTAATAATGATTTTTCACCTGCTGTTACAAAAAAACATAACAGATAAACTCCAAATGCCTGATAATCCCACAGTAAGCAAATGTTACTGGCAGTGAAAGGCTAAACTAATTTCATGGCTAATGGCCTGAATCAAACATTTCTAACAATTCCTGCAATTATATACCATATTTAGCACGAAATTTGAAATGCATAGCTTTAGCTAGTAGGGATGTGTATGGCAAAGAAGTTCACTTTGGTAAAATTGCCCGTTTCATTTGTTTTTGGATTCCGTTCATTCAGGTCCATAAAATATGGGCGAGGCACGGCCTGTGTCGGGCAGTATTCTGGTGTATGATATCAATAAAATCTTCACGTTTCCCTGATATGTCCTGTCTGTCCTAACCCTTATCCCTTACTTGTCCTGTCTGTCATAGTTAGATTGTAAGCTCTATTGAGAAGGGACTGTCTCTCCTTGTTCAGGTGTGAAGCGCTGCGTACATCCGGTAGCGCTAAAGAAATGATAAGCAGTAGTAGTAGTAGTATTAAGATACACACAATTTGTTAGCTTAGGAAATGTTATTCTGGAGGCTGCTTTGTAATTCGGGATAAGAGGTGCAGTAGAGCGATGTATCCTTAGTTGCTATGGTTGGATCTGGGTAGGCTCAGGCCAACCCACTTTGGACTCAGGCTCATCCAGCAGAGGCACAGCAGCAATGTGGCTAGTGGGGATCCCCAAGCCCTGTCAGCTGAAGACTCCCAACATCCCTCCTTCCAGGAGATCGGAGGGGAGGGATCACTTAATTCCACTCCTCTGACCTCCCCCCCTTCCGGTACCTTTGACCTCCCCCCCCCCCCCCCTCCGGTACCTTTAAATTCTTTAGTTCCTCATCGGTAGCCAGCAGCAACACATTTCCCCCGCTCACACTGGCCCCAGCCTTCCATCTGACACAACTTCCTGTTTGTGGGACCAGGAAGTTACATCAGAAGGAAGGCTTGGAGCTGGCTCTTACTGCCAGCAAAGTCCTAAAGGATTTAAAGGTACTGGGGGGGGGGGGGGGGGGGAGTACAGTTAAGTGATCCTTTAATCACCTGGGGAAGGGAGGGAGAAATGCTGGTTGGGGGGGGGGGGGGGGGCAGGCAACGGAGTTGCTGTGCCCACCCACTTTGAGCTCAAGCCTGCCCAAAATTGAGTGTCTAGCTACACCCCTGCAATAGAGGGAAGGGAAGATGACATCAGAGATACTGCTGAAAGTTTAAAGCAGCATCAGCAACAGTGGGATAAAGACCCAAGGCACTACCAAAGATGCGGAGCAGGTGGAAGAGGAAGAATGTCCTCTATGTACAATGACTCATGCAGGATCAGAATGGTGGATCACTGGGATCATGTGTAAGTAATGCTGGAAAAGGGCAGTGATGTCAGAGAATGAAGACGGGTGTTTCATCTTTCTCTCCCTCCTGAACAGACTCTACTGTGTTTGGGAAGGGTAGAATGCGGCCTGCATCAGAGTACTAAAAATTCATCAGCCTGACAATTAAGGGTAAAATAAGACCTACACAGATACACAATTGCTATCACTTAAAGACCAGCACAACATTTTGAAAGGATGGAGTATTTTTGAACCTATTTTTCTTTTACAAAGCTAGAGGCCATGGCCAAGCCAACCAACATAGCACAATTTAAAAGTGAATTGGAGAAGTTCTTGAAGGAAGAGATCATAAAACTATAGCAGCCAGGTAGACTTGGAAGAGCCACTTGTTCATCTCTGTAAATTTAACTATGAGAATTTCATACATTTTTGGGGGGGGATCTGCCAGGTACTTGCGACTCGGACTGGCCACTGTCAAAAACATGCTGCTGGATTTATTGGACCTTGCTTTTCTTTCTTTTTTTTTTTTTTATTAAACTTTAAACATTTATACAAGTTGCAAAAAAGATCATACTTGTTGAAACACAGAAAGAAATTAACATAAAGCAATCTTGAACCTAATTCGGCTCCAAAAGGTAACAATAGCTCTCTTTCTTAGACCACAATATATGTACAGAAAAGGGGGGGGGGGGGGGGGAGTGATTAGAAATAAAAAAAACGAAAAAGAAATCCTCAAACAAAGGACAAAAAATGTCTATTTTAGTGGCTTAACATCTGATATTACCTTGTTATATCTTTATACCATTATTCCTTATTCAAGCTTTTCCTGCAATTGATTAGGATCATAGAAAATATGCTTATTACCCATATATTTTGCAACGCATTTACAGGGATAGGCTAACAGAAATGTTGCACCCATCTCTCTCACTTTGTCCCTCAACAACAAAAACTGCCTTCTCCTCTCCTGCGTAGCTCTAGTAACATCAGGGTAGATCCAAATTTTTTTTTTTTTACCATAGAATGGTTTCATTGAGTTCTTAAAATAGAGTCTCATCAAGGAACTAAGATCTTGATCAAATATTAAGGAAACAATTAATGTTCCGCGTGTCTCCACTTCAGTAATCGATTCTTCTAAAATTGCTGTTAAATTTTGAAGATCTTCAAAAATAGCTCTTCAAAATTTAATAGATCTTCAAAATAGACCTTGCTTTTCTTATGTACTTAAAACATCAGTACATTTAATGTGAGGCTCCTAAGTATTAGCTATGCAAGCTGTGTTGTTCCACAACTATTATGTCGTAATAGAAAATATATTTCTTGCTTACGGAAGGAAAAGAGCATGCTCCACTTGTGCTTGTATTCCCAGAAGTCCCTCATACAATATACCTGGGCAGTACAGCAGAACGGCGTCTTGGCTGAATTAAAGGATACTTTTTTAAGGCTTATGCCATAAGGCAACTTTGTGGTGACCTTCTAGAGTAGTTTGTTCCCTCTTGGATTGGAATTATTTTGTGTGTAAACTACCATATGTTCAATACGAGAGTAATTTTATACATGACTTGGGCATATAGAACAGAATTTTACATCCTTGGTGAGAGCTTATGAGATCCAAGTTAGTGGCTGGCAGAGTTGCTTTGTGTCTGTGCTGGCTAGTGTTTTTATTTCTTTCTCTTGTAAAAGATTTCTTCCATTATGTTAGAGCACAACTATAAGTCTAAGGTGAAGGGATCCCCAAGGATCTCCCCAATTTGGAGCAACTCTGTAAAACAGCAATCACCAAACACCTCACTTACCCTGAATCATCTGTGATGGATGTTCAAGCACAGAATCATCCATTATGTGGGGGATGAAGGTCTCACTGAGCTCAGACAATCACACAGCACTGAGGGATGGGGGTGTAAGCCTGGATTACTCTTTGGGAATGGATCCGGACCTGCAGTGACTGAAGAGGAGAAGGCAGTTCTGACTAATGTGAGTACTGCCAAAGGTTTCATCATATTGCGATCAGAGATACATCGATCAGCAGTGTTGACAGCTACTGAATGAGACCAGGCCGAGGGCTCCCGTGGTCTAGTTTAGGCCATGGCTGAATCTGTATATATAGTATTTGCCTTCTGGTGTAGTAGTCCAAATTGGCAGGTATGCACCAAAATACACCATCAGGCTTGTTTTTGAAAGAGAAGGACGCCCATCTTTCGACACAAATCGCAAGACGGGCGTCCTTCTCACAGGGTCGACAAAATCGTCAAAAGCCGATTTGGGGCATCCCCAACTGCTTTCCGTCGCGGGGTTGATCAAAGTTCCCGGGGGGGCGTGTCGGAGGTGTAGCGAAGGCGGGACTTGGGCGTGCCTAACACATGGGCGACCTCAACCCATAATTGAAAAAAAAGGGCGTCCCTGACGAGCATTTGGACGATTTTACGCGGTCCAGTTTCTCTTACGACCAAGGCACAAAAAGGTGCCCGAACTGACCAGATGACCACTGGAGGGAATCGGGGATGACCTCCCCTTACTCCTCCAGTGGTCACTAACCCCCTCCCACCCTAAAAAAACAACTTCTAATGTCATACTCAGGTCCATCGCAGCAGTATGCAGGTTCCTGGAGCAGTTTCAGTGGGTGCAGCGCACTTCAGGCAGGCGGACCCAAGCCCACCCCCCCCCCCTACCTGTTATGTTTGTGGTGGTAAATGTGAGCCCTCCAAAACCCACTGTACCCACATCTAGGTGCCCCCTTCACCCGTAAGGGCTATGGTAGTGGTGTACAGTTGTGGGTGGTGGGTTTTGGGGGGGCTCAGCACACAAGGTAAGGGAGCTATGTACCTGGGAACTTTTTCTGAAGTCCACTGCAGTGCCCCATAGGGTGCCCGGTTGGTGTCCTGGCATGTCAGGGGGACCAGTGCACTACGAATGCTGGCTCCTCCCATGACCAAAGGGCTTGCATTTGGTCGTTTCTGAGATGGGCGTCCTTGGTTTCCATTATCGCCGAAAATCAGAAACGACCAAGTCTAAGGACGACCATCTCTAGGGATGACTTAAATTTCAACATTTGGGCGCCCCTGACCATATTATCGATAATATGGGTTTCCCCGCCCCTTCGCCGGGACGTCCTGCGAGGACGTCCTCAGGAAAACTTGGGTGTCCCCTTCGATTATACCCCTCTGTGTGATATTCCATAAAGTGCATAAGTGCTATGGTGCGTAACCCCAAAGGGAACAATCATATGGGTAGTATGGGCAGGTCATGGGTGTGGCACTGAGTGACATACGCAACTGATAGAATACTATCAGTTGTGCACGTTTCAACCATTAACCTGGTATAAGTGACTCTGCCTAACTTTTGGAACACCAAGGTGGCTTTACGCTTGTATTCTATAATGTCTTAGGCACGCTTCAGTGCCATTATAGAATTACCTCCGCACTATACATTCGGTGTGTAACAAGGAGATGTATGAATATAAGATAATTTGTTTGGGTTCTCTGTTGATCACCTTGTCATTATTCTCAAAAACATAAATATGAAGAGCCAGATAAATGTTAAGATAAATGCAAGTGGGGGGGGGGGGGGGGGGGGGGGGGAGATGCCTGACGTGTGCTTGGGGAGTGGGGCTGGTGGTGGTCAGCAGCAAGAGAGAAGAGAAATGGGTGTCTTTGAGGCATATTTTCAAAGCACTTTGGGAGGCTAAGTTCCATAGGTTTCTATGGAACTTTGGGAGGCTAAGTGCTTTGAAAATATGCCTCTTTGTGTCAGAGGTACAACAAAGAGAGTCCAATTCTCCCGCAAAAACACACAAAGAAACAACAAGTCAAGCAGAAGATATTCAGAACGACCAGACTGAAGTCACATTGATCCCCCTCACCCCATACAGGTACCCCACCCTTTTTCTCTCCTGCTGCATCCTCCCTCTGTACATACACCCAAGTATCTCCCCTTCTACTGCTAAACCTGTTACCTCTGACACAAAGCGGAAGATATTCAGAAGGACCAGACTGAAGTCACATTGATCCCCCTCCCCCCATACCGGTACCCCACCTTTTTTCTCTCCTGCTGCATCTTCCCTCTGTACATACACCCAAGTATCTCCCCTTCTACTGCTAAACCTGTTACCTCTGACACAAAGAAACAACAAGTCAAGTGGAAGATATTCAGAAGTACCAGACTGAAGTCACAGATGTTGACAGTCAAAAACGATGGTTTATTAAGACCCTACATGGTCCGTGTTTCGGCCAAGAGGCCTTCTTCAGGGGTCTTCAAATTGGCAAACACAGATAATCCAATCAAAAGTGCTTATGTGATAAACCAATCTGGATGGAACTCAGGATAAGAGCTATAAAAAACGCTGAGTCTGTCCAAATACAGCGTAAGTCTCCAAATCTGTATTTGGACAGACTCAGCGTTTTTTATAGCTCTTAACCTGAGTTCCATCCAGATTGGTTTATCACATAAGCACTTTTGATTGGATTGTCTGTGTTTGCCAATTTGAAGACCCCTGAAGAAGGCCTCTTGGCTGAAACACGGACTGTGTAGGGTCTTAATAAACCATCGTTTTTGACTGTCAACATCTGTGACTTCAGTCTGGTACTTCTGAATATCTTCCGCTTGACTTGTTGTTTCTTTGTGTCAGAGGTAACAGGTTTAGCAGTAGAAGGGGAGGTACTTGGGTGTATGTACAGAGGGAGGATGCAGCAGGAGAGAAAAAAGGTGGGGTACCTGTATGGGGGGAGGGGGATCAATGTGCTGTGGGAAGGAAGACTGTGTATGCAGCAGGTTTACAACATTTCCATACAGTCTGCGCAGTTGAAATTTATTAGTACAAAGTCATTTAGGCCAGAGGTGCGATTAATTGCGTGATTAAAATTTTTAATACCACGGATTAATTTTGATTACAAGTTTTTATTGTTGCCCACCCCTATTTAAAAGTATCTATCTGTATGTTGATGTTAATGCACTATTGAAGGTTTGAAGTTATATGCATAATTGGAGGTTTTTTGGATCTATAATTGAGTCTACGACCCAGTGTACACTATAATACTATTTTGAATATCTGTATGGGTCTCTGAGATCCTTTTCCTCCTTTTAAATAATAATAATAAAAATTCTTTACATTTGCATGATGTTGTTCTCTATATAAATCTATTATATTTATCTGTGTGGGTTCCAACACTGACAATTGCATAACCACTGGCTCCTTCCCAATACTTGCCCCCTGTACCACCCACTTTCTATATGAGCGGTCAGAGATGATACTCAGCAGCACTGCCCGGTTTAGAGCTGCTGAAAAACAGAGGCTAGGCAGCTTCAAACAATTTAAGCAGGCAGGAGCCCCTCCTTCCCTGCCCAGTTCAGGGCCGCCGAGGGGGGGGGCATGGGGGACAAAATTCCCCGGGCTCAGGCCTCCAAGGGGGACCCGGCACCACAGTCCCCTCCACCCGCCCCCCTCCGTCCACCACCGGGCTGGGCCCCCTTGAATTCAAATCATAGCGCCTCACCTCGACCTCGCTCCGTGTGAAAGAAGCGCAGCAGTGGCAGTCTGCAGTTCACCTCCCTTTGGGCCTTCCCTCCCTGTATCCCACCCTCGTCTGACGTAACTTGTGTGAGGGCGGGACACAGGGAGGGAAGGCCCGAAGGGAGGCGATCTGCAGGCTGCCGCTGCTGCACTTCTTTCACATGGAGCGAGGTCGAGGTGAGGCGCTATGATTTAAATTCAGGGGGGCCCAGCCCGGTGGTGGACAGAGAGGGGTGTCGACAATGACAACCTCGGGGGGAGGGGGGCGTCGGCAGGGGCGAGCCCCGGGGGCGGTCTTGCCTCGGGCCCGGCCCAATCTCTCAGTGGCCCTGGTCCACTTACATCTCTTTGAATACTGGGCAGTATCCTCCCGATATTCAGACCATGGGAGATAGCCAGGCTACTTCTGGTGACCAACATTGAATATCCGGTTTAACTTTGGCCAGTTCGACTTTAACCAGCCAAGTTGATATTCAGCGCTGACCGGTTAAAGGCAGACCGGCCAAAGTTATCCTAACTATTGTGGCAGCCAAACTTGGTCAGGCTGCATTTAAAAATTGGCGGATAACCAGTTATATCATGTGATATAAGCAACTATCTTTCAGTCACTAACCAGTGATATTTAGTACCGGATAGCTGCCTAGGTGCCGTTTTTGGCAGCCATTTTTTAAAAAATATCAGGCGGTATGTGTTTAAACAAAATGGATAACCGACCAACTGACACTGCCCAAAGAGCAGATAAAACTTAAGCTAACTTCAATGTGGATTTTCAACAACGTCACTTGGACACGCAGAGCTGCTAAAAAGCAGCAAAACCTCATAAGGATACCTTCAGCTCCATTTTAGACAGGACATAGAAGTCAGAATTGAGATGTCCAGATTAGGACATCTCAAACTTCACTAGCATTTTAGAACAGAATCTGCTGACAAAAAGGCTGTTCTAAAACACAGAGATATGAACATTTATGCACTGGGTAACATAGTAACATACATAGTAGATGACGGCAGAAAAAGACCTGCATGGTCCATCCAGTCTGCCCAACAAGATAAACTCATATGTGCTACTTTTTGTGTATACCTGACCTTGATTTGTACCTGTCCTTTTCAGGGCACAGACCGTATAAGTCTGCCCAGCACTATCCCCGCCTCCCGCCACCAGCTGTGCCACCCAATCTCGGCTAATCTCCTTAGGATCCATTCCTTCTGAACAGGATTCCTTTATGTTTGTCCCACGCGTGTTTGAATTCTGTTACCGTTTTCATTTCCACCACCTCCCGCGGGAGGGCATTCCAAGCATCCACTACTCTCTCCGTGAAAAAATACTTCCTGACATTTTTCTTGAGTCTGCCCCCCTTCAATCTCATTTCATGTCCTCTCGTTCTACCTCCTTCGCATCCCCGGAAAAGGTTCAGAGGGCAAAAACATTAATTTTAGAAAGAAAAATGTTGAAACTTTCCACGGGTTGAAAACCAGCACAAACATGTTTCTCTCTCCCATTTTAGAAATATAAATGTGTATTTTCCCTGTACTGTCCCAGAGACTGAAATCCATTGCCAAATTGGCCTTTGGGGGGGGGGGGTAGGGAGGAGGGACAAACTCCCCTAATCCCTCCAGTGGCGTGCTGTTCAATTGAAGCAGTTGCCCAAAACTTAAACATGCTCGGTAGCAGGTATAACTCCCAATGTTGATCTTTTAGGACAGGGGTGTCTAACCTTGGCCCACATCAGGTCAGGTTTTCAAGATTTTCACTATGAATATGCAGGAGAATTATTTGCATACAATGGAGGCCGTGCATGCAAATAGATCTCAAACATATCCATTGGGGAAATCCTGAAAACCAGACTGGATTCCGGCCCTCGAGGACCGAGGTTGGACACCTCTGTTTTACGACACAGATGTTTAGTTCCCTTCTGAAACAGGGAATAGACATCTATTAGGTTGCCATACTCTTGTCCTGCCACAAACACACCCTGACCACGCCCCTTGCCATCTGCACACACTTCTGTTTCAGAGGTGCCTATCCCAGCTTTGTAAAATGGGTACATAGGGGTAGATGCACTAACAAAAACGTTAAAGCCCTTCCCTTACTGATTCCTTAGCGAATCCGTTAGAAACAGGCATGCATCAAGGAAATCTCAAGCAAATGAGCTGCTCGCTGCTAGCTCATTTGCATGCAATTTCCTTCCAAGCCAGTCGGCCAGCTGAGCATGCGCAGAGCAGCCAAGCGTCGTTTATGGACGTCCTTCACTCAAAAAACAACAACAAAAAAAAGGACGTCCCTGACGAGCAGAGTCCTTTCCCAAGAGAGTGTGATTATGCCCCTCCTCCAGGTCTTTCTCAGCCAATCACAACACATTTAGTTGTCACTGGTGTCAGCTAAACGCGCTGTGATTGGCTGAGAGGCCGTGGGGGGGGGGGGGGGGGCCCTCAATCGTCCATTAGCCCTCTCAAGGAGCTTCAGTTGGCAATGAGGAAGGTGGACAAATCTAAGCTCCTTCGTTCAACTTTTAAAGCAATGATTAAAATAAGTAGTAGTCCTTCACTTGGAGAAAGCTGCAAACGTCCAAGTGCTCGTCAGGGACGTCCTTTTTTGATTTTGTGAGTGAAGGACGTCCATGTTAGGCACTTTAGAAGGACGCCCCTGATGAGCACTTGGACATTTTTTCCAGATTGTCGTCCTTCTCAGACGTTTTTGGAGCTCGCTATAGGTGTTGTTCAGCTCTGCAAGAATTTTCCGGGGAGGTTTGAGCAGGAAAATAGCCAAAAAAAAAAAAAAAAAGACAGCTGTAAGGTTTGTACATTTTTTTTCCTTCCGATTCCCTCACAGCAGCCCCAACGAGAGGTGCAGACCTCCCGTAAGGTTTTCTAAGGTAAGGGGATCGGAAAACGGTAGTGCATCCATCGCACACACATTATAATACTAATTTGCTCATCTGCATTCCGTTTTCGTTAGCTGCTACCGTGACAGGACAATGCCCTTCTGTGCATGTCCCGGTTTACTACTTGCGCGTTAAACTGGCTAGAACCAGTTTAAAAACCACGTTGCTGGCTCGTTAAGTTTAGTGCATCTGGCCCTTAGTTGCTTATGCAAGACAAACTTTTAAGTGCCGGTTTAAGCACATCTCAATTGCAAAAACAGCACTTCTAAAATGACTGCCTTTATGTGTGTCTGACACTGAAATTCACCTCATGTATCTAAATTAGAACCATAGTCCACAAGATTGCCATTGCCTTTAATAATGCTAGTTTAGAGATTCAAGGGTAATCTGAAGTTTCCCAGCACTGCAAAGGAATATTTGTATTCGGTTACAGAAGAAGCAGTACATCTCCAGTGCTGGTGGAAGTACCACACACTAAAAAATGAACGCACTCTCAGACAATCTGGCCCACCAGGGAAATGCAATGGTAATAGATTGTAAAGCCAAGGATTAGGTTGTCTGGAGAAGATGTGAAAAGAATGAGGGCGGGAGATCCCAGTGTGCTCACTCCTGACATCCACTTCTTTGCCTGGAGTGTCAGTACTGGGGAATAGAGCAGCATATTAGCTCTCTCCTCAAGTCAGTTCGTTGGCTCCTTATCCGTTTCCGCATACAGTTCAAACTTCTGTTATTGGCTTTCTAATGCATAGTGCTTTTTTTTGTAGAAAAAAAGGTGCCGGTGCTCATTATGGGCGGGGTCACCACATATGGCTCTGCCCCTATGATAGCCACACCCACATTAGCCACACCCCTTGTTCCAGCCATGGCGCATATAAACAGAAATCATTGAAAATATTATACTAGTATGAGAACAAAATAACGTGATTTTTTCCATTATAAATAATTTCTGTAAGCTGTTACAGCTCCAGTATACCCAGTGCAAAATAAGACAGCAGATGTAAATTCTCAAATTGGACATATTCCAAACACAAAAATGAAAATAAAATGAATTTTTTCTACCTTTGTTGTCTGGTGACTTTGTTTTTCTATCCATATTGGTCCCAGTCTCTGATTCTGCTGCTCTCTATCTGTTCTCTTAACTCCGTTTCCAGGGCTTCCTTTCCGTTTATTTCTTTACTTTCCTACTTCATTTCTTGCCTTGCATCCATAAGTAAAAGCTGGGTTCTCCTCCATGGAATTGACTGGAGGAGGTATAACGTGGATCTGACTTTTGCCTATTTTCTCCATCCATGTGCAGTTTTTCTCCTCTCTTCCCTTTCCCTCATTTCCATCCATGTGTATCTTCTTTTTTTCTTCCCTCCCCTCCATCCATGTTCAGCACCTCTCCTCTCTCTTCCCTCCCCTGTATCCATATAAAGCAATAATTCTCTCTCCCTTCTCCTCCATCCAAGTCCAGCATTTCTCCTCTCTCCCCTGCCCTCCCCTCCCCTTCCATCCATATGCATCTCCTTCCTGTCTTCCCTCCCCTCCATCCATGTCCAGCATGTCTCCTCTCTCCCCTGCCCTCCCCTTCCCTCCCATGTCCAGCGATTCTCCTCTCTCCCCTGCTCTCCCCTTCCATCCATGTCCAGTGAATCTCTCTTCGCTGACCTCCCCTCCCTTCCCTGCCCTCCCCTCCATGTCCAGCATGTCTCCTCTCTCCTCTGCCCTCCCCTCCATGTCCAGCAATTCTCCTCTCTCCCCTGCCCTCCCCTCCATGCCCAGCAATTCTCCTCTCTCCCCTGCCCACCCCTCCCATCCAATCCACGTCCAGAATGATTTTCCTTTCTCCCCTGTTTACCGAAGTCGTGGTGAACCGGCAGTGAAAGCAGCAGGCAGGCAGGCTCGCCACCTCGTTGCTCGCTTCGCTTCCCTTCCCTCTCAGTGCATCCCGCCCTCGCAGAAAGGAAATTACATCAGAGGATGGCGGGATGCGCTGAGAGGGAAGCGAAGCGAGCGACGAGGAGGCGAGCCTGCCTACCTGTTGCTTTCACTGCTGGTTCGCCGTGACTTCGGGTAAACAAAAGTTTTGCAACGCAAGGAGCACGGCCAGGTGCATGAACAGAAGGGAGCAGGCAGGTGAGTCGGACCGCACAAAAAAGGTGCTGGTACGCCATACCGCACAAAAAAAGCACTGCTAATGCATCACTCTGCAGCTTCTCAGTACCTCTCCACTCTTATCTCTCCTTATAATCCTCTCTGGGAACTCAGTTCATCGTATAAACGTCTCTTATTTGTACCCTTCTCTTCCACTGCCAACTCCAGACTCTGTTCCTTTTATTTTGAGGAACCGTACACCTGGAATAGACTTCCTGAGTCAGTATGTCAAGCTCTAGCTCTGGCCGTCTTCAAATCTAAGCTAAAAACCCACCTTTTTGAAGCTGCTTTTAACCCCTAACTCCCATTGACTTGTTCAGTACCCATGTCTGTTTTATAATTCCCACCTTAAGTAATTCCGTTATCCCTTATTTGTCCAGTTTGTCTGGCTTGATAAGATTGTAAGCTCAGCGGAGCAGGGACTGTCTCTTACATGTTTAGTGTACAGCGCTGTGTACATCCAGTAGCGCTATAGAAATAAATAGTAGTAATAGTAGTAGCTATGATGTGTAAATAATGGAACAATCTTCTAGAAGCAATTAAGGGGGTAGTTATTAAGGTGTGTTATGGCTCCCTAACACATAAAATCATCTATGGGGCTGCCCCGGATTTCATGCTCCCCTTGATCGACCTTCCGCCTAGAAATGCCAACCCTGCTGCTCGGTCCTATCTCCACCTCCATTTTCCGAATTGTAAGGGTGTCAAGTACAAGAAAATCTTCGCCTCGTCCTTCCGTTATTGGAGTCCCAAACACTGGAACACGTTACCTCGTCACCTTAAAGCTCAAGTGGACCATGCCCTTTTTAAGAAGTTGTTAAAGACATTCCTCTTTGCTAAGACTTACCCCCCAACTTACCATGTTGATTGATGCATCCCTTGTCCCTTACCCTGCCTAGTTCACGCTGTTAGTTTCTCCCCTCCTATTTGCTTCTTTTATGCTTGCCTAAGTTTTAACTTTGTACTCTTATTTAATTCTCTGTAAGCCACATTGCGCCTGCATGAGTGGGAAAATGTGGGATATAAGTAACAAACAAATAAATAAATAAATAATACCACTAATTTTAGAAAAGCAGCCAAAAATTGCATATGCATATTTGGGCGTGCGCACAATTTAATTGAATAACAAGCTAATTAGTGCCAATAATAGGCTTCATAACAAGAAATTATTGACACTAATTAGATTTACTTGAATTTTACACACATAAATTTAGGATTAGGATCTGTGCCTAAAGTTTACACATGAACTGAAAAAGGGAGCACGGAAATGGGAGGGCCATGGGCAGAATGGGGGCATGTCTAGCATTTACGTTCACTGTTATATAATAATGGCGATAAGCACCTAATTTAGGTGCATACCAGGGGCGTAGCCAAACACCCAATTTTGGGTGGGCCTGGGCCCAAGATGGGTGGGCAGATGAACTCCGCCTTGTCCCACAAGTAATTTGGTCTCTCTCTCTCTTGCCTGCATGCCATATGGTCTCTCAAACATCCCCCTACCCTGCATTCCTTTTAAATAGCAGATTTTCACTGGCAACGAGCAGCAACTAATACACACTGCACATGTTGACCCCATAGCCTTCCCTCTTATTCAACTTCCTGTTTCCGCATAGGTGGGAATACATCAGAGGGAAGGCTGCAGGGCCAGTGCGAACAGTATGTATCAGTCGCTGCTTGTAGCAGGCAAAGATCTGCTATTTAAAAGGTATGCAGGAGGGACAGTTGGGAGTTTTCGGCTGGTGGGGCTTGGGAATCCCTGCCAGCCACATTAAAGATGTGCTGCTATTGGGTGGGCCTGAACCCAAAGTGGATGGGCCTGGGCCCACCCGGGCCCACCCTTGGCTACGCCACTGGTGCATACATTTGCACCATGTTTCAGTTGGTGCAAGCTGTGATTCCCAGGCATAAGCGCCTTTTTCCAATGCCACCTATAGAATTTGCCCCAATGTGTGTTATTGGCCATTAGCGTGCATTAAAGGCACAAAAATGCGCTATATTACTGTAATGCACATTAACTTACCATGGGAAGCAGAGTAATGAGATGCAAAGCATGCAAATGTAAGTAAAACACTTAATTACTGTGTAAATCAAAAAAACTGCAAGCTGTATTTTCCTGGCCTTTGCCTTTTATGACCGCTTAACTCCTAGGGGTAGTACCACCAGACTACCACTAGGGGTTGCCCGTGCTACTTTGAACCCAGTGCCAACACAGGCAGGAGTGTCTGGGGTTTGCTTCTGCCCCGACCCTACCAGAGCCCAAGGAATATGACAAGGTAGGTCCGCGGAGGGGGGCTTTGGTTCCTAGGGGTAGGACGTGCTGAGATGGGCTTTGGGAAGGGTGGTGTGTTATGGGGAGACCATCAGGTTTGGGGACAAACTAATGCCTGTTCCCTTTAGAGTGTGACCCGGGAGCATCAGGCTGCAGCTTAGAACCTGACGCTCCTGAGCACTATGAATTGTGTAGCTTGTGAGTTTGATCACAGGCTGTTTTATTTATATACTGGGGGACTGACTAAGCTGTGGTATTGAGATACTGCAGGTTGGTCACTCTCATAGGAGATTAAGGTGTGGTAAAAGCCCAACTTTTACTGCACCTTAATAACTATCCACCTTAAAGTCTTATCAATGGAGGCCTCTTATAAAGGAGTGGCCTAGTGGTTAGAGTACCATTCTTGCAATCCAGAGGTGGCCAGTTCAAACCCTGCTGCTGCTCCTTGTGATGTTGGGCAAGTCACTTAACCCTCCATTGCCTCAGGTACAAACTTAGATTGTGAGCCCTCCTGGGACAGAGAAATATCCAGAGTACCTACCTGAATGTAACTCACCTTGAGCTACTACTGAAAAAGGTGTGAGCAAAATCTAAATAAATAAGATTCTGGAATCTTAAAGAGTGACAAGATTCCATGCAGAATCTCAAAGAGTAGCGACATTCCATGTAGAATCCAAAGAATAGCAAGATTCCGGAGTGGAGGAGTGGCCTAGTGGTTAGAGCACCAGTCTTGCAATCCAGAGGTGGCTGGTTCAAATCCCACTGCTGCTCCTTGTGATCTTGAGCAAGTCACTTAACCCTCCATTGCCTCAGGTACAGACTTAGATTGTGAGCCCTCCTGGGACAGAGAAATATCCAGTGTACCTGAATGTAACTCACCTTGAGCTACTACTGAAAAAGGTGTGAGCAAAATCCAAATACATTATTTGAGATTCTGTTGCTACTATCTGAGATTTTACATGGAATGTTGCTACTATTTTAGATTCTATATGGAATGTTGATATTATCTGAGATTCTACATGGAATGTTGGTCTACATGGAATGTTGCTACTATTTGAGATTCTACACAGAATGTTGCTATAGTGGAGGAGTGGCCTAGTGGTTAGAGCACCAGTCTTGCAATCCAGAGGTGGCCAGTTCAAATCCCACTGCTTCTCCTTGTGATCTTGGACAAGTCACTTAACCCTCCATTGCCTCAGGTACAAACTTAGATTGTGAGCCCTCCTGGGACAGAGAAATATGCAGTGTACCTGCATGTAACTCACCTTGAGCTATTACTGAAAAAGGTGTGACCAAAATCTAAATAATAAAAATTAAATAAACTGTAAAAGCCATTTCTGTGCAAAAAATCAGTGCATTTTTTATGCAAGGAAAAAGCATTAAATTATATGCATGTCCAGCCCATACAGGTGTAACCTTACCTAGCAAGAGGTGAGATGTTCCCAGAGGTGAAGTTGGGACAGGTTTATGAATATATTTTTGAAAAGCCACACACCTGCAGAAAATGTGTATGTTCCAAGGGGTAGCTGGGTACTTGTGCTAAATTCTCTTCGGTAATTTTTAAGATGTGTGTGCTTTCATTCTGAAAATGTAACAGAACCTGCAAAAATAAATGTGTATGTACTATTTATGCAGGCATTCAGTTATAAAATCACCCTCTTTAAGGTCTCAGTACATTGTCTCCATATCTCCAAATAATGGAATCAGAAATCAAATGCACTCTTTAATAATGCATTCATAGACCAATCTACAAGATGATCCTTCATGCCATAAACTTCCCTATCACCCCCTCCCCCACCCCCAAAAAAGTAACTACAAGGTCTCATATCAGTGCAACACTACATCTATTATTCTGACAAATGGGTTTTGAATGAGAAAATGTATCCAAATGTTTTCAATTGATTGAATCTGTACCTTTTCCATATTTCACCCACAAAGAAAAACAGCTGCTCTCAGTACAAAACCACTTAGAAATGTTCCTGTATTATTGCATTCATGAGAAATATGTTTTGTCATGAAATGTTAATTAGTAATTTTATATCATAAGTTTGTATGGTGTGCGTGTAGATAGATATTGGATATATTTTTCTTGTACTCATGATTTCATTTTGTGCATGCATGCATTGTTTTAATTGTTCGTGTATTTGCTCATGGCAATTGATTGCATTGTGAGAGAAACAATCTACAAAACCAGGCCTAGTAAATGTAACCCTTTTCACCATGAGCCTGTCGCCCTCCGGCTGTGAGAAATGCAAAAGTACTCCTGTCACAGTACTTGCAATCTACAACACTACTGAACTAAAGGGTCCTTTAACTAAGCTGCAGCAAAATATGACCTTAGTGCACCCTTGTGCAGGTTTTTCCCACATGCTAAGGACAATTTTACCACAGCTGTAAAATGGCTGATTTTCTGTTTTTCGTATTAATGGCCACATGCTAATGAGACACAGGAGCATCCAACTCTGCCCCAACGTGCTCCCTCTCCAAAAAAATACAAATATTTTTTTAATGCCTGGGTTAGTGCACCCTAATTTGGCAGTTACTGCAGGACAGTGGCGTAGCAAGGGCGGGGCGGTGGGGGTGGACCGCTCCGGGTGCTCCGGGTGCACACCAATGGGGGGTGTCCTCTCTGCTGGCCTGCCCATGCCCAGTGCCTTCCCGCTTCCCGTACCTCCGCAGCGCTGCTCGTCATACTCTTCTTAGGGTTATTTATTTTATTTCTGCTGCTGCTGGCTACTGCTGCAGTCAGTGCTGCTGCTAGAACTTAGTTGGATTAGATCAATGCAAAGAGCACTAGAACAGCAAGCTACAGTCAGGTGGGGGGGGGGGGCGTTGAAGGGGTCATAATGTGAAAAGGTCAGGACGGGGGTGGGGGGCAAGCAGGGCCGTGCCTAGGGTCTCTGGCGCCCCCCTGCAGACTATCAGTTGGCGCCCCCCCTGCAGACTATCAGTTGGCGGCAGCCTCCCCCTCCCCCCCCCCCCCCCCCCAGTGAAAATGATCACTCACCACTTGCCACACTGACAGGAATTGTCAGCAATATTCTTAGAAACAAACTGCTATACATTGCAAAATAAGATAGCAGATGTAAATTCTCAAAGTGGACATATTCCAAACACTAAAATGAAAATAAAATTATTTTTTTTCTACCTTTGTTGTCTGGTGACTTTCTTTTTCTGATCATGCTGGCCCAGTATCTGATTCTGCTGCTATCTGTCCTCTTAACTCCGTTTCCAGGGCTTCCTTTCCATTTATTTCTTTCCTTTCCTCCTTTCTTCTTCATTCTGGTCCTCAGCTTCTGCCTATTTTCTTCATCCATGTGCAGTTTATCTCCTCTCTTCCTTTTCCCTCATTTCATCTCCTTCATCTCTCTTCCCTCCCCTCTATGTCCAGCAATTTCTCCTCTCTCCCTGAGCCCTGCCTTCCCATCCATGCTCCTCTGTCCCCTGCCCCCTCCATTCATCCTATTCCAGCAATTCCCCTCTCTCCCTGAGCCCTGCCCTCCCAATCCATGCCCATCCATGCTCCTCTGTCACCTGCTCCCTCCATTCATCCTTTTCCAGCAATTCCCTTCTCTCCCTGAGCCCTGCCCTCCCAATCCATGCCCATCCATGCTCCTCTGTCCCCTGCCCCCTCCATTCATCCCTATCCAGCAATTCCCCTCTCTCCCTGAGCCCTGCCCTCCCAATCCATGCCCATCCATGCTCCTCTGTCCCCTGCCCCCTCCATTCATCCTATTCCAGCAATTCCCCTCTCTCCCTGAGCCCCGCCCTCCCAATCCATGTCCATCCATGCTCCTCTGTCCCCTGCCCCCTCCATTCATCCTTTTCCAGCAATTCCCTTCTCTCCCTTCCATGACCCCCCCTCGCATCCATGCTCCTCTCGCTCCCATGTCCCAGTTGGCCTGGCCTGGCCCGCCCTCTTCTCCCCTCCCCCTTCGCATCCATGCTCTCGTCTCTCCCCTGCCCTCCCGCTCCCATTGTTCAACTGCCCGCCCTCTTCTCTCCCCCCAACATCCCTTTTCTTTTTTTTTCTTTTTAAATTTACCTCCGTGGCGGTAAATTTGCAGTTCGGGTAGTGTAGGTTTAGGTATAATCTTGACGATCTGTCTCTGTTTCTTATTGGTAGATCTATAAGGTCTGTCATGTATCCTGGGACTATGCCGTATATGATTTTGTGGACTAAGGTGCAGATTTTGAAGATAAGCCGTTCTTTGATTGGGAGTCAATGCTACTTTTCTCGAAGGGGTTTGGCACTTTCGAAGCGTGTTTTGCTGAATATCAGCCTGGCTGCTGTATTTTGGGCGGTCTGGAGTTTTTTTTATGAGTTGTTCTTTGCAACCCGCGTAGATTCCATTGCAATAGTCTGCATGACTTAGGACCATTGATTGTATTAGGTTTCGAAAGGTTGCTCTTGGGAAGAAAGGTTTTAATCGTTTGAGCTTCCACATTGAATAGAACATTTACTTTGTTACATCCAATCAGATGATTTTCTTTCTTGTTCCCTCTTTCACCCTGATCTTTATATCCTCATCCGTTATCACAGGATTGCCTGACAACATGAAGGTGAGTTATCAGGACAACATGCTCTGTCCTTTTAAGTCTAATACATTGGCAGGTTGGTCTGAAGCTTAAGATTTTCCACTGCAACAGTGGCAAAACTAGTGTAGTGTCAGGTTTTAATACCTCCTGAACTGACTTGATTCAAGTATTTTTTTTTTATATAAGGCAGGGCTTCTGTCCAACAGACATTATTCTGATAAAATGAAGGATGATCTGTCAGCTCCATGGGTATTGCCCTGCAATGCCACCTATTTTGTTCAATGTTTACATGACTAATATGGAGCATGTTTTTTCTTCATTGGGAGTGAACTTTTATTCCTAAATGGATGATATGTTGTCCCAATCTGCGAAAATTGGTCTTATACCACCTTGAAAGTGGCTAAATGTATTAATATTCATGGTTTTAAATTAAATGCTGGCAAAAGAAAGTTACTGTGGTTAGGGTATTTTTATTCCCAATTCTCTCCCTGTATCTATGGACTAATCTCTTCAAACTGATCTGTGCTCTAAAATTCTTGGTGTTATTCTGGATTCTTCTCTTCCCTTAGCGCGTCAGGTTAATCATCTATAACAAATTATCTTTCTTAAACTACTTCAGTTGCAGTGATGTACCAAGGGGGGGGGGGGGGCGGTGGGGGCGGTCCGCCCCGGGTGCACGCCACTGGGGGGTGCCGCGGCGCGCGCCTGCTCCTCCGAGTTCGCTAAACTTCGTTTGTTCGCTGCACCTCCCTCTGCCCCGGAACAGGTTAGTTTAGCGAACTCGGAGGAGCAGGTGCGCCGCGGCACTCCCCCCAGTGGCGTGCACCCCGGGGGGGGGGGTCATTTCACCGTAGGGGGGAGGTGTCATCTAGCGGGGGGGGGGGGGGGGGTGCATCGGCGCTCCGCCCCGGGTGCCATCCAGGCCAGGAACGCCACTGACCAGTTGCACCATATCAGACACTATTTTGATAAATCCATTTTACTCTTCTAGTGTAAGCATGCATTTTGAGCCATCTGTGGACTATTGCAATACCCTTTATGTCTCTCTTACATTGACATTTCAACTCAAATTACAATTATTACAGAACACAGCAAGAAAACTTTTTTCAGGCCTTACAAAATCTGACAGCTTAACTGCTGCGCTGGTTGCTTTACATTGGTTCCCTATTCATTCCAAAGTTTTGTTAGCCTGCTTAATTTTCAAAATGTTTGATGGCTCTGCTCCAGAATATTTTTTAAATTTGATTTCTTTTCCTCTTGCATGTGGAGTTCTGAAAGTAAGGGATTCGTTCTGTCTTTTACTGCCCTCTTTTCTGTCTTTTACTGCCCTCTTTTCTTGTTGTTAGATGTGAACAGATTTGGGAGATGTCTTTCTGCTTTCAGTCACCACATTTCTGGCGTTCGCTTCCTTTTTTTTTTTTTTTTTTGTTACATTTGTACTCCGCGCTTTCCCACTCATGGCAGGCTGAATGCGGTGGGCAATGGAGGGTTAAGTGACTTGCCCAGAGTCACAAGGAGCTGCCTGTGCCGGGAATCGAACTCACTTCCTCAGTTTCCCAGGACCAAAGTCCACCACCCTAACCACTAGGCCACTCCTCCAGCAAGGGAAAGGGGAGGGAAATGAAAGAGGCTGTATGAACTGCTCTGGGCCCTGAAAAGTGTTTGATTTGGAACTGTGAGGTCTTCCAGTTATCTCTCCTTTAGAAAGCAGTTAAAGCATTCCTAAGTCAGCTGCCACCTGGGGTGGATGGCTGCTGTGCACCACCCCCCCCTCAGCGCATCACCCCCACCCCTGGCGCATCATCTTCTGGGGGTGCAGGGAGCAATTGTGCGGCTGTCAGCTCTGCCTGTTCCCTGCCCCAGAACAGGAAGTAACTGACAGGGAGCAGGGAACCGGCGGAGCCGACAGCCGCATGGCTGCTTCCTGCAACCCCTTGCAGCGTGCACCCGGGGTGGACCACCCCCAATGCCCCACCCTTGCTGCGCCACTGACTAAAAATACCTGTTTAAATGGCTTATGTCATAATCATTTTCTATTTTTTGGTTATAATTTCTTTTTGTTAAACCACTTTGAACCTTGGTTAAAAGGGAGTTAACGGTATGCAGGAAATATATCACATCACATCACACATAATTGCAAAGGGTGCATGGCTATGGGAGGGGCATGGGCAGGTCAGGGACGATATGGAAAATTGAGCATCCATCTTTCATGCTAGGATTTACACCAGGTTTCAGCTGGTGCCCAAACTTTGCCTTGGAATTTGGTACCCAATGCTATGCTATAAAGAGTGCTTATCCCATACCAACCTTTATATTTATTTAGATTTTGCTCACACCTTTTTCAGTAGTAGCTCAAGGTGAGTTACATTCACGTACTCTGGATATTTCTCTGTCCCAGGAGGGCTCACAATCTAAGTTTGTACCTGAGGAAATGGAGGGTTAAGTGACTTGCCCAAGATCAAAAGGATAAGCAGTGGGATTTGAACTGGCCAGCTCAGGATTGCAAGACCGGTGCTCTAACCACTAGACCACTCCCTCCACTTATAGAATAGCACTGGGTGCTGATATTTTCTGGATCCCAAATTTGGGCACCATTTACTGAATCCAGCCCTATTTGTCTTAACAGTATTAAAACTAAAATAGAGGGGCATGATCGAATGGGGACAACCATCTCTAAGGGCGCCCATCTCTAAGGACGTCCCGGCAAAGGGCCGGGGAACCCGTATTATCGAAACAAGATGGGCGTCCATCTTTCGTTTCGATAATACTGTCGGGGACGCCCAAATCTCAACATTTAGGTCAACCTTAGAGATGGTCATCCCAGTTTCCAGCAATAATGGAAACCGAGGACACCCATCTCAAAAGCGACCAAATCCAAGGCATTTGGTCATGGGAGGAGCTAGCATTCGTAGTGCACTAGTCCCCCTCACATGCCAGGACACCAACGTGGCACCCTACAGGGCACTGCAGTGGACTTCATAAATTTGCTCCCAGGTGCATAGCTCCCTTACCTTCGGTGCTGAGCCCCCCAAGCCCCACTCCCCACAACTGTACACCACTACCACAGCCCTATAGGGTGAAGGGGGGCACCTACATGTGGGTACAATGGGTTTCGGGTGGGTTTTGAAGGGCTCACATTTACCAGCAAAAGTGTAACAGGTAGGGGGTGGGTGGGCCTGGGTCCGCCTGCCTGCATACTGCTATCATGGAGCTAGGTATGACATTTGAAGCTGGCATAAAGGCTGGAAAAAATGTTGTAATTTTTTATTTTAGGGTGGGAGGGGATTGGTGACTACTGGGGGAGTAAGGGGAGGTCATCCCCAATTCCCTCCAGTGGTCATCTGGTCAGTTTGGGCACCTTTTTGAGGCTTGGTCGTGAAAAAAAATGGACCAAGTAAAGTCGACAAAATGCTCGTCAGAGACGCCCTTCTTTTTTCATTACCAGCCGAGTACGCCCATCTCTTAATCACGCCCATCCCGCCTTCGCTACGGTGCCGATACACCCCCATGAACTTTGGTCGTCCCCGCGATGGGAAGCAGTTGAGGATGCCCAAAATCAGCTTTCGATTATGCTGATTTTGGCGACCCTGAGAGGAGGACGCCCGTCTCCCAATTTGTGTTGGAAGATGGGCGCCCTTTTCTTTCGAAAAAACCCTGTTAGAGGCCTTGTTACTAAAGGGTTATTGCATGGCAACAGGCTTGTTGTGTGGCAACCCAGAACTACCATCGGCCCAATGCAGCCACCAGTGGTAACTGCCTTGAGCGTGTGCATTTACAGCTCTACAGAAAATAACTCCATAATTTCTAGGACAGCTCTAACCTTGCGGTAATCAGTATTGCACAGTTACCGGTGGGTTAACGCGGAAGCCCTTACTGCCACTTCAATGGGTGGTCCGTCCCTCTGGAATGCACTTCCCTTGTTTCTCCAGCAGGAACGTTCCTCAAAGAAATTTTGAGAAGATCTAAAAAGTTTTCTTTTTCAAGATGGATATGGCATCGGGCATGTCCCAATTACCTCAACCCGGTGTCTCGCCAACATCTTCAGGAAGAGAGTGAGGGGCTGCATTTTCCAAGCTCCCCCTCTCATATTTGAAATGTACCTTTTCATTTTTTTTTCACTTTCTGCTTTTGTATTGTAAACCGATTAGAAAGTCCTCTGATTAGGCACTATATCAAATAATAAATAAACTTGAAACTTGAATCTATGTGAATACTAGCACATTTTAGCTTATCTAGCATTGGTCACATAATATCTGTTTTCCATTTGCATTGCTTTTATCGATTGTGAAAATATTCATGCTTCAGCATGAACATTTGTTCTGAAGAAAAAAGCAAATTCACAACTTAGCACTATCTTCTGACAGATGCTGAAATAAATGGGAAATCTTGTGAAATCATGCGCTACTGAAAAAAAAATTATATTAGCAACACAAAGCACAAGAACAAAACAGGCTTCAGTATGAGGAAATAAACAAAGGAGAATATTTTGGTGAGAGAACAGATGATAATTACAACCAGGTGAGCCCGAGGAAGAGGAAGTTCAACTGATTAACTTAAGATGACTGGGGCCCAGATGCACAAAGGTCCCGTTAAGAATCCGTCTGTATTTCCAAATCGGTAAAAATTTACCGATTCGGAAACACAGAGGGATTCACAAAGAGAATCGCACGCAAATGAGCTGCTGGTTGCTTTTGTGGCTCAGCTCATTTGCATGCGATATAGGGGAAGCCAATCGGTGAGCTGAGCATAAATGGAACAGTCAATCGCTATGCGTGGCTGCTCTGTGCATGCTACAGACGGCTCTCATACATGCAGAGAAGCTGCGTGTATAAAAGCAGTAGATGTACCCTTTCTTTTTTTTTTGCAAGCAGAAAAGCACTTTTTTTTCGGATGGGCAGACCTGTGTTGGGGCTCCCTGTCTCCCCGTTGCTGGGAAAAAGTGAGAAAAGCCTCTCTGTTGCTCTCGGCTCCATCTGTGAGGAATCAGCGTCAGGGCTTGGTTCCACTCCCAGCTGTTCCTGCTGCTTCCTTCTATTGGCCGGTTGACATCCTAGAACGCCCATCTCCCTGAAGATGGACTCTCATTAGCTGGCTGCTGTCCCAACTCCTCCCCCCTGCAGGGCTTCCCTGATGACATCACTCTAGAGCTATGAACTGAACTTCCTGGTGTCCCCCCTCCAGTCTAAGCAATACCAGAGGTTAGGGCCGGCTGCAATCGAGACACGGTCAGGCAAGCTGGAGTCAAGGCCGTTATTAAATGGACTTGGGGAAAATCCACTATTTCTGGGATAAGCAGTATAGAATGTTTTGTACTTTTTTAGGATCTTGCCAGGTATTTGTGACCTGGATTGGCCACTGTTGGAAACAGGATGCTGGGCTTGGTGTTTGGTCTTTCCCAGTAAGGCAATACTTATGTACTTATTATTTATTTATTAGGATTTGTTTACCACCTTTTTTAAGGAATTCATTCAAGGCGGTGTACAGTAAGAACAGAGCAAGCATTAGCAATAGACAATTACGGCAGTAAAAACTAAAAAGTTACCGCAGGAGCTGTTATGGCCACCTCAATGGGTGGAAGTAAGTGCTCCCCTCCAAAATGGCCACACGGTAAGTGGTTCACTTACCGCACAGCCATTTCTTGTCGAGGAAAAAAAAAGACAGCCTTTTACCTGCTGCAGTAAAATGGGGCCTTGGTGTACGTCAAAAATATGCGCCGACACCAGGGCTGGCCCCCTTCTACCGCAGCTTAGTAAAAAGACCCCTGAGTTACAAGTCAAGGCCACATAAATTAGGCTCAAATCATTAAGAGCCCCTTTTACTAAGATGCGGTAGGCTCTACGTGTGCCCAACTTTTCCAGACTACCGCGTGCCTTTTGCGGTAATTTCATTTTTGGTGCGTGTCCGCTACACACGTCTGAAAAAATATTTTTTTATTTTCAGACGCGCACCAAGTGGCATCTGACATGCATAGGTCATTACCGCTAGGTCTATGTCTGGTGGTAAGGTCAGATTTTGCCGCACGTCCATTTTCGAAAATTTTCTTTTTGTATGTGCGCTGAAAAATATTTCTCTGCGTGCCCAAAACCCGCGCCTACACTACCGCAAGCCACTTTTTACCGCAGCTTAGTAAAAGGACCCCTTAGTTTTGTCCGTGGCTTCATTGTGATGTCAGCGATCAGAACTCAAAGACTGGTTCATCTTTCAGCGACATCAGATCTCAACACAAGGTGAACTGTAGAGCTTTGTCACCTTGAGCTGAAACCTGACTGTCAGCAGAAACGGCAGAGAATACCTCGTCTTAATGAACAAAGGCCTTCTTCAGGCACAGAATAGAAATGCGGCTGTAGCAGTGCAAAATTTAAACACTACAAAGCCCTTATTAAATGTGACAGCAGCAGCTGTAGCAACTAGAACACTGTCAGAACAGAGAAAGGAATTAGAGCCCTTTCAAGGGCTGAAAAAAAGCAGGTACAGTTTTAAATATTAAAAAGATTGTTCTGGGTTGATGGGGGTCATAAAAATAGTGGCAGTAAGCCAGAAGTCCCTGAGATGTTGAACGCCAGGCAGGTGCTACTGTCCTCTCTGGAATTAACTAAAGAGATCTATCCTCAAACAAGAATCTTATTTATGTGCAATATAGAATTCAGCAGAATGATTAATGCCCAGTCATTATTGTATAGGCTATATTTATCTCCTCAAGTCATAAAATTGATATGAATTACAGTGGAGCAGTAGCCTAATGGTTAGTGCAGTAGGTTATGGAACCTGGGGAACTGAGCTCGATTCCCACTGCAGCTCCTTTCACCCCTGGGAAAGTCACTTAGGGCCAGATTCTATATAAGGCACCTAAAAATCCAGGTGGTAAACATTTCTGCCAAAGCATATTCTATAAGCGGCACCTAGATTTGTCAAATGCTTAGTTGAAATCCCAGCACCTAAAACTACATGCCTCTACTTACACCAATGAAAACGTGGCATAAATCCATGCATGTAGATTTATGCGTGTAAATTTGGGAACACACACGGAACGCCCATTACCCTGCGTGCATTAGTATTTAGGTGCAGTTCATTACAGAACACGCTTAGAGGGGCATTTTCAAAAGGGACGTCCACGTTTTGATGAGGACGGCCTCGCAAAACGTCCCCATCCAGGGGCGGGGAGACCCGTATTTTCACAACAAGATGGACGTCCATCTTTCATTTCGATAATACGGTCAGGGACGCCCAAATCCTGAAATTTGGTCGTCCTTAGAGATGGTCGGCCCTAGACTTGGTCATTTCTGATTTTCGGTGATAATGTAAACCAAGGACGTCCATCTCAGAAACGATCAAATGCAAGCCATTTGGTCATGGGAGGACCTAGCATTTGTACTGCACTGGTCCCCCTGACATGCCAGGACACCAACCGGGCACCCTAGGGGGCACTGCAGTGGACTTCAGAAATTGCTCCCAGGAACATAGCTACTGGTCATCTGGGGCACATTTTTGTGCCTTGGTCATAAGAAAAACTGGTATTCGTCAGGGACATCCTCGTTTCTTTTGATTATGGGTCGAGGACGTCCTAGTGTTAGGCACGCCCAAGTCCCGCCTTCGCTACACCTCCAATACACCCCCTTGAACTTTGGCCGTCCCTGCGATGGAAAGCAGTTGGGGACGTCCAAAATCGGCTTTCGATTATACCGATTTGGACAACCCTGTGAGAAGGACGCCCATCTTCCGATTTATGCCAAAAGATGGGCGTCCTTCTCTTTCGAAAATGAGCCCATTAGTGAGTTGTACGTGTAAATTCTAATTATTGTCAATTAGTGCTCATTATTGCTTATTAAGTGTTGTTATCAATGCTGGTTAGCTTGTTAAGCCAATTAAGTTACAAGCATTGTTATAGAATATGCCTGGATTTCGGCATGGACTTCTAGGCACGCTATATAGAATCCAACAGTTAATCCTCTATTGCTCCAGGTACAAACCCCACAAGATACCTGCATATAATATAATTCCATGACTTACATAATCATTAGTGCTAATGCCTAAGTACTAGAGGAAACTGAGGGGAATTCCTCCCCTGAGCTCAGTTACATCTACACTGTGTCAAGCTGTAATTACATCCAGCGGTGGTAACTATGGATTCACTTCAGACTGCTATCAAATCACTTTAGGCCCCTTTTACCAAGCTACAGCAAAAGGGGGCCATCTCTGGCGTCAGAGTGTGATTTACACGCTCGCTGAGGCCCCATTTTACCGCAGCTGGTACAGGGGGAGTCTCGACTTCCTGCAGGAAATGGCCGCGAGGAAAGTAAAGCACTTGCCACGCGGCCATTTCGGGGGGGGGGGGGGTGCCCTTATCGCCACCCATTGAGGTGGCGGTAAGGGCTCCCATGTTAACCTGGTGGTAACTGGGCAGTGTGTGGCACTGCCCAATTACCGCCGGCTACAGACTGGCGCTACAAAAATAAATACATTTTTGTAGCGTTGGAAATGACAACGTACTAGGGGTGAGAAGTAGCCCGGTGGTACTTTCTGTATAGCGAGCGGTAAGCCCGCATTGGGCTTACCGCCGCTTAGTACAAGCAGCTCTTTACTAGGTTTGTTCCTTATTTATGACTCTTACTATACTTAAATTCACAGGTTTCCAGGATAGATGTAATAAGTGCGCCTGTCTCAGAACTGAAAAGTTCTCAAACTATAATGGCTCAAGATAAGAACATGCTGTTGAGAAGGATCGAACACCTGGAGAATGCTAAAAAAAAAAACCCTTGCATTTAAGGTTATTAAACTTTCCTCAAGCTAATATTGCCTCTCCAAAAGATCTGTTCTATTGATTTTTGAAATCAGTTCTCAAATGTCCAGAAGCTGCACTTCCATCTGTAAAGAAGGTTTATTACCTCTCACCTTTATCTACTTCGGATAGAAGTTTGGACACTTCAGGAAGTCTGAAATCTTCTGAGACTGAGAGGCCCTATTATTAAGCCGCGTAGGTGCCTATGCACACCCGACGCACACCAATTCGGAACTACCGCATGTCCCGGGCGGTAATTTCATTTTTTATGCGCGTCCAGTAGGCTTACCGGAAAAAATATTTTATTTTCCAGTGCATGGCGCTAAACCGGGTGGTAATCAGCATTGACGTGTGCTGATGATTACCGCCCAGTTAATGCATGAGACCTTATCGCTAAGTGAAAGGGTGGCGGTAAGGTCTCAGGCCCAAAATGGATGCACACCAATTTTCATTTTGCTGCACATCCATTTTATTTATTTATTGCATTTGTATCCCACATTTTCCCACCTATTTGCAGGCTCAATGTGGCTTACAGAGTATGGTAATGACAATCATTTCATTTCAGGATAACAGTTTGAAGGTTAGGTGAGGGAAGATAGAGGAAGGTGTTAGGTAGGATAGAGGAGAGCTGTATTAATTGTGTGGATTGTTGAGGTAGTTTGTAGGTTATGTGTTTTCTTTATATGCCTTTTGGAAGAGATGTGTCTTCAGAGATTTGCAGAAGTTTGTTATATCATCAGTAGTTTTCAGGTCTGTATTTTCAGCCCCCCCCCCCCCCCCCAAAGGCCTTTTTTGCAGGCGCACTGAAAAATGAACATGCTGCGTGCGTCCAATACACACGTCTACAACAGCGCACATTAGTAAAAGGACCCCTGAGATTGCCACTAGAAACACACTGCTATTTATTTTTGTGTTTCAGTAAGATAAAGATGTAATTCAGAGATTATATTATAGAACTTTGGATCCTTTATTTCTGGGTGGAAAAGTCTAAGTCTTTCCAGATGGGCTCAGGTTAGTGTGGAAGTGTGACAGGATGTTTTATATTTGGGAGCTTCTTTTCAACTGCAATTTTCCTCCAAGCGTGTGATATATCAAACTAACCGATATGTGTTTTATGATGTATCCAAACAAAAAAAGCAACACTGGGCCTTCAAGAATGAGACAACAGGGGTATTTTATTGATGAATGACCCGACACGGGCCATGTGTCGGCTTTAAAAAATGCCTGCCTCAGGGGTCAGAGTTTGATAGTGAATTTTGTGAATGGTGTATATATCCAATGCCTCCGAAATTTGATAGCGAAAATCTTTGTAACCAAGCGTGCCTGTCAGAAAAGACAGCTGCGATGTAGGTAGAAAAACTCCTGTGTTAGCCGTATCTTCTGACAGGCACGCTCGGTTACAAAGATTTTCGCTATCAAATTTCGGAGGCATTGGATATATACAAAATTCACAATCAAACTCTGACCCCTGAGGCAGGCGTTTTTTTAACGCCGAAACACGGCCCATGTCGGGTCATTCATCAATAAAATACCCCTGTTGTCTCATTCTTGAAGGCCAAGTGTTGCTTTTTTTGTGTGTATACTTTCTATGTATGTTGTTTACCCTCTCTCTTTGGTTTGTACCTTTTATGATGTATCACAATTACAGTTTTACTTAGAAGGGCGAGGATTCTCCTACCCCACTTGCTCTCTTCCTCTTTTCTGCTCATTTGAATGTAAGAGTGAGGCCTTTCACTCTTATTCATAGTTCATTTCATTACTCCACCTTTGTGTGAATATTTCCATTTGGCTCCGTCACCTCTATTTGTTATGGACTATCCCCTGGATTCTATATATGATGCCTGTAAATCCGCATGGAAACCAAAGCGCATCCTATAACAACGTGCATGACTTAATTGGAGGGGCATAATTGAACGAAAACGCCTATCTCCATGGGCGTTTATCTCCAAGAACGGGTCCGTGAAGGGGTGGACCGAACCGTATTTTGGGAAAAAATAGACGCCCATGTTTTATTCAACAATGTGTGAGCTGGGCGTTTTGTTGTTCAGCGATAATGGAAAATGAAAGCGCTCAGCTCAAAAACGAATAAATCCAAGGCATTTGTTCGTGGGAGGGGCCAGGATTCGTAGAGCACTGGTCCCCCTCACATGCCAGGACATCAACCGGGCACCCTAGGGGGCACTTTTACAAAACCAAAAAAAAAGGTAAAAGAGCTCCCAGGTGCATAGCACCCTTCCCTTGTGTGTTGAGCCCCCCAAATCCCCCTCAAAACCCACTGCCCCCAAGTCTACACCATTACTATAGCCCTAAGGGGTGAAGGAGGGCACCTACATGTGGGTACAGTGGGTTTGGGGGGGTTGGACGACTAAGCATTAAGCAGCACAATTGTAACAGGTAGGGGAGGGGGTGGGCCTGGGTCCACCTGCCTGAAGTCCACTGCACCCCCTAACAACTGCTCCAGTGACCTGCATACTGTTGCCAGGGAGGTGGGTATGACATTTGAGGGTGAAAATAAAAAGTTGTGAAACATCATTTTTTGTGGTGGGAGGGGGTTAGTGACCACTGGGGGAGTCAGGGGAGGTCATCCCCGATTCCCTCCAGTGGTCATCTGGTCATTTAGGGCACTTTTTGGGGCCTTATTCGTGAAAAAACAGGGTCCAGGAAAAGTGTCCTAAATTCTAGCTAAAACGCATACTTTTTTCCCATTATCGGTGAAATGCGCCCATCTCTGTTCGGCAGATAACCACGCCCCAGTTCCGCCTTCGCCACACCTCTGACACGCCCCCATCAACTTTGTCCGCATCCGCGACGGAGTGCAGTTGAAAACGTCCAAAAATCGGCTTTCGATTATACCGCTTTATTCGTTTTTGTGAGATAAACGTCCATCTCCCGATTTAGGTCGGAACTTGGGTGTTTTTCTCGTTCGATTATAAGCAGGTTGGTTAACTAGCTCAAACCGCTCACCATATTCTATATACCACACAGAAATCTATGTCTATTCTATAAAATTTAGTCCTACTTTAGAGAATACACCTAGGCGTAATTTTTTCTGTGCAGATTTTTCAGGCGCCATATATGGAATGTAGCCCTATATATTTGCAATTTTTTTTTTTTAGAAATGCTATTTGTTTATGTTTACCTTGTAGCAGTTTTATTCTTTGTGTTATTCTAAATTTAATAAAAAAAAAATCTATCTATATATATAAAAGGCAAGACCAACGTTCTATGAAGCCTCCAGCCGGAAGTGTGAAGCGCCAGAGATATCCGGTTTCCCCATGAGTGAAGGAAAACAGCACAGCACGAAATCCCTCTCTCTGTAACAGTGAAGGACTCAGAGGGGGAGGGGATAGAGATGCCCCCACTCTCTCTGTAACACAGAACAGCAGGAAACTTAACACTGAAGGACTGGACTCCAAGGGGGGAGGGGGAGGGAGAGAGGGCAGAGGGCAGGGACACACACACTCCCACATGCAAACTCTGAAGAAAACCTTGCTAGCCACCGTTTCATTTGCATCAGAAACGGGGCTTTTTTACTATCTATATATATAAAAGGCAAGACCAACGTTCTGAAGCCTCCAGCCGGAAGTGTGAAGCGCCAGAGATATCCGGTTTCCCCATGAGTGAAGGAAAACAGCACAGCACGAAATCCCTCTCTCTGTAACAGTGAAGGACTCAGAGGGGGAGGGGAGGGAGATGCCCCCACTCTCTCTGTAACACAGAACAGCAGGAAACTTAACACTGAAGGACTGGACTCCAAGGGGGGAGGGAGAGAGGGCAGAGGGCAGGGACACACACTCCCACATGCACACTCTGAAGAAAACCTTGCTAGCCCCCGTTTCATTTGCATCAGAAACGGGGCTTTTTTACTAGTCTACATATAAATCCAAGACCCTTTATATAATTAGAAATTTAGACATACCCTAAACAGCAAAGTTTAATGGTGCAACTAATTTGACAGCTCCTCACTGTCTTGCTTTCCAATGTTCACAACTGACATTATATGTTTGTCTTACAATTTATATTCTAGACTAGCCGTTGAGCCCGTTAAAATGGGCTGGTGGGTCGCCGGCCCCCCTCCCCCGCCGCCCCTCCACCTGGCCCGTCTCTTCGCTATTCAACTTACATCTCCGCAGCAGGCAGAGATCAGCTGAGCTCCCGTCGGCCTTCCTTCTCTGCCTGTGTCCCGCCCTCGTGTGACGTAACGTCAGCGAGGGCGGGACACAGGCAGGGAAGGAAGGCCAGTGGCAGCTCAGCTGATCTCTGCCTGCTGCGGAGATGTAAGTTGAATAGCGAAGAGACGGGCCGGGTGGAGGGATGGCGGCAGCGGCAACTCCGGGGGGGGGGGGTACCAGTGGCGGCGACCTTGTGGGGGTGGAGTAGCGGTGGCGACCTCGGCTGTTCCCTCCCCTTCGCACAGTTTCCCTCTCTGTTCCGTCCCCCCATCATCACGTATTGACGCGGTGGGGGGGGGGGACGGGACGGGACAGACAGTGAAGTCTCTACTGCGCATTTGCGAGTGAGTACGGTCACTCGCCGTTTATATGTTTGATACCCCATTTATATGTATCTGAGTCACCAATCAGACTGCATGAATGGATTCTATTTAAAAGTCCTCTAATTATCCACAGAAATACAGCTTTAATAGGAGTGTTTGGTTCCTTATAATGCCCTATTAATATCCTTCAGTCTTGTTCTAGAGGGACCACCCAAAAGGGTGAGAATGGGGGTAATTTAGTGCTTGCGCAAACTTTGGCCCCTCAGCTGAGGCTGCCAACAATGGTATCATTATAATGAGATGTGAAGAGTCTTCCACTGCAAACAGAATCTAGGCCAGCTCCCAGGAATATACCAATCAAAAGAATCTAGTGAAAGGGGTCAGCCTAATAAGAGAATTTTTAAAAATCACCTCACTATGGCATGTCATAAGCTAATTTTATGCAAATGAATTGTGCAGTCTTTTCCCCTTAGCACTGAATCTCCATCACAAGTCCAAGATGTAGTAAAGTAGGTGTTAAGAGCAATCTGTGGTTAAGGAGACCCTCACTGTTTTGACAGTGGGGGTAATAACATTGACTGATGCAGAAGGAAGTAAGGGATGGAAAGGGTGGTGGGGGAAGGGTTGTGAGAGTTGCAGGGGAAGGTTAGGCAGGATAGCAACAAGGGGATAGAAAGGGGATTGGTTGGTCAAAGGTGATGGGGATTGGTGGAAATAGGGAAGGGATAAGATTGGATAAACGGTTTTGGCGGTTAAAAAAGAGAGGAAAAAAGTATTAGGTGGGTGGGTAGGAGAGGGTGAGGTTGGAGAGGGGTGAGTTTGGCTGACCCTGCCCAACCCGCCCATTTTTGGACGGTGAGTGGGATACTGGGAAGAGGATAGGGGTAGTTAGAGAGGGAGGGGTGGGAATGGGTACAGGTAGAGTCTGGGAGATCGGTAGCAGCTTTGCAGGGTGAGGGGCCTGTTTGAGGGGAATAAAGAGGCACCAGAGGCGGTTAAGTGAATACTTGTTAACGATATGGAATGGAAAAGAACTTGGGGGCGGAACCGCCATGAGTAAGATGTGGCTTGACGGAACCGTAAGTCACATGGGTAGAAGGGGGTATGGTGGGGAAAGTCAGAGCCAGTTTCGTTACCGAATGGCTTATCAATCTTGAACCGCTTTGGGAAGTTGTAATGTGGGGAAAGTCAGAGCCAGTTTTGTTACCGAATGGTTTAGCACTATTAAACCACTCTGGGAAGTTAACATGGCGATAAAACTTTGGTATGTTGCTAAAGAAAAAAGTTAAGTTGCGAAGTTGAGTTATGTATCGTTATTTGTTGAATAAAGCTGCCGCCAAATTTTATTCCAAATAAGGTGTTGTGTTATTTAATATCTAAGGAGTTGGGTGGTGATAGACTAGACTGACTGAGGTGTGAATGCCAATGTTACTGCTTTAATTATCTTGAATGAAACAGTCCCTGGTGGTCCTCCAAGCCCTACCCCCATATCTCCATCCCTAAACTCTTCCCATACGAGAGGCAATATCAACACCTATTTGCTTCTGTCTCTGGCACTGCCATCTTGGAAAATGGATGACTCTTAATCCCTAAATGACCCACAAAGTCCTACGTTAGAATCTTTACTACAACTCAAGGGCTGTAGTAAAGATTAAGCATTCAGGGGGAAGAAATAAATCTTGCTAAAATTAGTAAATGGCTGATTAGGTTGTATTAATGTAAATGCTGACTGCACCAAAACTTAAGGTCTATTTTGCATAGAATGTTGTGATTGCAGTTGAGAGGTCCAGATTGGGATGTACTCATTAGGGTTGCCAGATGTCTGAAAATTCCCCAGCTTAATTCGTGGCCAAAAGTAGCCCCAGAATAGCTTGACACCCAAAACAGCTGTGGAGCAGAGAGAAGGTCCCACTCACAGCTGCCTAATGAGCGGGGGGAAGGGGGTGTGCCCCTCAAGGGCAAAAAAATGGGCCAAAAAAACAATAACCTGTCACTGTGAAAACTGCCTATGGCGAGTTTAAAAGAGGTGCCCAATTCCACTTGAAAACCATGGAATTGGCAACGCTGCTGCCCGTATCCAACAATATTTTACAAAAAGCTCTATTGAGCATGAAGCCATTTGTAAAATACGTATAAGGACTTACAGGAGTACAAATGTATTTCCTGGCATGCACAGAGGAAGCAGCTGTTTTACAAACATACACATGAATGACATGAATGCGGCTACTATTTACATATGAAGATGCTTCCAAAAAAGCTTCCTTTAGGGTGACAGTTTACTTCTCCACCCCCACCCCCCTTAGCATAGAAAATACTCACTGCAACACAATGTGGTAGCACGGTTTATTACATCAGGGCCAAAAAGATCACAAATCAGGCTTTTTATTTGATAAAATGTATTTATCACTCATTACCTCATTTTTGGAAGGATTTGATTTACATTTTTAAAAGGCTTTTAAGCAGGCCCCTTCCTGAATTTAATATCAGCCTTGGCATAAAACCACACATCGTTATCCTGGATCAAAAAAGCACAATCCAATTGAAATTATACGAACCAACAGCTTCTTTACACCTGTCTGTTTGTTTATCGAAATGTAATATACTGCCTTTCCACTACTGCAAACAAAGCAATTTACATAATAAATTAGTAAACAGAGCACAGATTAAAAAAAGACTATATATTGTATATCATTGTATCAAGTAATGTCGTACAGAGAGAACATCAGAAACAAAAACACTGAATTGTCTATATTGTCGCAAGCCATTACCCTTCATCCTTATAAGCTGGAAATGCTTAAGCCAAAAAATAAACTTTTAGGTGTCCTTTTACTAAGCCTTGTAAGCGTCTACGTGCGCCCAACTCATGCCAAAATGGAGTTACCGCACGGCTACCACGTGGCCCTTACGGTAATGTCATTTTTGGTGCATGTCCGCTACGCGCTCCCCAAAAATATTTATTATTTTATGGCGCGTGTCACCTATGCGCACCAAGTAGCATTTGGCATGTGTAGGTCATTACCGCCCAGTTACCACATGAGACTTTACTGCTATTTCAATGGCTGGCGATAAAGTCTCAGAACCCAAAATGAACGCGTGGCAATTTTGATTTTGCTGCACATCCATTTTCAGCAAAAATTTTTAAAAAGTGCTTTTTTACAGGTGCGCTGGAAAATGGATTAGCACGCGCCCAAAACCCGTGCCTACACTACTATGAGCCATTTTTCAGTGCACCTTAGTAAAAGGACCCCTTAGGATCCTTTGACTGACGTGTGTAAACCTGTTAATGTGCAAATTAGGGTGTGTTAACTGCTACTACAGAAACATGGTAACAGCTACTCCAGTAGCATGGGACATCTTCTATAAATGGCACTCAAAAATGAGCCAAATCCCGAAGAGAAAAACAAAAATCTTCCACAAATAGTGCAACGGAGCAACTACAAGGGTGGAAGGAAATGATGTATCAAGACACTCCAATGTGCTGACAAACGTGGTTTTAACGTCAAACTTTTCTTAAATTGCATCCTATTGTGTTGCAATTGGGAGGATTATTTTGGTTGAATTATCCGTGTAAATGTGTGGTGAAACTGAACTCAGTGAAATATATTTTCTTTGACCCATTACACCTGAAATCTTTCTTAGATTCTAAGAAAGTAGTCACTCCATCTTTGAGCTCAGAAACGGTAATTACAACTACACCTCAACTGAAATAATATAATCCTGTAAATCTCCCTCCCTAGTCTCTGATAGAGAATTGAAAATAAGAATATAATTTTTTTCTTTGTGTATTGTGTTTGGTTTCTCTCTCCAACTTGTGGACTAATATAAGATGATTATAAATAGTTTTCATTATAAGATAATTATTTTTGTCTTTTAATATAAGATTTGTGCATAATCCTATCTGTACAAGATTCGTTCTTGGTATTGTTAATAAGAAATATAAATAAAGAATTTTTTTTTAAAACGTGGTTTTAATAAAGCAAATCCGAGGTATGTAAACTCAACACAGTCTGTGTTTTGGCTCAACAAGCCTTCATCCGGACTCAACTGCTGAGTTTTGATAAGATGTATAAAAGGGAAGGGAAAGGGAAATGGGACTTGATATACCGCCTTTCTGAGGTTTTTGCAACTACATTCACTCTTTTCTGTCTACCAAAAGAATGCACATGTGAAGTGAACTATCACTGGTGCTCTCACCAACAGAATATGCATATCCATATGCCTAAATTTAGGTGTACTTTATAGAATACAGCTAGGCGTATTTCGTTTCAGTGCCAATTTTCTAGGCATGATGTATTGAATCTAGTCTTATAGGAGTTGGGTGCCCAGCATTATCCAATTAAATTGTACAAACTTCTTGGGAACACACTCAAACTTTGGGTGCCCAAATCTGGGCATCATACATAGAATCTGAGGGTTGATGTTTTGTGCATGCTAATTCATACGTTAACAGTTTATTGTGCTGGTACAAGGAAGTCAGTGTGTCATGGGCAGAGATTTAATTTGAGAAAGTAATGAAGGCTTCACATTGAGTATTGGTTCAGCTTTAACCCAAGTCCCTGATGAAAGATTCGTTGAAACCCGCGGAGTCGGGCATTTCCAGGGGAAGCCAAATTCAGTTAGAGATAGTGGCGAACAAGAGTGAAGCAGCAAGTCAAGCAACACAGCGCACCTTGTAGAGAACGTTAAGAGATAAGTTCATGTTTTGAGTTATTTTGATTAAGCACTATATTATAGGCTATAGCACACAAAAAATAAGAGTGACCCGATGAAAGAAGTGCTAGACCACGTAGCATTGAAAAATATATTGCCTTAGACAGTGTTTTTTTTTTTTTTTTGCTGAGGGCACGCTGTAATATAAGTAAGAAAAAAAGAAAAAAAACTAGACATATTTAAATGCTGGTAGCCTTATTTATATTTCAGCATATTCAGTCTTGGTTTTAGTAGTTAATGGGTAGAGATTGGACATTGTCTGCATAATGTGGTGAGCACACAGTAATTAACATATGCTAACTTCCATCTGTGCAGTTAGCCTGTCTTCACATAGTGTTACCTCAATAGGAAGCACTATGTACTTGAGACCAGGATCTACATGTGCTAATGGAAATGTCCATGCATTAATTGCAGATAACATGCATGTAACCTTTGCGCCTAATATGTGCCGATTTTAAGTGCGAAAACCTAACGCACTTTAATTGGAATTTAAATTTATAGAAAAAAACATTTTCAAAGCACAACAAGCTTATAAGGCAGAGAGCCAGTTCTGTGATTTACACCTGTCCTATCATTTCCCATGCATTCCACACTTCAGCTCTAATCCCTGATTCGAAATATCCAGAAACCATCTATTTAGAGACGTATCCTGTTTATTATTTTTCAATAACTTCTCTCTCCTGGCAACAAAAGCCAAACCAAACACTCTGAAAATGCCTATGATCATTTCACAAAACAAAAAGGATCATTCCTCTAACAACCGAAAACGTTTGCTACTGGTAAAGAGCTTGTCACGATGGACATCTATCCACACGTGCCATGGTCACAGATTTCGAAAAGGGGATAGACAGTGAGACTTCTCCAGAACGCAAAATTGGGAAGGATCTAACAGGCAGCTGTACCAATCGGGAGACTGTTGATTTAAGGCTGAGAAACACGTGGGGATCTTGAAGGAAACTGCAGATGCCTAATACATCAATTGTAGCCAAAGTATTTTCTCCAGCTGCAGTGCTTTCTAATTGCTTCATATATTTGTATGACATTTCCTGTGGCAGTCGAGAAGCTGCTGCACAGAGAAACTCTAGCAGGGTTGAGGATAGATAATTCACATCCTGAAGTATCCTGTTAAATTCCACGTCATCTTTGAAGCCCTGCTCTTAAAGACAAACTATAACTTAATATTTATCATTTGTCTTCCAAACTGATTTCTCAGCAGGTGGTCTATCAAGAAGCTGACAGTTCATTGTGCTGGAAGATATAGAATAATCATGTCTGAGCATTTCATCTACTACGACTGAAAATTATAGCAACCCTTTTCCTATTGTTCAGCTTTAAAGATCGGCTAAAGCCTCATCTCTGTACCCACCACATGTTTCAGAGAGCAATTAAGGAGTGACTGGTGCCTACCAGAGGTTTTGCATTACAGTAAATTAAAAAGCAGACTTAATATGGAAAACATACTTAGAGGTAATGGTGTCAGGAGAAACATCGCCCTGCTTTTATGAATTTAATTACACACAGATTGCTTCAGTTCTCTTTCTTTACAGATGCAAATAAAATAAGCAGTATTCCCTGCTGTTGACAGATGTTGCTTCAGCTACTTATTTGCTCATTCCACTAGCAAAACCATAAGAACAATAGCTATTGGTGGCACAAGTACTGTAGGTCCTAGTGGAAACACTGTGTGCGCTAGAAATTGTAATTGTAATGGAAGCGGCAGTGTCTTCCTTTTCTTCTGTGCTGGGAGTAGGCTGCTGAAGATAAAAGCAGATGTTGCATACCCAGCATGACTGAGCTAGAATGTCAAGGACAGAATATGAACAGTAGACCACAGACCACTCTACAGTTCCAGGTGTGAAAATGTGCAGTTCTTGACTGCTCCACAGTGAAGAACAGAAGCGTAGATAATAATAGTGGAAAAGGAGTATAAGACCCACCTAGAAAGTCTGAGTACTCTAGAGCAGGAGGTCATAAGACTGCAAGAAAGTAGAATTAAGAGTAGCTTTTTTCAGAAGGGGTGATAAGATGCATGGAATGGCCTCCCAGTGGAGCTGGATGTGATAAAAATGATAACAGAAGCCTAGATTCTTAGTTGTAAAGACGTGAGATGAAAGCCAGAGATAAACTGGGTTTGGTGACTTTGAACCAGGAAAGAAATCAGAGACTAGCTGGGCTTTAACCTGTCATCAACCCTGTGTTTCATCCAATTGAATATCTGTTGCGATATCATCAACCCAGCTGATCTCTTGATTCCCCGTCCTTTTTTTCATAATTAAAGATCTGTGTCGATTCCATCCTCTCTTGAATTCTGCTAGAGCTTTCCCTATACTGGTAAGCCATTTCATGCATCTATCTACCATTCTCTCCAGGATACAATATTATTTTACGTTTCTTCTAAGACCACCTCCTTTGAGCATCATATAATATCAACTAGGGATTAATAACCACTCAAAAATGTTTGCTTCTTTTCTATTATTTATACCCCTGAGGTATTTGTATACATAAGCAATGGAATGGGATGAGCCACTGGGGATATAAATGACGCATATTATTCAACACAGTATCAGTGACTAAAGAGCTTGGGGACAGGACCAGAGATTGGTTTTGGCTGGTCCATCCAAGCAAAAAGATGTTCTACTGCCCCTGATGGAATATATCTGTTAGTGGAGGAGTAGCCTAGTGGTTACAGCACCAGTCTTGACATCTAGAGCTGGCTGGTTAAATCGCACTGCTGCTTGTTGTGATCTTGGGAAAGTCACTGAGGGCTCATTTTACTAAGCCACGTAAGCATCTATGCGCGCCCAACGTGTGCCAAAATGGAGTTACTACCCGATTTCCGCGTGGCTCTTGCAGTAATTTCATTTTTGGCATGCGTCCGTTATGCGCGTCTGAAAAATATTTTTTATTTTCTGGCATTTGGTGCGTAGGTCATTACTGCCCGGTTACTGTGTGAGTCTTTACCGCTAGGTCAATGGCTGGCGGTAAGGTCTCAGACCCAAAATGAACACACGGCAATTTTCATTTTGCCGCACGACCATTTTTGACAAAAATTTTAAAAAGGCCTTTTTTACAGGCGTGCAAAAAAAATGGATTGGCACGCACCCAAAACCCTCGCCTACACTACCGCAAGCCATTTTTTAGCGCACCTTTGTAAAAGGACCAAATTAACCCTCTGTTGCCTCAGGTACAAACTTAGATTGTGAGCCCTTCAGGGACAGAGAAATACCCAGTGTACCTGAATGTAACTCACCTTGAGCAACTACTGAAAAAGGTGTGAGCAAAATCCAAATTAAGAAAATAATAAATAATAAGGGAGGAGGTGGAGAAATAAAAAAACTGTGCCAGAATTCAAAAAGGTGTGGGATGAACACAAAGGACCTCTAATTAGAAAATGAGTGGTAACAAAAATTAAAGGGTTGCATATGTGTTTGCATGTCAAGTGGTGCTTAGATGGCAACTTTGGCTGGTGTTGGGCTGGCTTGTACAGTCTGAGTCCTGCATATAGCATTCTGGTTGTAGGAATAGCTGGAGAGATCATCAACAAAAACTCAGGTAATTTGGAACCTGAGGACAGTGCCTGGCAGACTTTTATGATCTGTGTCCCACAAATGACAAGACGGATTTGGATAGGTTGGAGTGGGCTTTGACAGCAACTCCAGTATTTGGAACCGGGCAGACTTCTATGGTCTATGTCCCCAAAACACCAAAGAAAGACCATGATCGAGTATAACTCCATTTTCTCTTTTCCTTTAGGTTCTTAAGCAATGGTTTTTCCCATGGTTATAGCTAGATAGCCTACAGAAACCCAAAGGTTGCACTGTTCTTGCACTATAGGTTTTCACATTGACACTAATGATTGCAAGATATACTGAACAGTGCATTACAACTGTACAGAAGTTGTACTTCAGAAAATTTCGGAGATGTTTAAAGGGTCAACCTAATGTTATAATGGTTTTCTGACTACTGCACCTCATTAAGTTGAATCTATAAACACCAGTATACAACTAATGTTAGAGAATTCCATCTTAGCAAGTATGGCAACTCATTGGACATACCAGAGTTATGCATACTTTAATGTTGGCACTATAATAATGCATGTTTTTGGCGCTGTGTTGTTTTGCTGGCTGCCTGGAACATCGTGCCTATTTTCATCTATGCTGGGATTCACCTGATGCAGGCGCTGTGCACTGAAACATGGCCTGTGTCGGGTCATCAATGGAAGATTGATTTTCAAGTTTAACAATTAAAGGAACTGTGTCCTGTTTTTGAAGGCTCTTGGTATTTCTCTTTATGTTTTGGGGATGTGAATATGACATTAGTATCTACTGATACGACTTATATGTCCATTGTTCGTAAACATACTGGAGGAGGAGAGAAGGATTGAATATTGCTTTGTTGAATGCAAGGTAAACTAGGAATAAATCTGTCTTTTTTTCAGGATTTAATATTAGATATATCACTTGATATTCTTTGTATTACTGAATAATGGTTGTATGACAATGATCTAGTTACTGTGCATCAGTGCTACCTGGCGAATTATGTGTGGAATTGGTCCTGTAGGATATCAGAAGGGGTGGGGGGATATTGATTATTTATTGGGCTACATTTAAATTTAAGACATGATTAGGTCCAGCCGTGCATAAGATTCTGATCTCCAGGGGCAAGTTCTATTGATTGTTTACATTTAAGAAATTTATTGTCCTCTTGCCACTTTGCAGGCTGATTGTCCTTTTTTTATTGGATGTGTTAGTATCCCTTCCAGTGAATTTAAAGAAAATTTGTCCTCTGATTTTAGAGAGGGAGATCATGCTTTCCTTGAAGCATTGTCTGCTTTGGGTTTTAGATAAATTGTTGGCGAAATCACACATGCAGCAGATCATATTTTGAATCTGTGTTTTTACTATCTCATATGAGTAATGTTGCATCGTAGGCTCAATATGATTGCTGTGGTCTGATCATTTGTATATACATTTTTCTGTATGTCTGTCATGTTTTCCAAAGCAGGAACTAGGATTGTGAGCCCTTGGGCCACTGCTGAGGAGCGGCCGTGGCAGCCAAAAACCACCCCACACAGAGATAAGACAGAACTCTGACAGGGACGGCTAGACTTCACCTGCACCTGGCCACCCTTCCCCAGGAGTTGAGCCCCTGGATGCAGGTGGCCGGCAGGTCTTGCTGGACAGGGCCGGAACTGGATACCAGCAGGATACACACAGGGACTGGAATACACAGGGAGGCTAGGCAGAATACTAGACTAGGACTCTCAGACAGACAAGAAACAGAACCGAAAGCTTCAAGCAGCCACTGAAACAGGGTGAAACAGGGAATAACCACAGATAGACAAGAGACAGAACTAAAAGCTGCAAGCAGCCACTGAAACAGGGAACAAACACTGATAGACAGGAGACAGAACTGAAAGCTGCCAGGCAGCCACTGAACAAGAAACACAGGCAACCAAGAACTAGACAAAGACATACAAACAAGAAACACGACTGGGAAACAAGCAATACAGAACAAGAAGCTACACAAAGACTAAACTAGAATCAGGCAAGAATTACAGACTATAAACTGGACTAGGCAGAAGTGCACAAGCACCCCAACATACCAGGGCCTGAGGCGATGCAAAGGCCAAGCAGAGAGTTTCCAAATGGCTAATAAGCCCAGCAGCAGCTGAGAATCAGCTGCAGCAATCACCAGGCAGCTATGGGTGCTGTGCAGGCACGAACAAGAAAGACCAGTCTGGCAGCCTGGAAGATCCGGACCGGACTGGGCTGAAGCCTGGAACAGGTAGGAACAGCAAGACAGTCTATGGCAGCCACCGGTTCTGGCCACCAGAGGGCGAGGGGAGCATAAACCAAGAAGCAGGCAAAAAGCATACTGAAGCATAGAGAGGCTCAGCATACACAGGTGTCGCACAGAGGAGCAATCAGAACCATGCTGGAAGCAACCAGCACACAGAGACAGAGCTAACTTAGAAAGACCAGACAGAAGCCAGCTTAGAAGCTGACCGCCAGAAATAAGGTAAGCCTGAGAGGGGTCACGACCACAGACGTGACAATGTCTTTGTGAACCCATGAAGAAGGATTTGAGTAGTATGTTAATAAAGCCGGTGAGGTCCTGTTTTGTTGTCTCGTTATTGACATACAGGAGGGTTCCCCAATTGGAGTTTATAAAGGATTTGTCAACTAGTGATGCCGTTGCATTGTGGAATTCCACTCTGGCTTGAACTATGGAAGAACTTGCACCAATGAGAGAAGTCAAATGTGGTTCAAAGTTTCAATCTTGTTCTTGGTATAATTCTGTTTTATGAGGAAAGAGAAATGAATTGAGGTAAGCTGGACTTTATTGGTATAAGGCACATCATAAAGAGGCACAGGAATCCTTTGAGCTTAAACTGTATGAATACAAGGAGACTGCTTGTATTGTTAAGAATGAGTACTTTCAACAGACGATTGCTAAGGATTTGATTCACCCAGGAGAGTTGTTTCAGGCGGTTGAATTTTTAACAAGAGATAAGAGTATTCCTCTACTTTCAGATTTGTGAGGAAGTAGAATATTTGCAAAGGTTACTAAGGGCAATCTGATTACTGGACTAGCTACAAAGGGTATGTTTGAAACAGTCTCCTTCGAATCCAAACTATATAGAGAGGAAAGGTCCCACTTAATTTTCTTTCTGAGAAGTTCTGAGAGAAGAAGACATTTCTATTAGTAAGTGAAATTTGTTAAAAATTATTTTTATGAAATTTTTCAATTACACAATTAAAAATTCAAAACATCAAAGCAAGAATATGAGTATATTATACAAAAAATCAAATAACCATCCAAACTATTAAAATAATAAGAATGATCGTGAACCAGACAGAACCAAACTCTTATCACTTGACTGACCAACCTCATTACTATCAATGAACAAGCAATACCACTTTAATACTAATGTCGAAAATGATTTTTATATAATTGATGACCTAACAAATGTTACAAACTAAACTATTACTCTGGAACCTATGTGAAACACCATAATGTATTCTTCCTTATCATGTATGTATGCACCTTAATGCAATACCGAATGTAATTCTGATACCGGAAATGGCAATCGCCACCACGGCAAATGTAAGCCACATTGAGCCTGCAAATTGGTGGGAAAATGTGGGATACAAATGCTACAAATAAATAAATCAATCAATAAATAAAGCTGAGTTTTACAAGCAACGCTATACACTACTAAGTAGCAAGTGAAAGAAAATGATCTAACGTTTTCCATTTTCTAAGACCAACAGGTGGTCCTAAAGAGGAATAAGAGCTAAACTGTTCATATTTCTTGTACAGTAAAATCCAATTTCACCCAAGGTATGCATTAACCTGAGGACTGTCTTTCCAATGTGAGATTATTAATTTTAATGCAACTGATATTAAAAAGTCAAACAGTAGTTTATCCTCTCTTGAAAGAAAAAAAAATGGCATACAAATAGACTTCCAAATAGCAAACTTTGGTGAAAAAGGTACTTGAAAACCAAAACTTTCAGTTAACGCATCCCAAACATCAGACCAAAACAAAAGTAAATTAGGACATTCAAGCAACAGATGAATAAGAGTTCCTTCATATTTTTTACATGACCAGCATAGGTCAAGATCTGAGGAACCAGATATCATACTTTTCCTAGGAGTCCAAAGAGCCCTATGATACATAAAGAAAAGAGATTGCGTTAAGGCAGCCGATAATGAGGATCTAGGCCCATTCAACCATATTTGAGACTACTGAGTTTCTGATAATGAGTCATTGAGATCTAACTCCCATACTGGTTGAGTAGACCTACAAGAAGTAGTAGAATAAGACTGTATTGTTTTATAAAACGTTGAGGCTCTATGATTTGACTTACAGATATCTTCAACAAAAGTTTGAAGATCTAAATTGTGATTAATGTGATTAAAATTCCACTTTTTAGATTTAATTACACTTCATAACTGGTACCATTTCAACAATTGAGTATTTGGAATATTGAACTCTGTTTGCAATTGAGAGAAAGTTTTAAGACTCCCATCAGAAAACAATTGCCCTAAAGACCAAATATTCTGCCAGATAGACCAATTTAATGTCTTGTTACAAATCTTGTTCCATAAAACAATAGGGGAAAGAAAATCTAAAGGTTTTGGAAAAGAATTATACAAAACTGAAAAAGATTTATAGTTGTTTATTTATTTGTTACATTTGTATCCGAGATTTTCCCACCTATTTGCAGGCTCAATGTGGCTTACATAGTGCCGGAGATGCGATTGCAGACTCCGGTGTAAACAAATACAAAGCGATGTAGAGATAAGATAGGTTCATGTGGTATAGCCAAATGAGATAGGATAAGGTTCATGTGGCATGGACACATAGGGGTGTCGTACTTGGGAGAATTGTGTTGTGTCCATGATGTACTATTTTTAAGATTCGGAAACCAACATCTTTTGGGATCTGACTGTGCCAATACATTCAAAGGAACAGGTCACGATAATGACCTTTCTAAATGCAACCATGCAGGAGTATAAAAAGAGAAATCTTCTATAAGCCAATAATATCCTTTAGAATTAATAAAGGAATTATGATACAAACAGGATGCTGGGCTTGATGGACCTTCGATCTGTCCCAGTATGGCAATACTTACGTACTTATGTACTTATTCGAATGACAGTGGGTGAGCTGATTAGGCATGTCACCAGCTGGGTGCATGATAACAGACTTGCCTTGAATATCACTAAGATGGAGATTTTGCTTGATGATCGGAAGCCCCATGCTCTTATCTTCTTTACAGATGAATCTGAATAGTCAAATGATTCCCATTTCTAAGCAGGTTAAACGTTTGGGAATTTTGTTTGACTCTGCCCTTATGCTGAAACCACACGTGTGTCAACTGATGAAAGATTGTTTGTTTTAAGTTGGCTTCACTTTTCTCAACAAATGCAATGTTAGATAAGACAGACTTTAGAACAGTTGTACAAAGTTTAGTACTATTAAAAATCGAGTATTGCAACTCTTTGCTTTTAGATCTTCCACAGTCAACTGTTAAATCATTACAGATAGTACAAAATGCAGTAGCATGTCTCATTATGAATGTTTCATGGTTCAAACTTGTCGCCCCTGTCTTGATAGAACTGCACTGGCTGCCAGTTAGTGAGAAGATTTGGTTTAAAGTACTGCTGTTTATACATCATATATTAAAGCAACAAGCTCTCCATTATTTGATGACAGCGTTACAATCATAGGAGCCAACTTTCAAAATTAATGGAGGTGCTAAACCCAATGCAAATGACCCCCTTCCTGGACACAATCAAGGAGTTTGTTCAATATTGGGGTACTCAAGCATCCCCAGTTCCCACAGAGGTGGCCCCTATGGTTACACCCACACATACCATGGCATGCACTGAGATTGGATGCAGTGCGGCTCTTGGTGGTCCCATCCCTAAAGAACGTTTGGCTTGCAGGGATAAGGTGTGCCTTTTTGTTTGTTGGCTCAGAGGGATGGCCCCCCCCCCTGCCTGACTGCCCGAGTATATGTTGATTGTTGTCTGATACCTCTAGATTTAAAAAAGCAGTTTAAATCTGTGGTTTTCCAGCATGTTTATGGTCTTGAGATCTAAAGATGCTTGCTGCTGGTACATTGATAGCATTCAGGCTCTGTGAGTTGCTGGATTTTTTATTTTTATTTTCAATGCTTTTTATTGCGTATATTTTATATAGTTGATTTTTAATGAATGTTGGTTGCAAATGTGCAAAATAAATAAATATTGACTTGCAATAGAGCCAGTTGCCAGTTCATACCTTTCATTGTGGTTTATCTGAACCCACATACTGAAGTTTAGTTGACCCTGGTGAGTAATCTGTCTATATGACAACCTGTAGCTTTTTCTGCACGTAAGGCCTGTTTTATATGTAGAAAAGGCCTTTTATAAAATTTTGCTGTGGTATACCAACAAGATGGCACAACACAAGTAGGGGTTCCTGGAGACAGAGCAGGGGCAGAGCTGCAGTTCATGTGCCATCTTTCATTTTGTTCACTACTGGGTTCGATCAGAGGACCTACTTTATAAAAGCACCTAGGCGCCTGTGTTGCCTTCATATACAGGCTTAACAAGGCACCTTTATGTATTTATATTATGAATTCAGGTCCTTAATGTGCAAGTTATAACTCAAGTACTAGATTTGCAGGTATCCCTTGTTTATATATAGTAAAGTAGAAGATAAAAGAGGGATCAAGCATACAGAAACCAAACCAAAACCAAAAAAGCACATGACTGTATTATCGAAACAAGATGGGCGGCCATCTTTCGTTTCGATAATACGGTCAGGGATGGCCAAATCTCAACATTTGGGCCGCCCTTAGAGATGGCTGACATTGGTTTTCGCCTATAATGGAAACTAAGGGCGGCCATCTCAAAACCAACCAAATCCAAGTCATTTGGTCGTGGGAGAAGCCAGCATTTGTAGTGCACTGATCCCCCTCACATGCCAGGACAACAACCAGGCACCCTAGTGGGCACTGCAGTGGACTTCACAAATTGCTCCCAGGTGCATAGCTCCCTTACCTTGGGTGTTGAGCCCCCCCAAAACCCACTACCCACAACTGTACAACACTACCATAGAAATGATAAGTAGCAGTAGTAGTAATAGGGGGCACCTAGATGTGGGTACAGTGGGTTTCGGGTGGGTTTTGGAGGGCTTCCATTTACCACCACAAGTGTAACAGGTGGGGGGGATGGGCCTGGGTCCGCCTGCCTGAAGAGCACTGCAGTACCCACTAAAAACTGCTTCAGGGACCTGCATACTGCTGTGATGGAGCTGGGTATGACATTTGAAGCTGGCAAAAAAATGTATTAAAAAATTTTTTTGGGTGGGAGGGGGTTGGTGACCACTGGGGGAGAAAGGGGAGATGATCCCCGATTCCCTCCGTGGTCATCTGGTCAGTTCGGGCACCTTTTCAAGGCTTAGTCATGAACAAAAAGGGACCAAGTAAAGTCAGCCAAATGCTCGTCAGGGCCACCATTCTTTTTTTCCATTATCGGCCGAGGACGGCCATCTCTTAACCATGCCCTGTCCCACCTTCAGTACACTACCGACACTCCCCCTTGAATTTTGGCCATCCCTGCGACGGAAAGCAGTTGAGGCCGGCCAAAATCGGCTTTCGATTATGCCGATTTGGCTGGCCCTGAGAGAAGGCCGCCCATCTCCCGATTTGTGCTGGAAGATGGGCGCCCTTCTCTTTCGAAAATAAGCTGGATAGTCATCAGTAAACGCATAGATCAACTAAATAGGGGAAGAGGCATTTTTGAAAGAACGTCCAAGTCAGAATTGGGACGTCCATCTCAGAGCCATTTTCAAACAGGATTTGGACGTTTTCAGCAGCTGGATGCTTTTTTGGCCATTTTGAGATGTGCATCTGTGTCAAAAATAAGCGTTATAAGCCCTCAATTTCTTTCCAAGCAGAAGAACATGAAAATCATGCTGAGACAGACCAGAGTGGCTAATCCAGGTTGCAAACACCTCGCAGATCCCAAAAATGAAATCTAGTATCCACTGACAAAGGTTCCCTCAAGGCATATTTTCAAAATATGGAATTTTGGAAGGCTAAGTGCTTTGAAAATATGCCTCTAATTAGCTAATAATGTTTATTGGAGTTTTCCTCCAAGAACTTGTCCAGTCCTGTTTTCTTTTTTGAATCCCGCTACGTTGGTTGCCTTGACTACATCTTCTGGCAACAAATTGCACAGCTTAATTACGTGCTGTGCGATTAAAAATAAAGTTTCTACAATTTTGTTTTCAATTTGCTGGTCTTCACGGAATAGTCTCTTGCTTTTGTGTTGTTTGACAGATTCAATAACTGTTCTCTGTTTAACTTCTATCATATCCCCTTCTCAGACATCCTTTCTTCAAACTGAAAAATCACACGTTCACAGCTAAAGCGTAAAGGCTATAAGAAACTAGTTCAGTTTATGGTAAAATTATCAGTATCTTGCAAGAATAAAAAGAAAAAAATCAATTCATGCAACTGATATTGATTAGAAATTGGGGTAGGGAGGACAATTTGAAAAGCCATTTCCTCATGTAAACCAGTGCATTACCTGTAAAACTGGCTACCTGTATATATGTAACTCTGGTCCCACTCACACAGTTCAGGGTACCGGCTAAGATCTTAGAGATTGGCACCCAGACAGAATTTGGGTGTTGTGTCTGATGAATTGGGTGCAGGCCCGGGCCGTGCAAACTTCTGGAAGGCCAGGAGGAGGGGGGTTGCCACCACCTTTCAGTTCCCAAATAATCCGATAACAAAAATCCACTCACACCCCGTTTTCTAAAAAAAAATGTTTAACTTTACTAACAGGGAAAAATAAAAGGGTCAACATGAACAGTTAACAATAGCAGAACAACACCTGGTACAGCAATGTGTTAGTAACTTGTGGTGGAGAAGACAAACACTGAGGAACTGTCCTACACCTAGCAGGTTCTGTCCCATCCTACCCGGCAGTACAACCTAAAGCTGCTGTCTTAATTCTCCAAACAGACGTCCCTCTGGGCTTTTACCCAGCCGCTGGACTAAACCAGTGACTGGACCTCTATTATCCGTCCTCCTCTTGAAGTGTGGTTTCCTTCACCCAAACAGGTCACTCCCCTGCTTCACTCTCGGGGTTCCTCTCTCGCCCCAGAGTCTTCACACTTTGGACTCCGCTCCTGAGCACAGTCGATTCCTTTTCTTTTTAGCTGCCTCTGTTTCTTATGCCAGATGGGACTCCCCCTTAGCTTCACAGGTCCCTTATCCCTTATTTATCCTGTTTGTCTTGATTAGATTGTAAGCTCTGTCTAGCAGGGACCGTCTCTTACATGTTCGGTGTACAGTGCTGAGTACGTATAGTAGTGCTTTAGAAATAAACAGTAGTAGTAGTAGTTTGGGCTACCAAAAACCCCATGCTCAGTTCCTGGGTTCTTTTTTTTTATCCCTTGCCAACCCCTCCCCCCAGGCGTAATCATCTATCAATCATATTTTTCCATAATCAGAGCAGTATATCAATATTACCTATCCACCCCCCACAGTGGAGAGAACTAATTATGCCGCAATCTGTTGGGTCCAGCCCACAACAGACTGTCATTCCCATTCATCCTCCCTATCTGTCCTCTGTGACAGGCTCCACTCCAGTGGCGTAGCTAGGTGGGACGCCACAGGAGCTGCCGCTCCCCCAAACGGAGTTCTGCCAGCGCCTATTTTTTCTCGCCGTGTTTCATTGAAAATGTGCGCCGGCGGAAGTCCGCTCTCGCACCGCTTTCGCTCTCCCCGCGCAGTCAACCTGGCTCCGCTTCTGCTCCACTCTAGTGACCCACTGGGGGAAACTTTTTTTTTTCCAGTTTCTCCAGGGAGTTATATATACTCATAGAATGAGTATTACTAGTGTACTGGTGTTACATTTTTCCAGAAGCCTTGGGGGGAAGGAGGTCCCTGCCAGTGGGTTAGAATAATAGGATGTCCTTGGGTAGGAGAGAAATAAGTTGCAGAGCGAAAGTGTGTCCCTGTCCTGCAGGGGTGGAGTTTGGGTTCAATAAAAGGAGTTCTGGTGAGGTAAATGAGGTCTTTATGTTCCAACTACTGGAGTTGCTGTTAAAGCCCACTCCAGCCCAGGGGCATACTACTACTACTACTACTTAACATTTCTAGAGCGCTACTAGGGTTACGCAGCGCTGTACAATTTAACAAAGAGAGACAGTCCCTGCTCAAAGAGCTTACAATCTAATAGACAAGTGAACGGTCGGTCCGATAGGGGGCAGTCAAATTGGGGCAGTCTGGATTCACTGAACGGTAAGGGTTAGGTGCCGAACGCAGCATTGAAGAGGTGGGCTTTAAGCAAAGACTTGAAGACGGGCAGGGAGGGGGCTTGGCGTAAGGGTTCAGGAAGGTTGTTCGAAGCATAGGGTGAGGCGAGGCAGAATGAGCGGAGCCTGGAGTTGGCGGTGGTGGAGAAGGGTACTGAGAGGAGGGATTTATCCTGTGAATGGAGGTTACGGGCGGGAACGTAAGGGGAGATGAGGGTAGAAAGATAGTGAGGGGCAGCAGACTGAGTGCATTTGTAGGTAAGAAGGAGAAGCTTGAATTGAATGCGGTATCTGATCGGAAGCCAGTGAAGTGACCTGAGGAGAGGGGTGATATGAGTATATCGGTTCTGGCGGAATATGAGACGTGCAGCAGAGTTCTGAACAGATTGAAGGGGGGATAGATGGCTAAGTGGGAGGCCGGTGAGGAGTAAGTTGCAGTAGTCAAGGCGAGAGGTAATGAGAGCGTGGACGAGAGTTCGGGTGGTGTGTTCAGAGAGGAAAGGGCGAATTTTGCTGATGTTAAAGAGGAAGAAGCCACAGGGGGAGGCCTCAGGAAGCCCAGGCCCCTCCAATGCTGGCTCAGGCCCCCCAATGTCCATGTGTCCACTGCCTCTCTCCTCCCATGCACTCTTACTCCGTTTCTCTCTCCCTCTCCACCCATTCTGTATTACCCGGTTTCTGCATGCCTGCTATTGTTTCCTCCTCTCTTGTAAACTTCCCGCCTGCACAGGAGGTCCCGCCTCCTCTCATGTAAACTTCTGTGGCAAGCATAGGAAACAGTAGCAGTCAGGCAGAGTGCCATGGTCCCGTGCATTTTCTTTGGGTTATTTATTAGCACAGGACCGCTTGATGTCGGGACATGGAAAGAGAGAGGGTCTTTGTCCCAGAAACAGCACAGAAAGACCATGATCATGTATATAATATTACGTTCATTGTTGATTTAATCATAAATTGATAATGAATGTGAGTGACTTTTGGGCAGACTGGATGGACTGTTCAGGTCTTTATCTGCTGTCACTATGTTACTATGTAGTATTTGATAATTTTTGATTAGTGGTGGGTGTTATATGGTATATGTATGGATGAACCCCACTACTGAATTTATTTAAGTTGGACTTGTGTACTGAAGCTGTCTTCTGTGTTCCTCTTTGCCTAGTGTCAGGATTATCCTCCAAAATCTGCAAGGAAATCGAAGTGTATTCTACAACAATGTACGTAACTTAATTAGTTAACTAGCTAATAAGCGCTATTAGGGGTCCTTTCACAAAGGCTTGCTAATGTTTTTAGTGCGTGCTAAAGATAAACGCATGCTAAACGCTAGAGACACCCATAGGAATATATGGGCATCTCTAGCATTTAGTGCATGCATATTTTATGCACATGCAAAAAATGCTAGTGTGCCTTTGTAAAAGGACCCCTTAATTGGATGTTAGCAAGCAATCTTCAGCACTAATTGCTATTAATTAAGATTTACGTACACAACTTGCTAGTGTATTCTGTAATGTGATGTGCGTAAATTCCAAGTCGCATAGTTGAAAAGGGGGCATGGTTATGGGTGTGAAATGGGCGAGTCATGGGTGTTTTGAAAATCTATGTGTATTATTATAGAATACACCCGCTCTAAGCCTAATTTAGGCATCGGGATTTAGGCCAAGTAAAACCTGGCCTAAATAGATGAAACCAAATTTGGTCACATGGAGAAGCGTTTGGCGTATTCTATGTACCATGCGGAAATTTAAGCCAATTTTATAGAATTTAGGTGTACTTCAGAGAATATGCCTTGTTGTATTTTTTTACCGCATGGATTTTTCATGCGCCATATATAGAATCTAGCCCTAAGTGTTCAGATTTTTTGATTAGTTTGCTGACTTGAAAGAGCAGAATGGAAAACCTGACTTTGTGATGACTTGAGAACCCAGCTGCAAAATTCACATCATGGTCCTTCCAAGCAGTATATGTGGCTGCACTTGTCCTACTTCTGAAGAGGGTCATCAATTTACCCATCACACACCATGCATGGAAATTCATTTTCAGCGCAAAGAGGAAACATTTTATTTGTAATTGAATGTAGTCTGACTCACCTACTGGGGCTCTTTGCCAGAAAAGAAAACCTTCATTAGGAACCCCTATTTCCCTTTCTCTCAGACTCAGTTCTATGATGTGGCTTATTTGTGTCTCAGGTGATTGATGAGTAATATCTAAATAGGCCCAAGCACTTTATTCTGCCTTTATATTAATATATATCATTTACATTACATACTAATTTTTCAGCATAAAGGTAATCTGCCTTCTTGGCAACTGAACACTAATCTGTAAATTAAGTTATTTTTCAGATAGAACAGAGTGTCAGTGTTACTAATATTAAAGTGTTTACTCTTTATAGAGGCCACCAGCAGCCAGGGTAGGGCAAGATTAAGGCATAGGCAAACTAGGCACATACCTAGAGCCCAAATGAATAGGAGGAGCCCTGTCAGATGTGCCAATTCAATGCCTCCCAAGGAAGATGTTTGCCCTGGTAAATAAGCTGCTGGCAAAAAGAGGAGTGAGGGGAGACCGATGCCCCTGCTGCCTGCAGGGGTTGATCAGTTCCCCCAACGAACATTACCCTCTAGTTAGCAGGAGGCGTCAGCGAGCAGTACTTGTTTACCTGCTACTTCCTGCTCTGCCAGCTTTCCTGTGAGACCCATCTATGGGGGTATTAAAATGTATTTAATATTATGATGCAGGGCCAAAGCATCTGTTTGCCTAGGACCTGCTAAAAGGTTAATCGTGCCTTGCCAGCAGCCAAAAAAACACCCTCTTATTTGCAAACTATAGACGTCTGTGTATAAAGAAAACTCTATTTGCTAAATGTCCATGAGACGTAGTGGGAGGTAATTCAATAATAAAGTCTCTAAATACAGGCGTCCAGATGGCACCTGATTGGAGAGCACTAAAAAGGAAATTAGTGGCCATTTTCCTTTATAGACTGCTAGCATAACGTACAGCCGGTGTAAGTGCTTCACCTAAATGCCAGAAAAATGTGTATAACCTATAGTATTCTGTAAGTTATGCATCTTAAGCGTGAGTCCTGTCCCCCGCTCTGCCCACAGTCCACCTTTATGTCCACCTTACCTGTAATGTCCACCTTACCTGTAAAATATATGTTATTTCTCTGGATTCTATAAAAGGGTGTGGATCCCAGATTGCCACCCAAAATAATTAGTTAGTGGGCTCCAGTGATTTCATTATTGGAGTTAACAAGCACGGAATGAGAAAGGGACCTGGGAATCATCATTGATGATACGTTGAAACCTTATGCTCAGTGTGCTGCTGCGGCTAAGAAGGCAAATAGAATGTTAGGTATTATTAGGAAAGGAATGGCAAACAACATTGAGGATGTTATAATGCCTTTGTATCGCTACATGGTGCGACCGCACCTCAAATATTGTGTTCAATTCTGGTCGCTGCATCTCAAAAAAGATATAGTGGAATTCGAAAAGGTGCAGAGAAGGGCAACGAAGATGATTAAGGGGATGGGACGACTTCCCTATGAGGAAAGGCTAAAGCGGCTGGGGCTCTTCAGCTTGGAGAAAAGGCGGCTGAGGTGTATAGATAGAGGTATATAAAATAATGAGTGGAGTGGAAAAGATAGATATGGAGCGTCTGTTTACGCTTTCCAAAAATACTAGGACCAGGGGGCATGTGATGAAGCTGGAGTGCAGTAAGTTTAAAACTCAGCGCATAATTCGACTCTGGAATTCGTTGCCAGAGAATGTGGTTAAGGCGGTTAGCTTAGCAGAGTTTAAGAAAGCTTTGGACGGCTTCCTGAAGGAAAAGGCCATAGAATGTTATTAAATGGATGTAGGGAAAAATCCACTATTCCTAGGACAAACAGTACAAAATGCTTTTCTGCGTGGATCGTGTCGGGTGATTGTGACCTGGATGGGCCACTGTCGGAGACAGGGTGCTGGGCCAGATGGACCTTTGGTCTGACCCAGTGTGGCGATGCTTATGTCTTATGTCTTAATTGGCACTAATTATGATTTGGGTGCTCATCTGGCTGCTTGCCATTCTGTAACAATGGGAGCCTAAATTGGATTCTGCGCAACTCAAAAGGGGGCGTGGCCACATGAGGGGCATGGGCGGGTCAGAGGTGTTCACAAAAGATGTGCAGAGTGTTACAGAACAGCAGGGATCTGCGCCCAACTTGCGTGCCAGGATTTACATCAGGTTTCAGCTGGCATGAGTCCTCGCACCCAGATCCAAGTGCCGAATTTGGCGCTCAATGCTACGCTATAAAGAATTTATGCACGGAACTATCTAAGCGTATTCTATAAGGTGATGCGCGTAAATTCTAAGTTGCATGGTTGAAAAGGGGGCGTGGCCACAGGTATCGAATAGGCGGGTCGTGGGTGTTTCTAAAATCTATGCGCACTGTTATAGAATACACCCGGTCCGTGCATAATTTAGGCGTCGGCATTTCCACCAAGTTTTATTTGGCGTAACTTGTCCGCAACTAAATTTAGTTGTGTGGACAGGCGCTCGGCGCATTCTATAAACCATGTGGAAATTTAGGCTTAATCTGTAAAGTATATCTTAACTTAGGTGCACTTTATAGAATGTGCCTAGGCGTATTTCATTTTGGTGCTGATATTTTAGGCGTGATATATAGAATCTGGTCCAATGTGCCTCTCTTCCATTTCCATGGTAAAATTTGTAGCCCTTGCATCTGCCTTATTATAGGTAGAATTTCTGCTCCTTTCTACTACACTAGCTGTTGAGCCCGTAAAAACGGGCTAGTAAAGGAAGGGGGGGGTTGAAAGGCCCCCCCCGGATAGGTCGCCGCCGCCCCTCCCCCCAGACTCGCCGCCGCTGCCCCCCCCCCCCCGGAGTCCCCTCCGCCACCCCTCCACCTGGGCTGGGTACCTGGCTTCACTATTCAAACCGCCAGAACGCAGCACACAGCTCATCTGAGCTGCCGTCGGCCTTCCTTCTTCTCTGCGTGTGTTCCGCCCTCGTGTGACGTAACGTCAGTAAGGGCGGGACACAGGCAGGTAAGGAAGGCCATCGGCAGCTCAGATGAGCTGTGTGCTGCGTTCCGGTGGTTTGAATAGTGAAGCCAGGTACCCGGGCCAGGTGGAGGGTGGGTGGCGGCGGCGACTCCGGAAGGGTGGGGGGAGTGGTAGCAGCAACCCTGGGGGGGGAGCGGTGGCGACGGCAGTTCCCTCACTCGCAGGTGCGCAGGTTCCCTCTCTGTCATGCCCCCGTCATCACGTATTGATGCGGGGGCGGGACAGAGAGGGTCTCTACTGCGCATTTGCGAGTGAGTACGCCTCTTGCCATTTATATGTTTGATAGGATGGGGGTAAGTTATCAAAGTGGACTACCGTTAAGGCGTGCTATTTTACCGTTAACCACAGTTATTATAACTAGGTCTCACTGCACAAAATGGGACTTGTTCTAAAATAGCAGAAATTAGTGGCAAAAGCACACCATAACAGTAGGTCACATTTAGGGTTACCATATTTGCGGAGACAAAAAAAGAGGACACTAAAAAAATAAAAACGTTACTTTTGCTAAAGAAATATTTAATCGTAGTTAATGAACACACATCAGACAGAGACTTACTTACAGTACAGCAGTAGAAAATCTACTTTTCAAGAATTTCTGGATTTGAGTTTGACAGAATCTGAGCCCAAGCGATGAAGCTGCAGTGTGGTAAATTTAAAACGAATCAGAGGAAAAAGTTTCTTCACTCAACGCGTAGCTAAATTCTGGAATTCGCTGCCGGAAAAGGTGGTTAAGGCGGTTAACTTAGCGGACTTCAAAAAAGGGTTTACGGCTTCCTGGAGGTAAAAGCCATAGAATGTTTTTGAATGGACGAGGGAATAATACAGTATTTCTAGGATGGGCGGGACAAATTGCTTGTTCTTTTGGCCGCTTTCATTGACAGGGTGCTGGGCTCGATGGACCCTTGGTCTGTCCCAGCATGGCAATGCTTATGTACTTATCAGAAGAGCGAATATCTCTCAACAACTTTGGCTGGCTTCTGAGATGTGTGTGAAAAGTTTTGCATGACATATGCTTAAAGTCATGCTGCACAAACAAAACTCCTTTGACAGATTCAACCAGCAGGGAAACAGATTTATTTTTTTTTATTTTTTATTACATTTGTACCCCACGCTTTCCCACTCATGGCAGGCTCAATCCGGCTTACATGGGGCAATGGAGGGTTAAGTGACTTGCCCAGAGTCACAAGGAGCTGCCTGTGCCTGAAGTGGGAATCGAACTCAGTTCCTCAGTTCCCCAGGACCAAAGTCCACCACCCTAACCACTAGGCCACTCCTCCACTGTTGCTACTATTGGAGATTCTACATGGAATGTTGCTATTCCACTAGCAACATTTCATGTAGAAGTCGGCCCTTGCAGATCACCAATGTGGTCGCACAGGCTTCTGCTTCTGTGAGTCTGACGTCCTGCCAGACTCACAGAAACAGAAGCCTGCGCAGCCTTCTACATGGAATGTTGCTAGTGGAATAGCAACATTCCATGTAGAAAATCCAATAGTAGCAACATTCCATGTAGAATCTCCAATAGTATCTATTTTATTTTTGTTACATTTGTACCCTGCACTTTCCCACTCATGGCAGGCTCAATGCGGCTTACATGGGGCAATGGAGGGTTAAGTGACTTGCCCAGAGTCACAAGGAGCTGCCTGTGCCTGAAGTGGGAACCGAACTCAGTCCCTCAGTTCCCCAGGACCAAAGTCCACCACCCTAACCACTAGGCCACTCTTTCTCTCTATTTAGCACCCCCATGTGTCCAGACTGACTAATAAGCTAGAGATGGTCTCATTAAGTGGGTAGATCATAGGCACATAAAAGAAAAAGAGGACATTTTCCTAAAAGTTAAAAATCCCGGAGGACATATCTGAAGACATCCAAAAAGAGGACATGTTCTCTTAAATGAAGACATATGATAACCCTACTCACATTAACAACCACACCCCTAAGTCGCTTCTTCTGCTCATCTCTCACCAACCATGTCCCTTGGGAAGTCCTTCACTTAATGCTGCTTTGTCACACAATTCCTCATGGAAGCAACTCCACTCAATATAAAAGAGCAGATGGCACAATTCAGTAGAGTGCAGCTTAAAAGTAGAAGTTTAAATCAATACCTGATGAATCTCACTGTTCCTTCTGACCCTGGGTCTTTTTGAAATCCTGCACAGCACACAAAGAAGAGTGATATCGTATTGTCACATCAGTTAAGCCACTATGCAAGAGATCTAAAGAATTAGAAGAAACCATGGGTAAATTTCCGAAGCAGGTTTCTAGAGGCCTTAATGCCCAGTCTGGTCTTGAAGTGCCATCATGTTACAATAACCCACTGTTAACTACTGTTTTTCTGTGTTTGTTTACTAATGCCAGGCAAATGATTCCATACTATGTGCTATTACCATTACCCTAGCTCCCTTCATACAGCTTTTATGATTCACATATTAGAGCTGGTAGTAAGAAATAGGATCGCGTTTCCCCAGTTCTGTTGGATTGCATTGGCTTCCTTCTAGGTTCTGTATAATTCTTAAATGTGTTATGTTTAATTTTTAGAATGCTATGGTATGCAACCAAATTTGGTCACGTGGAGAGGCGTTCGACAAATTTTATGTACTGTGCGGAAATTTAAGCCAATTTTATAGAATTTAGGTGTACTTCATTTTACACATGCATATATTAAGTTCCAGAGTTTAGAGGGCTAGGATATACATGTCTGAAACTGAATAACGTCCATATAGCAAGGGGGTGTTGTCTAGGCTTGTCTAGGGTGGGGAAAAAAAGATATACATGCATTCCCCATTTCAGAAGGGAAATGCAAGCTCACATCCACCAACATGAAGGTTGGGATTTACACCTGCTCCCAGGGACATCCAAGTTTTAGAAAGTTGGTTTTTAGGCGTAGCTTCTCCACTGGAGGAAATTGGGGTGATGATACCTTTAATCCTCACCAATGTTTATGGACTCCGCTCCCCTTCACTCAGTGAGATAGAGGAACAGATAACAGATTCTGTGGCAGCTTTGGAAAAAATTATGTGTATGTTTCTAAAATGGCTGACATGAATATTTATGTTCCACATATATGTTAGTGTTTCAGAACATGTACATGTATGTGCTGGCACATACCCATTTATGTTGCTGTTTTGCCCCCTCTGATATTTTACATGTTTATGGTTATAAAATGGATACTCCTGCCCCTGGTGAAGAGCATCACCCTGGTGAAATAGGAAGTAATACTGTAGCCAGGACCTACCCCCCAGGGGATACTATATCCTCTCGCACCAAAGATGTATCTCCAGGGGCTTCTGCCCAGGAAAGAAGGTTTAGGACAGCCATTGCAAGTGATTCGATCATTAGGCATATAGATAGCTGGGTGTCTGGTAGACATGAGGATTGCCTAGTCACCTGCCTGCCTGGTGCGAAGATGGCGGACCTCACACGTCACCTAGATAGGATTTTAGATAGAGCTGGGGCGGAGCCGGCTGTGTTGGTACATGTGGGCACCGATGACATAAGAAAATGTGGGAGGGAGGTTCTGGAAGCCAAATTTAGGCTCTTAGGTAGAAAGCTGAAATCTGTATCTCCAGGGTAGCATTTTCAGAAATGCTCCCCATTCCATCCACAGGATCCAAGAGGCAGGCGGAGCTCCAAAGTTCTAGTCCTAGTATTTTTGGATAGCGTGAACAGTCGCTTCACATCCACCGATCCATTCCACTCATTATTTTATCACTTCTATCATATCTCCCCTCAGCCGTCTCTTCCCAAGCTGAAAAGCCCTAGCCTTCTCAGCCTCTCTTCATAGGAAAGTCTTCCCTCCCCACTATCATTTTCGTCGCCCTTCGCTGTACCTTTTCCAATTCTACTATATCTTTTTTTGAGATACGGAGACATACTGAACACAATACTCCAGGTGCGGTCGCACCATGGAGCGATACAACGGCATTATAACATCCGCACACACCTGGACTCCATACCTTCTTAATAAACACCAACATCTATTCCCTTTCCTAGCCGCAGCAGCACACTGAGCAGAAGGTTTCAGCGTATCATCGACGACGACACCCCAGATCCCTTTCTTGATCCGTAACTCCTAACGCGAACCTTGCAAGACGTAGCTATAATTCGGGTTCCTCTTACCCACATGCATCACTTTGCAATGTGTGGTTGAGACGATGGTGCATGGATGAGGGATTTAGATTTGTTAGGAACTAGGCAAAATTCTGGCAAAGGGGACAGCTATTCTGAAAGGATGGATTCCACTTTAACTGGGATGGAATCAGGCTACTGGCTCTAACATTTGACAAGGAGATAGAGCAGCTTTTAAAGTAGAATGGGGGAGGGGGAAAACTGACAGTCATTCAGGAGCTTATGATTCAGAGTGGGGTATCCTATTAAAACAGGACATTTAGGGAATCCCAACAGAGAGGTTTCAACAATGGTGAAACAAAGCCAGGAATGTTTAAGGGGAAAGTAGAGTAAAGGAAGCAAATTATCCCTGTCAACATCTAAGTAGCTTGTAAATGCAGGGAAAAAAAGAAGTGTCTGTATTCAAATGCTAGAAGCTTTAAAAATAAGATGGGAGAGATAGAAATGCCTATTATATTTATCTCTTCATTTTGTGCTATTTATTTCTGAGACCTGGTGGAAGAAGGACAATCAATAGGACACTGAGTTATCGGGGTACAAATTATATCACAATGATAAGAGTGCATAAAATGGAGGTGGGATTGCGCTATATGTTAAAGAGGGAATTGAGTCAAACATTTTAAACATGCTGCAGGAAAAAGCAGCATGGAATCCTTATGGGATCAGTAGCATGGAATCTTGCTATTATTTGGGATTCTGTCAGGTACTTGTGACCTGGATTGGCCACTGTCGGAAAAAGGATACTGGGCTAGACGGACCATTGGTCTGACCCAGTAAGGCTATTCTTATGTTCTAAAATACTAGTGGAACTTGGCATGTTTCAACCTGTCCCAATTCTGATTTGTGCATGTGTTTTATAATGACACGCCACATATTTTCCCCACTGTAGAACTGGCCTGTTATAGCAGCCAGTAATGACACATAACTGAGAATTTTTCATTGCAGATCCTGAAATATGGAATTCATTTTCAATAGAAATGCATTTTAAGTGAAACTTTTTGATTTCCGGGAAAAAGCTTAAAACATCTATTTTGCCAGATATTCTTTGGTCAAACATTTTGATTTTACACATTTGTGATGTATTATTTTCATTTTTTCTTTCTTGGCGATGTGTCTATGTTTATTATTAAGAATGTATGATTGTGAGCTGCTTAGAAATATTTGTAAAGGAGGATTATACATATTAAATGAAATCCTTTGCTCATTCTGGCCCTGAAGAAGGGAATTTGAACTCCTGAAAATGAATCAAAAATATATTAAATTCATCCAATCAAAAGTGATCACCTTTTTTTGGTTACCTTTAATTTAATAACTTGTATTTTTATACTCATAAGGAAGAACCTCGTATAAGAAATGCTTCTAGCCCTGACCAACTGAAAGAACTGAATTCTTAGAATAGCTGATGAATACACTACCATTTTAAACCAGTCCAATAGTCATCAGTTCATTCTGCTTTGCTCTTGTCTAAATAGTTCTCTTCTGACTATTTAATTGTAGTCTTTTGTAAGCACTATTATTCTATTGCTTGATATATTTGCTCTGTGAATTACAGTACACTAGGTCCCCCTCCCCCCCAGCATCTGCAGCGTATCAAGAGAAAGCTCCCAAACTTTATTATTAAAGCAAGTGGTAACGTCTCTTTTGCTTAACAAACCACAAATTACAGAGCAGGTTTGACAGTTGTCGAGACAGAAAGTTTTTCCCTTGTGCTTTTTTGTGTTTCGTTATCCTTGCATACATGTTTTCCTCTCTCACACATGCTCATTGCAAATCACCCTCGCTAATAACCAAACCTTGGCCACTTGTGTTTTGAGCAGAGTTCAGAATTTCTTCAAGTTACCGTAAGCTCAAGTGCTGCTATAAAATTATCTTATAGATGTACACGAAAGTAATATAATATGTAACACTTAACCCTTATAAGCAGCCTGCTCTATTACAGTTAACTTTTTAAGAAATGTAATGCCACAGTGCTCAATGTTAAAGGGCACTCAAAGATGAGGACCCATTATAGAATTGCATTGACTGCCGATTTGGGTGCCAGGACTTTATGACTGCTGAAACCAGGTGTAATTCCTGGTACCTGATTTGGGTGCGCATCCCTGGTATTCTACAACACTGCGCACAAATTATAGAAATGCTCCTGACCCGCCCATGCGCATTCCATGGCCACGCCACTTTTGAGTTGCGCGCTATAAGATTTGGGCGCAAGATGTGCGTGCAAATTCAAATTGGTGTTAATTGGCTCCCAATTATTGGAAGTAATTAGCTAAGCCGCACGCTAATGCCGACATAGCCCATTCACTTTGAATGGGTGTGTCGGCATTGCCGCACGGCTTAATAAATGGGAGGGGGGGTTAGTTGGGCAGACTTTTGGATCAGCACCTAATTTGGTGTACCATATATAGGATCTGGGGGGTATTTGTGACCTGCCAAGTGAAATAACAAAGGCTATAAAGGTTTGGAGGGACAACTTTCATTTTTGCAAGTAGTGTGTACTATAGGGTCAGTAGAATGGGACTATGCAATTTTTTTTCACAACTTTGATGTTTTTCATATTCTACAGCCTATCTGCTGCAGGTACCTAAAGTGGGGTATGTGATTTCTGGGGTTAATACTTTTTAAATTGATAAACATTTCTCGTCTTTTAAGGACATAATTAGTCCATACATGAGGCTGAAATTTGGCAGGATTACGCAGTTGATATTCCTCTATCTTGTAGGGAAGGGGGAAATGGGACTTGATTTATCGCCTTTCTGAGGTTTTTGCAACTACATTCAAAATGGTTTACATATATTCAGGAACTTATTTTGTACCAGGGGCAATGGAGGGTTAAGTGACTTGCCCAGAGTCACAAGGAGCTACAGTGGGAATCAAACACAGTTCCCCAGGATCAAAGTCCACTGCACTAACCACTAGGCTACTCCTCCACTAGCAACATTCCATGTAGAAGCCTGCCCTTGCAGATCAGCAATGTAGCCGCGCAGGCTTCTGTGAGTCTGACATCCTGCACGTATATGCAGGACATCAGACTCACAGAAGCAGAAGCCTGCGCGGCCATGTTGCTGATCTGCAAAGGCAGGCTTCTACATGGAATGTTGCTAGTGGAATAGCAACATTCCATGTAGAATCTCAAATAGTAGCAACAGAATCTCAATAGTAGCAACATTCCATGTAGAATCTCAAATAGGGAAAGGGAAATGGGACTTGATATACCGCCTTTCTGAGGTTTTTGCAACTACATTCAAAGCGGTTTACATATATTCAGGAACTTATTTTGTACCAGGGGCAACGGAGGGTTAAGTGACTTGCCCAGAGTAACAAGGTGCTGCAGTGGGAATTGAGCTCAGTTCCCCAGGATCAAAGTCCACTGCACTAACCACTAGGCTACTCCTCCACTCCTATAAATAAGTCACATATCCCACTTTTGGTACTTTTTCGCTCAGCGGGTTACAAATTATTTATGCTGACAGATCTTTAATTGAAACCCTTGCAGTCACACTTTCATACTCATTATATAGTGGGAAATTCTATAACTGGGCATCCCCATTAGGTGCCCTGAGGTCACAAGGTAACCCCTTTTCAATAATGGAACCTAGGAACCTAAAATTTAGGTGCTCATACTTATGCTAACAATAGACCAGGTGTAAAGGTGGAAGCTTAAATGCAGAAGGGATGTTCATAACTTCCAGTATTCTGTAGGTTAAGCACATAAGTGGGATCCCTGCCTATGTTTCACCCATGCTCCATCCCTGTGTAAACCTGCCTTGCAAATACATGCTATGTAAGCTTAGCGGGTATTTGTAGAATAGCCCTCAGGAGTCTTACTAATTTATGCAAGGTATAAGGGCACATATGCTTGTAAGTGCCAGTCTTCTAAACATTTACTCGCATAGAGCACACATATATATGGGCACCTAGGTTATGGAATTGCACTTCATGGAGTAATTGTATAAGGAACTTCCTAGTAGGCAGCAAGAACAAGTACAAATGCTGATATTCTAGTCGTGGGGGGGGGGGGGGGGGGTAGGGGGAGTTATCAAGGTGCAATAAAAGGCAAGTTTTTAACATACATTGATTTACCATGGGAGTCACCAGATTTGATTTCATAGATTTGGGTGACTTCATAGATTTGGGAACATGAAGACACCAAACCAAGGCTGATGCATCTGTGTTATCTCTTAAAAGACCTTGGTGAGCACTCCCCAAACAAAAGCTCCCCTAATACTGAACATGAACCACATCCCCCCAAGGTGTGCCCCCCAATCTGATAGCCTTGTCCCCCAAGAACTCCTTGCCTTGCCCTCCAAGGCCCCTCACCCTTCCAAAGGCCCCCTCTGTACCTTAAAATTTCCCTGGTGTCTTGTGGGCAGGCAGGAGTGGTCCCCAGTTGTTCCTGCCCTCACTGGTGCCAGAATCCGCAATGGTGCCGGTGACCCCCGTGATAGGCAATTTGAAACAGTATAGTAAATAAATAAACGATAAACGATTATATGGAAACACACCTCCTAGTGGTAGTACCAGGAGACTACCGCTAGTGGTCGCTGCAATCCCAGTAACAGTGAGGGCAGGAGCAACTGGCGATCACTTCTACCCACCCATTACACACAAGGCAAAAGTTAATGTAGGGTGCAGGGGTCTTTGGGATGTGGGAAGGCATTGAGGGGCCATCTCTTGGAGGGGTGCTAATTTTTACATGTGCTGGCCTTTTAAGAGATGACCTGCATGCATCGGGCCTTGGCTTGACAGCCTGATGCTGTGGATTATTGTACTGTATTGAGCTGAGTAAGTATTGTACCGGTTTTACAACGCTCAATAAAGACTTCTATAAATTAAAAAAAAAATAACCCCAGCTTTTAGCACACTGCATGCCACGGTCTGGTATATACATAATAATGTGCTTTATATGTTTACGCATGTTTTGCATCTCACTATTATGTAACCCACTGTGACTTAAATAATGCTACTTTAGGGCAAGATATCCTGTTTTAGTGCCCTTTAAGTTGCATTAAGGAGTAAATGACATGGGCTATTGCCCCAACACAGATTGATAAACTTCCCCTTACGTTAGGGTTACCATATTTTGTCCCCCAAAAAGGAGGACACATGCCCCGCCCCACCACACATCCGCCCGCCCCTTTCACGCCCTCGCTCCGCCCCTGTCACATTTTCCCCTCCCCTGTCACACACCCCATCATCCATCCCTACTGCCCTGGTGGTCTAGTGACCTCTTTGGGGCAGGAAAGAGTCCCCTCTTTTCTGCCCGGAGTGCTGCCCTGCATGCAACCTTCCTGTTGGTGATCTTGGCGCCGATTCAAAATGGCCGGCGAGAGTTGAAGTCTCGCAAGGTCACTTTAACTCTCGGCGGCCATTTTGAATCAGCGCCGATATCATCTTCTGGAAGGATGCATGCAAGGCAGCGCTCTGGGCAGGAAAGAGGGGACTCTTTCCTGCCCCGAAGGCGGAAGAGGTCACTAGAACACCAGGGCAGTAGTAATTAAGGGGAGGGAAGGCTAGCAATCTGCCCATTTGCATCTTTTGCAACTTAAAGGGCTGATGCTCAAAACTAACACCAGCATTATAAGCCGTGAGCGACTGATTTGCACACACGCTACTACTGTGCACAGAATGCTCATAGGGCTCGAGGTCGGCTGTTAATATGTGTCCTAAACAGGGCTGCCGAGAGACTGGGTCAGGCCCGGGGCAAGGCCGCCCCCAGGCCCCCCCCCCGAGGTCATCGTCATCGCCGCCCCCCCTCCACCCGCCCCCCTCCATCCACCACCGGGCCGGGCCCCCCTGAATTCAAATCATAGCACCTCACCTCGACCTCACTCCATGTGAAAGAAGCGCAGCAGCGGCAGTCTGCAGATCGCCTCTCTTCGGGCCTTCCCTTCCTGTGTCCTGCCCTGGTGCAAGTTACGTCAGATCAGGGCAGGACACAGGGAGGGAAGGCCCGAAGGGAGGCGATCTGCAGACTGCCGCTGCTGCGCTTCTTTCACACGGAGAGAAGTCGAGGTGAGGCGCTATGATTTGAATTCAGGGGGGCCCGGCCCGGTGGTGGACGGAGGGGGCGGGTGGAGGGGACTGCGGTGCCTGGCCCCCCTTGGAGGCCCGGGCCTGGGGAATTTTGTCCCCCCTGCTCACCCCTCTCGGCGGCCCTGGTCCTAAACATTGCCACAAATTTTATTTAAATGCATTGAAATAGATCCTAGTGAGGTCAGTTAGCATTCCTTCCCAATGTACAACGAAAGGGCTGCAATGCACAGAAGGAAATGAGGGCCCATCACACCAAAAATCTACAGGTCAGGGGCAACACAGAAGGTTTTCAGGAGAAGATTTCTAGTCAGTTTGTCATGTTGCACTGTGGTTTTTGTCTTCTTTCTCAAGCGGAAAGAAGCCCATGGTGGTTTGAGTGCTGCTGATGAGAATAAAGTATGTGCACGAGTCCAAGAAAAACTGAAAGTGAAAGCAAATATCAATGCCTGTTTTTCTGTGTTTAAATATGAGCTTTTCAAAAATTTAAAATACAAACAATTTTTCAAAGGCTTATATTTAAAAAGGCAGAGGAATAGCACTTCTGGGTTTGTCTGGGCATGTGCATTAGCGCCAATTAACCGCACACATTTGCATAAGATGGGGGTTTTTTAAAGCATTGCTTCGCTATTTCTTTGCGTTCCCTTTATGCTTTTCTGTGCCCGGCTTTGAGCATCAGCTTCTAGGTCGGAGCATTTACAACAGCTCTGTGGGTGATTAAGTGATCACACCTTAAACATAGGCACTTTTTCAGCTTCTGCTAGTATTCCATAAAAAGAACAGAATAGCTACAAATAGGTATGTTCTAGGCACCTAAACCTAAGCCCCTCCTTGAGTGCTAATTTTATAAACGTTTCATGCCCGTAAAACACACTACACTTAGAAGAAGGTACTTCTAAAATTGCCCACATGCATAAAAGTACAGTACCTTTGTGCAGTATGGGGGCTAATTGTACAAAGTTCTAAAGCTAGTGGCAGTCGCTCGAAAGTGAATGGGCTGCCTCGGCATTAGCGCATGGCAGTTGCTAGCGTAGCTTAGTAAACAGGGGAGCAAAAATTTACCAGTTCCAACAGTGGCGTTCCTAGGCTGCCTGACACCCGGGGCAGATCGCCGATGCGCCCCCCCCAGGTGCAGCGCCCCCCCCCCCCCCGGGGTGCATTTTACCTGCTGGGGGTGCCGCGCGCCTGTTGGCTCCGAGTCCGCTCGTTCCCTGCTGCTCCCTCTGCCCTGGAACAGGAAGTAACCTGTTCTGCACAGAGGGAGCAGCAGGGAGGGAACGAGCAGACTCGGCCAACAGGCGCGTGGCACCCCCCCCTCCCCAGCGGCATGCACCCGGGACGGACCGCCCCCCCCCCCTTGGTATGCCACTGAATTCCAACAATAGCCGTGTTGCTCACAAGCACATTAGTATACAAAAGGAAGCAGGAAGTACATGCTCCTTTTTATACTTCCTGTATTCCAAAACAGAACTTTGGGGCTTTAAATAAAAGTATAACTAAGACTTTCAAACAGCATATTTTTATATAGTTATATTTTTATTTGGAGCCCCCAACATTGTGCTTTTTATGACTACTGTTGAATTGGTAAGTGCTTAGACTACACTGAGTCTTTTTTTAATGCTGTTCCTTCTGTTTATGGAAAACGTTATTGCTATACAAAGTTTGTATTTTATCATTTTAATTTATTTGGAATTATTTTACACCTTAGAAATTATATATTTGTTAGGATTTTAAATATTTACGCTATGTTACAGTTTTGTCCCCTGATGCAACCCCAAGCTGGCTGAAACGTGGCCATATCGGGCAATTTCAAATAAAATCCTGGTGATATCAAGAAATTCCATCCTGGTGATCTGCATTTCTCCGGCACCTTTGTCGTTTCTGGATCCAAGCAGCCTCTCTCCTTCACTGACTCCTGGGAATTTGGGAAGGTTGAATTTCAAATTTATTATTCCACTGCAGTGCTAACCAGGCACTATCAAAGCAGCCATCAGTTATTCCAATAGTTTCTGGGGTGCTGTTTCTGATGCACATTTACATGAAATACTACTGCTAACCATTTTAAAATGAACAATGCTACACTAGCAAAGATTTTACTATCACAGGCACGTATCCAATTGTGCAGTTTCTGATGTTCACTAAGACACATTTTGTTAAGCAATATAATACAGGCATATGCTTACAATTCAGTATAGGAGAGCCCACAAATAACACTGGATTTGTCTTGTCAATTATTATGTAAGTTTTCAATTATCCGTAATGTCATACTTTCTGTTTCTTGCCAAACAGTAGAAATTTACTCCCTTGTATACTAGCCGCACTAGCCAACACAGCCCGTTCAAAGTGAATGGGCTGTGTTGGCATTGGTGCATGGCAGCTGCTAGCACATCTTAGTAAACAGGGGGGTTAATATGCTTTTTAACATAATCAACATATTGCATGGACATCAATGCCCTACATTTTGCCCCAACAAAATTAATAACCCCGATATTCCCCAATATCAACTGTTGGAGGCCAGCGCTGTTAATGTCTATTGCCAGCATTGATATATATATAGTCACTGGCATTGAATATCCATTTTTTAAAAAGCCTGCTACTGCATGCCTGGTTCACTCGATATTCAGAACTAGCCAGCCATTTAATAGCGCATAAAGATAGAACCGCTGTTTATGTGATTATCAGGAGCTAACTGGACTCCACCCTGAAACATCCTCAGAATGTCTCCAATATAGCTGGCTTGCACTTCGGTGCTAATTGGTCATTTTCAGCGGTACTTAACCAGATAAGTGAGTTAACCGGTTGGTGGCCGCTCTCAGCCAGTTAACTCGCTTTTGAATAACGGCCGGCATATGTTTTCTTCAGCATAATAATCATATCATGGGAATGGGAGGGGGGAGGGGAAGGGTTGACTGCAATTTCCTTCTACCCAATGGCATATCCAAGCTACTGTAAGATACCTTCTCTTTTGAAGTTCATGGTTAAAAACATTTCATCAGAGGCAAAATTACTCTATTTAAAACTTTGTTGCACATCTGCATAGTCTCTAACCAGTGCTCTCACTTTCTTCACCAAGCATCTTACCTATAACTTTCAATTCGGTCGTTCGTCTTATCACCTTGCCTTCATATTTTAGCTCACAAGTATAATTTCCTCGGTCTTCTTTCCGAACTTCTTGTATGAGCAGTTTGTTCCCTTTTTGCACTATTTCACTTCTCCATGCTTTTGGCTTACATTCCTGTGCAGAAAATAATTGCCAGACTTATTTATAGAAATGCAAAAGACACTTTTGTCATCACTGTTTTAGATACATAATTGATAAGCATCTACCAAATCTAACCGGCAAAGAAGTCATAATTACTTAGCACTGCAGATTTTTAAGGTAGGAGCACATTATTATTATCGGTACCTGTGAAAGTCAAAAGTCAAGTAATGATACTGTGTGTCAAGAATAGTGTCTGCTGAAAAAGTAATTTTTCCCAAATGATTGCAAGGCATCTGAAGGCTTGACAGCAGTCCAACACATGAAACCACAAAAAAACAGATGGACTTAGTCCCAGTGCTTAAACCTTTCACCAACAGACTAGAAAGCAGAAGACGACCTTAAAAAGACAATATCCCTAAGAACATAAGTGTTGCCATACTGGGACAGACCCAAGGTCCACCAAGCCCAGTATCCTGCTTCCAACAGTGGCCAATCCAAGATCCCAAACAGTAAAACTAATTTTACGATGCTTATCCTAGAAATAAGCAGTGGAGTTTCCCCAAGACCATCTTAATAATCGCTTATGGACTTATGGAAGCTACCCAAACCTTTTTTTAAACCCTGCTAAGCTAACTGATTTTACTACATTCGCTGGCAACAAATTCCAGAGTTTAATTGCACATTGAGTGAAGAAATATTTCTCCAATTTGCTTTAAATGTACTACTTAAGAGCCTCATTGCATGCTTCCTAGCCCTAGTATTTTTGGAAAGAGTAAACAAATGATTCACGTCCACCCATTGCTATACGACTATCATGTTTTTTCACTATCGTGTTGCTCAAGATCCTTCTGTAACACCAAATGTCTATTTTCTAATATATTTCCACTATTCATGATTATTGTAAGCCACATTGAGCCTGCAAAGAGGTGGGAAAATGTGGGATACAAATGCAATAAATAAATAAATTCCACTCATTATTTTATAGACCTCTATTATATCTCCCCTCAGCCGTCTCTTCTCCAAGCTGAAGAGCCCTAGCCGCTTCAGTCTTTCCTCATAGGGAAATTGTCCCTTCCCCTTTATCATTTTCAGCACCCTTCTCTGCACCTTTTCTAATTCTGCTATATCTTTTTTTGAGATGCGGTGACCAGAATTGCACGTAGTATATATGAGGGGTGGTCGTAATACTAAGTCATTCTTGTTTTCCATTCCTTTCCTAATAAATTCATAACATTCTATTTACTTTCTTAGCCGCCACTGCACACTGAGCAGAAGGATTCAATACATCATCAACGATGACACTTAGATTCTTTTCCTGGGCAGTGACTCCTAATGTGGAACCTTGTATCACGTAGATATAGTTTGGGTTCCTTTTTCACACATGTATCACTTTGCACTTGCTCACATTAAATGCCATCTGCCAGACTCATAAGGTCCTCTTCAGCAAATGTAATTACTAGTTATTCCCATCTCTAGATCTTTTATATATATATGTTAAAACTGCTATTTTATGTGCATCCAATCCAGAAATTACTCTACCAGAAGACCATCACAAACTTTTCAACCTCATACTTGCTGTTGCATTGTATCATATCATATGCAATTGGAAGGATTACTCAAAACTTCACTGAATGGTGGAGCCATTTAAGTGTAATCAGTGGCGTTCCTAGGGTGGCTGACACCCGGGGCGTATCACTGATGCACCCCCCCCCCTGGGTGCAGCGCGACCCCCCCACCCCCGGCGAAAGGACACCCCCCCGGATGCATTTTTACCTGCTGCGGGGGGGGGGGGGGGGGGTGCCACACGCCTGTCCACTTCGCTCGTTCCATGCTCCCTCTACCCCGGAACAGGAAGTAACCTGTTCCGGGGCAGACTCAGAGGGAGCAGTGAACACATGCGAATTGCGAACTCGGAGACAGGGCAAACAGGCGCGTGCCACGGCACCCCCCTCAGCGGTGTGACCCGGGCGGACCGCCCCCACCGCCCCCCCTTGGTACGCCACTGATTGTATCAGATGCCAGGTTCAAATGGTACCAGTTAACCCCTAGAAGCAGTACACGCTAATGGCCTGATACTCCTGAGAAAAGAATAACACGACTGGCAAGATTGTTCACAATTTGCATTATTCATTTATTGCCTGATTTACTAATCTGTGGTACTGAATTAGCTCAGGTTACTGACCCCCATGCTAAATATATTTTACTGTAGCTTAGTACCTAACCTCTTTAATTTTGCTAAAAGTTGAAGTTGGATACATTTTATCAAGACACAGTGGTTCGGCCTTTCTAGCACTTTAACTACTTATTTCTTGAAAATACTTGTTATCCTGGAGCATGCAATATGTGACTTGCAGTTGGCTACAGGATTTCATAGTCTCTGGCAGACAAAGGTGTAAGACTGTTGCATCACAGCTTAGCGCAGTAGTATCAATGTCTTACCAGGGCTGGCTTCTTGCCATACCCCAAATAAAATGTTACTGTTCCAAACAAACACAGTCCGACACAGGCTTGCCTTCAGTCTGGACACACGATATATGAGTCTTCAAGGTCATTTCCCCAAACTTCCTACTTTGATGATCTTTCACACCAGGGGCGTATCTGGACTTTGCCGTTAGAGGGGTCCAGAGCCAAGGTGAAGGGGGCACATTTTAGCCCCCCCCCCTGGCGGCGCCACTGACCCCCCCCCTCGCCGCCATTGCTGACACACCCCACCGACGCCAGAACCACTTCCAACAACTGTGGCCCGCCCGCCGTCGTCGTGCCATCGCCTACCTTTGCTGGCGGGGGACCTCAACCCCCGCCAGCCGAAATCTTCTAGCTTCGTTTGGTTTCTGAGTCTGTCTGACGTCCTGCACGTTGTGTATGTGCAGGACGTCAGACAGACTCAGAAACCAAACGAAGCAAGAAGACTTCGGCTGCCAGGGGTTGGGGTCCCCCGCCAGCAAAGGTACTAGACGGCAGGTTTACGGTGGGTTGGCGGCGGGAGGGAAGGGGAGGGGGAGGGTTGAGAGGGTCATTGGCAGGGGGTCCAGGACCAAATCTACGGGGGCCCTGGCCCCCATGGCCCTATAGCAGCTACGCCCCTGTTTCACACATATACTCTGGAGATATTAGCTTAAGGGCCACTCTGCTTCCCTGAGGCTCCCCCAGGTACTATAGCTTAGCCAATGTTTGGGAGGATTCTTTCTCTCACAGCCTTCCACCAGGAGACCTGTTGCCTCAGGGCCTCCCTGGTTCTACACTCTCTCAGGCCATTTAACCTTCCTTCCCTCTGAGCCCCTCCCTTCCGGCTCAGGTCCTGCTTTGACAGTTTAGTACCACCTGCTTTCAGGCAGCTAAACTGCACCCTCTTAGCGCCACCTGCTGCAAGGTGGTTAACCTGCACCTTCATCATACTGATGAATATATGTTTTAAGCAGTTGAAAGTTTGCTTTGGTAGTGTATTGCATTTTGCTATGCTGGAATGCTACAACTAAATTTGCATAAAGTTCTCCTGCCAAAGTGGTTTCGAATCATACAAATGCACAGAGTACTCAACCTAGGCAAGAGGTTTTTCTTTCAATTTATGAACTCTCTGTGTCTATTGCCTCTTATTTAGAAGGCCATTTTCTGTGTAGTCTTGCATAAAGCTGTGCCTCCTCCCCCTATCCTTTGGGTGGGTGGATTCTTAAATTCTAATATTAGGTTGAACACTATAATTGACTAGATTACACTGAAGTATACTTGGATTACAATGGCAGTTCATTTGCGTAGAAAGGCTGAGGAAGCTGGTGCAAGGTTCACTGTATTTTCTGTATGCCTGTCACTGAATACCATATACATTGTAAAATTCTTGATTGTTCATATTTCCTCTTCCTATGTGTTGGCATAAATAGTTATAAAGATGTCTAGAGTCTTTCCTTTGTATTGCTGTCTTCCAAAAGCAGTCATAGCTCTATTCAATTTATTAGCTGTGACGGCTCATCAATCAGCTGTCATGTTGTACCTATAAGGGTAATATTATACTGCTCGTATGTGAGACAGAGGCAAAAAAAACAGTATATTGGGAGAACAAAAAGAGAATTTCATTTTCTACATTTTATCAGAATAAGTTGAAAAATGGAAATAATATTACTAGCTATGTTGTTTTAAGCACATCTGAACCTCCAGGCAGACTAAAATTAACAGAAATGAGCATTGAGACTCTAAAATGAAATCGAATAGATTTAAAACTGGGGTTTTGGGAGCCCGGTTGCCGTCCGGGAGCTGCTGGTGTGGGGGAGAGCGAGACCGTGCCTTCCAGAAGGTCCCCAATAGTACTGGTGGAACTCGACATTCCTGGAGGGAGGCGGTGCTCTGGAGTGACGTCAGAGCTGTGCAACTTGGAACATCTCAAATGGCAGCGGCCCAGGGTGTGGACAAAGGAGCACACCCTGCCCCTTGGAGCACTGAGGAATTTCATGTATAGCTTTGTGATTGAGAACTGATGCCTATTAATGGGAAGAAATGGAAGGCTCGGTCGAAAGGTTTGGCCACAGTATGTACCCCTAGCTGTTCCTGTTTTTGGATCTGGCAGCTCTCTGTATTTATGTTTATTTCGGCTTTTTAATTCACCTTTCACTAAGGTATCAAATTAGTTTTTATAAATTAAAGGTCCCTTTATTAAAATTTGAAGATAAGGCATCTTAACACGGGATTTTCCCGCAGCTTAACTCCAAATCTAACATGGCAGTTTTTCGGTATTTTCAATGTTTTTAAATTCAGGTTGGGATTTTCCCGCACCTTAACTCCAAATCTAACATGGCAGTTTTTCGGTATTTTCAATGTTTTTAAATTCAGGTTGGGATTTTCCCGCGCCTTAACTCCAAATCTAACATGGCAGTTTTTCGGTATTTTCAATGTTTTTTAATTCAGGTTGGGATTTTCCCGCGCCTTAACTCCAAATCTAACATGGCAGTTTTTCGGTATTTTCAATGTTTTTAAATTCAGGTTGGGATTTTCCCGCACCTTAACTCCAAATCTAACATGGCAGTTTTTTCGGTATTTTCAATGTTTTAAATTCAGGTTGGGATTTTCCCGCGCCTTAACTCCAAATCTAACATGGCAGTTTTTCGGTATTTTCAATGTTTTTAAATTCAGGTTGGGATTTTCCCGCGCCTTAACTCCAAATCTAACATGGCAGTTTTTCGGTATTTTCAATGTTTTTTAATTCAGGTTGGGATTTTCCCGCACCTTAACTCCAAATCTAACATGGCAGTTTTTCGGTATTTTCAATGTTTTTAAATTCAGGTTGGGATTTTCCCGCACCTTAACTCCAAATCTAACATGGCAGTTTTTCGGTATTTTCAATGTTTTTAAATTCAGGTTGGGATTTTCCCGCGCCTTAACTCCAAATCTAACATGGCAGTTTTTCGTTATTTTCAATGTTTTTAAATTCAGGTTGGGATTTTCCCGCGCCTTAACTCCAAATCTAACATGGCAGTTTTTCGGTATTTTCAATGTTTTTTAATTCAGGTTGGGATTTTCCCGCGCCTTAACTCCAATCTAACATGGCAGTTTTTTCGGTATTTTCAATGTTTTTAAATTCAGGTTGGGATTTTCCCGCACCTTAACTCCAAATCTAACATGGCAGTTTTTCGGTATTTTCAATGTTTTTAAATTCAGGTTGGGATTTTCCCACGCCTTAACTCCAAATCTAACATGGCAGTTTTTCGGTATTTTCAATGTTTTTAAATTCAGGTTGGGATTTTCCCGCGCCTTAACTCCAAATCTAACATGGCAGTTTTTCGGTATTTTCAATGTTTTTTAATTCAGGTTGGGATTTTCCCCGCGCCTTAACTCCAAATCTAACATGGCAGTTTTTCGGTATTTTCAATGTTTTTTAATTCAAGTTGCATGCTAATGTCGTCATTTGCACAAGATATTTACTAGGAGTTAATGCGAGAGCACCTTACACCTCCTATTTAGGTGGCGCTAAGTGGTCCTGTGTTAATTCTGCACTATCCAGTTAGTGCACACTAGTCATAATTCAGGAACACCCTCCGCTCATGACAAGTCCCCTCAGAAAATTTTTAAATGGGTAACACTCAGGTTAGCGCATGCAAACAGGCAAAATATCGCAAAAAGCTTTATGCATTTTGCAATAGCCACACTTTAAGGGCTTAACACCCTTTAATAAAATGGCCCCTAACACAGCTAAAACAGAGAAATAACACAGTGAAAAGCAGGCAAAACACAAGATGCAGCTGAACAACAAAAAGCACACAGTTGGTGAAAGGGAGCAAATTTTATTCAGGTACCTGTTTGGGTGAGCTGCCTGCATCAGGGGTCAGGTACTGATTGCATGATCACAAATGCTTTACAATAAGATGGCATAGGGTATAATTCACATAGGAATCAGAAAAGCAAAAAAAAAACAACATTATAGAGAAATGATATGCCACCCTTCTGTGGTTTTTGCAACTACATTCAAAGCAGTTTACATTGTATATACAGGTACTTATTTGTACCTGGGGCAATGGAGGGTTAAGTGACTTGCCCAGAGTCACAAGGAGTTGCAGTGGGAATTGAACCCAGTTCCCCAGGATCAAAGCCAACTGCAGTAACCACTAGGCTACCCCTAATCAACTGGACTCACAGTGTAAGCAGAGCTGCCTCTCCTGCTCTCTTAATGCAAGCTGAATATCACTGACTCCACAGTGACCACCCTGGCCCAAAGTTCATGTAGCCTGGCTCCTTTTGGACTTTTACAATGAGCCCTCACTATAGGGCACCCTGGCATTAATACCCTGGACAAAATAGCCCTTGGCAGACTGGCCTCTAACAAGAAAAACCTTTGACAAAATAGCCCTTGACAAAATAATCCATAACAAACATAAAAAAGTATGTAAAATCTTAGACGTAACAAAAACTGCATTTCAGAAAATAAAAACTATGCTAAAATCTGCATCGAATTGCATTTTCATACTGTATATACATTGTAATTCCCGGTAAAGGTTATCATTCTCTAAATAGACAGATTGTATGCTACACTTTTAGGAAGGCAATGCTATAATCTGCATTGTACATTGGAACAACTGCCCTTAAACGTTTCTCTAGCAGAATGCAAAATGTGTTATGACTTCACAAATGATAAGAAAACATAAACATGACAGAATAATACATGCAAATGAAAAGATGTTTAACATGGGGAAAGATGTATGTGACGTGTACTAGTGCTAGAAAGTGAGTGTGACTAACCAAATAGCTGTGTGTACATATCCCTCCAGAGTGATGTGCAGGAGCATTTTCGGAAGAAACATCCAAGTTGTGATTTCGATATCCTTGCAAAACAGCTAAATCCAGGGGCGGGGAAACCCGTATTTTTGAAACAAGATATACCGTCAGAGACGCCAAAATCCACTACCCACAACTGTACACCACTACCATTGCCCTTACGGCCTGGGTCCGCCTGTCTGAAGTGCACTGCAGTACCCAGTAAAACTGCTCCTGGGACCTGCATGTGCTGTCATGGATCTGAGTATGACATCTGAGGCTGGCACGACATATTTTTAAAGATGTTTTTGAGGGTGGGAGAGGGTTAGCGACCACTGGGGGAGTAATGGGAGGTCATCTGGTCATTTCGGACACCTTTTTGTGTCTTATTCGTAATAAAAACACGTCCGGGTGAAAACATCTAAGTGTTCGTCAGGGACATCCTTGTTTTTTTGATTATGGGTCAAAGACGTCCAAGTGTTAGGCACACCCAAGTCCCGCCTTCGCTACACCTCTGACATGCCCCCTTGAAATGTGGGTGTCCTTGCGACGGACTGCAGTTGGCGACGTCCAAAATCGGGTTTCGATTATACCGATTTGGACGTTTCTGGGAGAAGGACTTCCATCTTCCGATTTATGTTGAAAGATGGACGTCCTTCTCTTTTGAAAATGAGCCCGACAGTGGATCACATCAAACTAAGGGCCCTGTTCACTAAGCTGCGCTATAGGCATGCTAATGTTTTTAGAGCATTAGCGCGCGCTAAAAATGCTTGCACACCTTAGTAAACAGAGCCCTAAGAGCTCACCATAAACCAGCCTGTGTCAGGAGGCTAGAAACAATGTACAAAAAAAAAGACATACATAATCAAATAACTAGAAATGAATTCATTGCAGCAAATGGAGGGTATTAAAATGAAAAGACGTACCAAAAACACTCTGGAATGATGTGTGGACGAAACCAACTTCAGGCTACACAGATAAAACACTCAAACCTGTATGTAACAGTATAAAATAGTAATAATTAAGATGGGAGCAACTGCAAGACTGCTACAAGAACCCCCATTAGGGGAAAACATAATGTGAAACTTAAAATAAATGCGGCAGAAACAGAATGAAGCCTTGTGCGGGAAGAAGAGGACCTCGGCTGGCGGGGATTGGGGTCCCCAGCCAACAAAGGTAGGCCGTGGTAGGGGAGGGTTGGTGGCAGGGGGGGGGTCAAGAGGGTCGTCAGCAGGGGTGTCCAGGGCCAAATCTAGGGGGGCTCAGGCCCCCGTGGCCCCACTTAGCTACGCCACTGCCGTGGGGGCGTTCCAGGTGGTAATCGGCAGTTGGCGCGCACTGGATAGTTATTGTTCGGATAACGTATGAGCCCTTACCGCTAAATCAATGGGTGGCATTAAGAGCTCTGGCCGTAAATAGATGTGCACTGGTTTTCATTTTGCTGCATGTCCATTTCCCGGCCCCCCAAAACCCCTCTTTTTTCCAGATGCGCTGGAGAAATGGTGCAGCATGCATCTTGTACGCACGCCCACACTATCGCAGGCCATTTTTGGGTGTGCCTTTGTAAAAGTGCCCCAATGTGTCTACCATTGGTTTCAGTGCATTAAAAAGTTCTAATGTAGGTTAAAAAATTTTAGCTAACACAAATGTATAAAATCATGGGGGGGAAAAAAGCCAAATTTTCTGAAAGGAACCAGAAATCTTTCACCTGTACACATCCCTAAAATTTACCCTCCTGTCAAAATGTTTCTAGTCTTGTGTTCTAGTTGAACATACTTCAGGGCTGCCGAGAGACTGGGCCAGGCCCGGGACAAGGCCGCCCCCGGGGCTCCCCCTCCACCGGAGGTTGCCGGGCCCTCTCTCCACCCCCGGGCCCTCTGCACTGACCTTAAGCGCCTCACCTTCGAAAGCGCAGCAAGCAGCGGCAGACCACTCCTTCCTTCTGTGTCCCGCCCTCGCGGAGGTTATGTCAGGCGAGGGCGGGACACGGAAGGAAGGAGTGGTCTGCTGCTGCTTGCTGCGCTTTCGAAGGTGAGGCACTTAAATTCAATGCCAGGGAGCGACGGAGGGCGGGCGGGCCAGACTGCGGCGGAACCGGGCCCGAGGAATTTTGTCCCCCCTGTCCCTCCCTCTCGGCGGCCCTGACATACTTTGAGGCTTCTACTTCCTCGCTGATCGACAATATAAGCAATAGAAGACTGATTTAACACAACGCAACAATGATTTTGCTACTGAGAGAAAAACATGTGATTTATACTAAATTGAACCCGCCAATTCCAAATATGAACTCCGAATTTGCCCGACACATCTAGATTTTAAGTTATCCATGCAAAGCCTATTCACTTATAATATTAATGCTTGGGATGCATTTGTGCTAGTAGTGCAGAACTTCCTTGGGAACAGACGAGCTGAAAACTATGCTGAACAGACAACATGCTTAAAGCATATGAACAACTTGACTGCCGAATGCCATTGAAAATGCATTTCTTACATTCCCATCTTGACTTTTTCCCACCCAATTTGGGACACGTAAGTGACGAACATGGAGAGAGGTTCCATAAAGACATTTCTACAATGGAGAACAGATATCAAGGCCACTGGAATCCCAACATGATGGGGGACTACTGCTGATTTTTGCAACGGGAAAATATGACCGGTCACAAACGCAAAAGTAGATGCCTGAAGCACTTTTAACAGTACTGGGCCTTGCTGAAGTAAGACTTTTAAACTGGAATACAAGACTTTTTTGAAATTTTGTTATTCCATTCCATTTTCATATACTGTTTACTACGAAAACTTTGATGTAGATCAGGTGATTGTTGGAGTAAAACTCGTTCTGTAAAAAATTATTCAATGCTTTCCAAGTGCTTAATTCATTTGGGCAAACTTACACATAACAAAATTTCCTGACGCGTTACAACAATTCTGACTTCGGATTTGGAATACGCACACTGAATTTAGTATAGGACAAATGGTTTTTGCCCAGTAGCACACGAAAAAATTTTTTTTGTTGTGCTGTGAATTAGTCTTTCGACTGCCACTTTACCTTGTACCATACAATGTCCATCTCTTGATTTGGTGTTTTGTAATCCTCTATGTTTGGGCAGGGTATCTCCTTTCTCTTGGTGACATCAGCCTTTATCAAATATCGGATTTGACTGTTGAAGCAAAGCCCCGATTCATTCTCAGCCACAATCAAGGACATCGACACCTTCATACAATATGTCGAGTTCCTGTTAACAATAGAAAGCAGGTTTACATTGCGAAGATGGTGTATTCAGTCCATTAAAGAGCAAAACACTGAATTTAGATTCGCAGCTGAACTGATTAATGAATTCAGATAGAAGACAGGGTTGTTTCAGTTCAGCTGGTAAAACAGTGGGTGGACACAACGTTTGCTTTGTTTCAAATATGTTTACGTCTTCATAACTGAGCTGTGCTCGTATATATTGAAAATAGAATGATCAAAGTGAGTATTTGTTTTCAACTTCAGACAAGGAACACACAAAAGCAATATCAAGGTTTTTTTTTATATATGATGCTGTCAATATACGCAGCATTGTTCAACAGAAATACTTAAATGTTGCTGCCTCCAAGGAGGTTAAAAATTAGATCAAGTGTACTTGATGGTTTTATTGAAAACTAGGCAAGAAAGAGGGTGACCACACAGCTTCCATGAAAAAAAAAGAAAAAGCTCAAAACAAGGGTGAAAGGGAAGAATAGTTCCAAAAGACACAGGCAAACTAGAAGTGAGAGCTTCTAAAATGTTTATGTGTCAAAAATGGTAATCCACATAGTAGTGTAGAGGTAAACCCAAGGTAGGGTTACCATATGGCTCCAGAAAAAGGAGGACACATTGATCCAGTCTGGGTTTTGCTTCCACTGAAAGCAATGGAAGTAAAACCCAGACTGGCTCAATCTATCCTCCCTTTTTCTGGAGCCATATGGTAACCCTACCCAAGTGACCCTACACAGGCCGTGTTTCAGCATAAAGCCTTCCTCAGGGGTCTCTGAAGTAGGTAAACTTTGCAGCTCCTGGGGAAAAAAGAAGGTATTTCAGAGCGCTTAAAAACAAAAGGTGCTCCTACATAGCGTCGCAGGCAGTCTGCTCGGCAAGAAGGAACGCCTTTTGTTTTTAAGCGTTCTGAAATATCTTTTTTTCCACAAGCTGCAAAGTTTATCTTCAGCGACCCCTGAGGAAGGATTTATGCCAAAACACAGCCCATGCAGGGTCACTTGGGTTCTCTCTTTACTACCTTGTGGATTACTATTTTTTGGCAACTAAACATTTTAGAAGATCTCACTTCTAGTTTGCCTGTGTCTTTTAGAACTATTCTTCTCTTCCTCCCTTGTTTTGTGCTTTATTGAAAACTAGACAATAAATAACAGAAACGTTCATGCTTTTTTGATTTCGTGAGTATACACAGTGGTTTTTGATTATGAATAATATTATCTTATTTTTTCTCATTTTTAGTGTTTTATTGTAATATTTTAGTTATAATTTGTATTTATTTTATGATTGTAAATATTTATTTGGAATCTACCTAGGTATTTAGGCAGGATATAAGTTTTAAAATCAAGAGAGAGAGAGAGAGAGAATGAAATATCACTGTCTGTAAATTCCACCCTTGTTCCAGGCATTTACCTTGAAGCAGAACCCTGGAACTTGATGAATAAATCATAAATTCTCTCATATAATCACAATACAAATATTGTGGGTTATAATAGGGCTGTGGGTTCGACTTAGGAACATAATGGTGGCTCTTGACTTTTTGATCCACCATTACGTGCAACATCAGTCTCTGAAGATTCATAGCTCTCTACAAAACTGCTAAGCTGCATGGGCAACCTTACCTGGCCCAAAGGCTAACCCGCTGATAGCTGTCTGTTAAAAGCAGATAAATGTGGAGTTGAAGAACCTTTAAACTAAACAGCAGAATGTTAAGAAGACCACGATATCGAGATGTGATGCAATATTTAGAAAACCGTTTGCCTCTAATGACACTCTAGATAAGAATAGCTGGGCAGAACTTGAGAACTTCTAGGTCATTAACTACCAATAGCTATGTTTAGTTGTAATGGTATTTAATAAATTGATTCCTTTATCTTTAGACAGCACTATGGGTTATCACTGACTGTGCTATGCTGGCAAGAATGGAGCAGTAAATGCATTCAGATGAATGTATTTGAGAAGAGAGCATAATGAGCTATTGTTCAAAGAAGTGGACATGCAGTAATTATTAATCTCTTCAAAGACAATACATGCTGCTACTTTAAGTTAAATTGCAGGATGGCCTGATATTTCCCACCCTGATGGGTATGAACTAAAGCATGCAATTGACTGTTTTCTGCAAAGCAGACAATCCTATTTCCTGATCCTATAATGCAGGCATATGAATATAAAGTAAACAAAAAAAATCTGAATTTATTAATGGTGTCCAAATTACTCAGCTACTGGCATGGATCCTCCAACTCAATAACATGATCATTCTGAATATTACTGCATTTCCAATTAATTCTGAATGAAGTGAACATACGATTGCAATAGGCTTTACTACTTTCAGCCAGTTGTAATTTATAAACAATAAAATGAAAGCTGCATGACCAATTTTTAGTGAGAACCTTTCCCCTAACCTCAATCTATTCAATCAAGAAACACGAGACTGGATATTCTAAAACATTTATCCGTATGAGGTGAATTCTTTAAGTGGTGCCTACAAAATTGGTGCTAAAACCCCTCGCGGGAGGTGGTGGAGATGAAAACGGTAACAGAATTCAAAAATGCGTGGGATAAACATAAAGGAATCCTGTTCACAAGGAATGGATCCTCAAAAGCTTAGCGAAGATTGGGCGGCAGAGCCGGTGGTGGGAAGCGGGGCTAGTGGTTGGGAGGCGAGGCTAGTGCTGGGCAAGAGTTCTACGGTCTGTGCCCTGAAAATGGCAGATACAAATCAAGGTCAGGTATACACATAAAGTAGCACATATGAGTTTATCTTGATGGGCAGACTGGATGGACCATGCAGGTCTTCCTCTGCCGTCATCTACTATGGTCACTTAAGCAGCATTCTTATAAGCTGCACCTAAAGTCACACACAAATTTAGGTGCCATCATTTGTATCAATGAAAATGTGGTGCAAATGCTCATGCTTAAATGTACATATGACCTCTCTGCTTATGCATTATTCTACTTTAGGTGCAACTTATAGAATACCGCCCCTCTACTAAACTTATGCACATTAAGTCCCAATTAAGGGAAAGGGAAATGGGACTTGAAATACCACCTTTCTGAGGTTTTTTTTTTGCAGCTACATTCAAAGAGGTTTACATATATTCAGGTACTTATTTTGTACCAGGGGCAATGGAGGGTTAAGTGACTTGTCCAGACTCACAAGGAGCTGCAGTGGGAAACCAACTCAGTTCCCCAGGATCAAAGTCTACTGCACTAACCACTAGGTTACTCCTCCACTAGCAACATTCCATGTAGAAGCCTGCCCTTGCAGATCAGCAATGTGACCGTGCAGGCTTCTGTTTCTGTGAGTTTGACGTCCTGCACGTATGTGCAGGACGCCATACTTACAGAAACAGAAGCCTCCGCAGCCACATTGCTAATCTGCAAGGGCAGGCTTCTACATGGAATGTTGCTAGTGGAATAGCAACATTCCGTGTAGAATCTCAAATACTAGCAACAGAATCTCAATAGTAGCAACATTCCATCTAGAATCTCCAATAGCAGCAACAGAATCTCAAATAGTAGCAACATTCCATGTAGAATCTCAAATAGTAGCAACAGAATCTCAATAGGACGCCAAACTAGAACGAAGCCTTGCACGGGATTGGGAAGAAGAGGACCTCGGCTTGGCTGGTGGGGGTTGGGGTCCCCTGCCAGCAAAGGTAGGCGACGGCGGGTTGGCGGCAGGGGGGGGGGTCGAGAGGGTCGTCGGCAGGGGAGGGGGGGGCAATGTTGGTGGCTGGGGGGTTGGCAATGGCAGGGGGGTCAAAGTTGGTGGTGGTGGGGTTCAGCAATGACGGGGGGGTCAGCGGTGCCATGGGGGGGGCTAAAATGTGCCCCCTCACCTCGGGCTCTGGACCCCCCTCCCGCCGAAGTCTGGCTATGCCCTTGTTACAGAATATCACATAGTCAGATTGGTGCCCAAATCAAGTGCTCGTTAACTCCAATAATTAAATCATTGGAGCCCATTAATTATTTTGGACACCGATCTGTGATCAATGCCCAAATTTGGGCAACCTGTATAGAATCCAGGGATATATGCCTTTACGCATACTTCAATCGTCTCAACAATCCCTCCTTACAGTACCATCCTTTTGACAAATTAGTTTTGATTCCATTTGCTCCTCAATTCTTTCAGTTGTAGCCCCATTTCTATGGAATAATCTACCCATTACCCTTCATGCAGATCCCTTGTTTTCTACATTTAAATCAGTCCTTAAAACATATTTCAGCAAATGTTATGATAGCTGAGGCTGATGCTCATTTCACACTTGGCTTTTAGCTGTGGGGGTACAGAGTTTCTGTGCTCATGCAAGGATCTGTACCACTTCTATCCCTCCTCTCCTATGTTATTGTGGTTCCTTTCCTCTCTTATAATGAACGATTTTGCTAGTAAACTGCCTAGATAGCATTGCTGAAGGGTGGTATAACAAATGAACAATAAACTTGCAAATGAATAGCACTTCATATTTTTACCATCCATTGAGCACAAACTCACAGTGGAGCTATATTCCAGACACTATCAGGCTCATTTTTGAAAGAAAAGGACGCCCATCTTTCTACACAAATCGGAAGATGGGCGTCCTTCTCACAGGGTCGCCCAAATTGGTATAACTGAAAGCCGATTTTGGGTGTCCCCAACTGCTTTCCGTCGCAGGGATGACCAAAGTTCACGGGGGCGTGTCGGAGGCGTAGCGAAGGCAGGACTTGGCCATGCCTAACACATGGACATCCTCGACCCATAATGGAAAAAAGGGCGTCCCTGACGAGCACTTGGACGACTTTACCTGGTCCTGTTTTTCTTACTACCAAGGCACAAAAAGGTGCCAAACTGACCAGATGACCACCGGAAAGAATTGGGGATGACCTCCCCTTACTCCCCTAGTGGTCACTAACCCCCTCCCACCCTCAAAAAATATGTTTAAAAATATTTTGTGCCAGCCTCAAATGTCATACTCAGAGGTCCATCACAGCAGTATGCAGGTCCCTGGAGCAGTTTTAGTGGGTGCAGTGCACTTCAGACAGGCGGACCCAGGCTCATCCCCCCCTACCTGTTACACTTGTGGTGGTAAATGTGAGCCCTCCAAAACCCACCAGAAACCCACTGTACCCACATCTACGTGCCCCCCTTCACCCCTTAAGGGCTATGGTAGTGGTGTACTGTTGTGGGTAGTGGGTTTTGGGGAGGGGGGTTTGGGGGCTCAGCACACAAGGTAAAGGAGCTATGTATCTGGGAACAATTTCTGAAGTCCACTGCAGTGCCCCCTAGGGTACTCGGTTGGTGTCCTGGCATGTCAGGGGGACCAGTGCACTACGAATGCTGGCTCCTCCCACAACCAAAGGGCTTGCATTTGGTCATTTCTGAGATGGGTGTCCTTGGTTTCCATTATCGCTGAAAATCAGAAACGACCAAGTCTAAGGACGACCATCTCTAAGGATGACCTAAATTTCAGGATTTGGGTGTCCCTGGCTGTGTTATTGAAACGAAAGGTGGACATCCATCTTGTTTTGATAATACAGGTTTCCGTGCCCCTCCATTGGGACGTTTTGCGAGGATGTCCTCAGCAAAACTTGGGTGTCCCTTTTGATTATGCCCCTCTATGGGTGTCAGGTAGCTAGAGATATTATGAGAAAAATACCTCAGAATGAGTATAAACATAGAAGCATAACAAAAACTCTTACTTTTAAATACTTTATTATGCTTTAGAAAATCTATTAAAAACAGATCATATCAAAAGTTGATATAGCGCAATTCTTTACCAATACATCAAACTCATATACCACATCATATCTCATTCACACCATTCAAGAGAATCGTATACTGTAAGAACGCAGATTTCATTGGATGCGTTGGATCACTTATAAAATCTTGGAAGTGTTCACCATCTAGATATATCTGTTGGCTGTTTGAATCAACATGTGAGATACAACAGTTTAACATCGTGATATACTGTATGACACACAATAGTCAAACATCGTTAAGTTTGACGATCATGAACAAAACTTGGAGTGTGTTGGATAACATCGGAGCATTTGAAATTTTGAACATTTGAATATTTGTATGAAGAACAAAGATGATTTGACTGTTGGGAAGGGTTTTGCATAGATGTTATCGTGGGGATATATGATTTTATTCTAAGATGTATGGTAGATTTCAAGCTGTAGTGGGTTTATTTTGAATGGTGTGAATGAGGTACGATGAAAACAACTTTTGATATGATCTCTTTTTAAGAGTTTCTATCGCATAATAAAGGTTTAAAATTGCTGCATAGTTGTGGATATATTGTATAGGTTTCTTTGATACAACTATATTGGAATTTAGATTTCTCCATTGAAAACGTGTTTTACTTTTAAATACAGTACCTTAATACGCAAGTGTAGTACCCACTGTCTTCTACCTCAGCTGAGTGAAACCATATTGAATCTTCATCTTTGCTCATCATAACTTCAGAAAATATAATGGGTTCTTCTAAATCCCCTTTGTTTTTGTACCACATTAACCTTAGACCTATGCTCTGGGCCATGCTGTAGTTTGTCTTGATATAGCTGTAGAAAAGGGCACATTTCATTCGGACAGGTTCATGCGTCAATGCCATGTACTTCTTGAGATCCACTGACCAGTCAATACAGCCGTCAACTACAAGGAAACCAATAAAAGAACACAAATCAGATTGATTACTCACTGAATAAGAAAGAAATTTATGCAATATTTTTGATATGCAACAAATGTTTTGTTTTTTTGCTTTTGAATGAGTTCCCCCCCCCCCCCAAAGATTGCATGGAGGAGTAGCCTAGTGGCAGTGGCGTAGGAAGGGGGGGGCAGTGGGGCAGTCCGCTCCGAGTACACGCCGCTGGGGGGGAGGGTGTTGTCTCCGCTTGTTCACTGCTCTCTCTGCCCCGGAACAGGTTACTTCCTGGTCCAGGGCAGAGAGAGCAGGGGAACCAACGGAGCCGACGCAGCTCCCAGCAACTGAACTCCCGCCCCGCCCCCCTTGGTAAGACTGCGCTCCGGGGGGGGCATTCGCGCCCCGGGTGTCAGCTGCCCTCGCTACGCTTCCGCCTAGTGGTTAGTGCAGTGGGGAGCTGGGTTCGATTTCCACTGCAGCTCCTTGTGACTCTGGGCAAGTCACTTAACCCTCCATTGCCCCAGGTACAAATAAGTACCTGTATATACTATGTAAACCGCTTTGAATGTAGTTGCAAAAACCACAGAAAGGCGGAATATCAAGGCCCATTCCTATTCCCAACATATGATATGTATTTTTATATTGTACATATGAATCACTCCAGGTGCACTCAGGTGTCCCCACAGTAGTTTTCATATTGGGGGACTGGGGACGTGTTTGGGAGTGGAAAGTAGGCATGCTCAGCGCTAATCGGTTACCATAACCATCACCTTGTGCTAACTGATTAACTCGTGGTAAGCATGGGAGCCCTTAATGCCTAGAAAATAGGTGTTGGTAAGGGTTCCTATGACAATTGGCAAATTAATGCATAGCCATTAGTAGAGGAAATAGGAAATGCCGCCCATTTCATAGCCATGCTAAAGTGGCCTCAGTATGCAGGAAACCTTCTGGCTAGTCATAGTGCAGGCCACTTTTTATATAGATCCTTTCACTAAAGCAGGCTAATAGATTTAGTGTATGTTAATAAATTAGTGTGTGTTATGTGCCAAGCGACCCACAGTTATATAACAGAATGAGCAGCATTTAGTGTGTGCTAATCATTGGTGTGTGCTAAATCCATTAGCACGCCTTAGTAAAAGGACCCTATAATTTTATTTGAACCAACTTGTTCCTCCTAACTTAGGAATCCTTTTACTAACCTGCAGCAACATATGGCCTGAGCCCACCCTTGCATGGGTCACTCCCACATGCCAGGCCATTTTTACTGCAGCTGTGAAAACCCTGATTTTCTATTTATTTTATTAATGGCCGTGCATGGCACCCAGTCATAATAGTCCTGACAAAAAAGCCCTAACAAAACAGCCTTGTAACAAAATAACCCTTGACATTTCACACTCTAACAAAATAGCTCTTGACAAAATGGCCCCGCCCACAAAACAATCCTTGACAAAATAGCCCCTACACAAAATAGCCCCCTTAACAAAACAGCTCCTAAGAAAAAATAACACATCACAAAAAATATAATAAGCTACATCTGAAATCTTCACTGATAAAGAATCCTACCAGCATTCAATTGCATAAAGCATATATAAATAAACAAAACTCTATAGCTACAAACTGGTATTCATGATCTGTTCTGCTATTTAAAGAAACTATTTTTCCATCACCATGCTAATTAAAAAAAAACAAACAAACAATACTGTCATCATTTTCATAGTCTTATCAACCTTATCCTGCTTGGCAAGGTAAGATTATTAGGAAAATAAATGCAGTCCCATATTCTGGGCAGCCTGATTGGGCCCTTTTTGTCAGGAGTATAACTTGTCAAGGGTTATATTGTGGGCAGGCCATTTTGACAGTGGCTGTTATGTCAGGGAGTATTATGTTGGGAGCTTTTTTTTTGTTTGAAGCTTTTTTGTCAGGGCCATTTTGACCAGGTACCGCTGTGCACTAATGTTGCCAATAGAGCACGGTCATTTTTTAAAATTACCATGAAAGCATTTAAAGCTGTCTAAGTTTCATTTTGTATGTCTTCTGGTGCAGAGTCTAACAGTTTGGTTACCCTTCTCTGGACTTCCTCTAATCCTTTAATATCCTTACTGAGATATGGCCTCCAAAACTGAACATAACATGCCAAGTAAGGTCTCGTCAATAACCTGTACAAGGACACTATCACCTCCTTCTTTCTGCTGGCTATGACTCTCAGTATGAAGCTGCACATAATCTGCTTTGGCCACTGCCTTATCTCAGTGTTTCATAACCTTTAATGTTTATGTTTATTAACTTCCATGTAGGGCATTTTTTCTAGCAAAAAAGGTGCCGGTACTCAAATGCCAGGCCACCCTTCAAGGGTGGGGTGATCACTGAGGGACCCACCCCACAATAGCCAGGCCCCCTGCAACCAGTCACAGAATCTATGACAAGTCAGAATTGCTGTGTCGAGCCTGAGCTCTTTCATTAAAACTTGGGGTCCATGGGTCAGTTTTAACAGACAATGGAAAAGGTGCCGGTACTCAGTACCCCCAAGTAACCCCTCAAAAAAAGCCATGATTAAGCCGTACCAATGGCTGCTGGTATGCTAATGCCAACACAGCCCATTCACTTTGAATGGGCTGTGTTGGCATTGCCAGGAGGGGGGGGGGGGGGGGGGGGGGGGGTAGAAGTCTTGATATCCCGATATTACTGAATGCGGGCCACAGCGGCTCACAATAAAATACAAATTATATAAATGGGAAAGGAACGCCAATTGAATATAGGAAAGAAACAAATCAGTCAAACAAGAGAAACAGACGTAAGACCAAACACCGCAGACGTACCAGCACCTGATGTTCCAGTAGAACCAAATGTCAGTTGGCAAAGATGAGTTTTAAAAGGACCTTAAATTTAGGGAAGTACATAACTACATAAGTATTGCCATACCGGGACAGACCAAAGGTCCATCAAGCTCAGCATCCTGTTTCCAAAAGTGGCCAATCCAGGTCACAAGTACCTGGCAAGATCCCAAAAAAGTACAATATATGTTATGCTGCTTATCCTAGAAATAAGCAGTGGATTTTCCCCAAGTCCATTTTAATAATGGTCTATGGACGTTTCCTTTAGGAAGCCATCCAAACCTTTTTTAAACCCCGCTAAGCTAACTGCTTTTACCACATTCTCTGGCAACGAATTGCACAGCATAATTACAGGTTGAGTTCAGTTCAGACCTAGTGTGCAGTGGCCGATTATTCCCCCCCCCCCCCCCCCGAAAAAAAAAGAGATGAAAAAAGATGCTATGAGTAGACTCACAGTGAACAGATTTAGGGGAAGAAAGAACCGGCTGATGTGAGCGGGACAGAATATAAGGGATTGTTAGTGAAGAAAGATAGGACAGGGAATCTGAGTGAAGGGCTTTGTGAGTAAGGTATAGAACCTTGAACCAAAGTCTGTATAGGACAGGCAACCAATGCTGTGATTAAGGAGGATGGTAACATGATCCAGTTGTTTTGCTTTACATAAGGCAGCAGGAGTTATGAAGAGCTTGAAGACCACAAAGCATGTAAGTGGAGATTCCACAGTAAATTGCGTTAATTTGGGATATTAAAAAAAGTATGAATTAACGTACGGAGGGAAGACAAATCCAAAAATGTACTAATGGATCAGGGTCCTAAAATTCAGTCCTCAGGTTCTGCAAGCCAGCCTGGTTTTCTGGATTTCCACAATGAATGTGTATCAGTGAATGCAATAGAATTCATATGTTATTGTATGCAAAGAATTTATATCTTGTGAAATCCTTAATTAATCAGGTTCAAAGCAGGTAACAATATCTACAATCTTAACTGAAACAACATATACAACAATTAACAATCAGCACATACAAATTTGGTAAAAGAAAAAGAAAAAATGTGTTTTCAGCATCTTTCTAAATTCCATATACTTTGAAATTAGACAAATGTTCAAATGAAAAGAATTCCAGAAACTAATTGTACTATAACTTAAACAGCTTTCATGGGCTGATTTAAACGTCACTTATACATATTCATTGTGGAAATCCTGAAAGCCAAGATGGTTTGGAGACTTTCAGGTGGATTTTCGAAAGAGAAGGGCGCCCATCTTCAGACACAAATCGGGAGATGGGCATCCTTCTCGCAAGGTCATCCAAATCAGCATAATCGAAAGCCGATTTTGGGCGCCCTCAACTGCTTTCCATCGCGGGGACGACCAAAGTTCACGGGGGTGTGTCAGCAGTGTAGCAAAGGCGGGACTGGGGTGTGCTTAGGAGATGGGCATCCTCGGCCGATAATGGAAAAAAGAAGGGCGTCCCTGACAAACACTTGGGTGACTTTACTTGGTCCATTTTCACAACCAAGCATAAAAAAGTGCCCAAACTGACCAGATGACCACTGGAGGGAATCAGGGATCACCTCCTCTTACTTCCCCAGTGGTCACTAATCTCCTCCCACCCTCAAAAAAAAATCTTTAAAAATACTTTTTTGCCAGCATCTATGCCAGCCTCAAAGGCCATACTGAGGTCCATCGCAGCAGTATGCAGGTACCTGGAGCAGTTGTAGTGGGTGCAGTGTACTTCAGGCAGGCGGACCCAGGCCCATGCCCCCCTACCTGTTACACTTGTGGTGGTAAATGTGAGCCCTCCAAAACCCACCACAAACCCACTGTACCCACATGTAGGTGCCCCCCTTCATCCCTAAGGGCTATGGTAGTGGACTACAGTTGTGGGTTTTGGGGGGGTTTGGGGGGCTCAGCACCCAAGGTAAGGGAGATATGTACCTGGGACCTTTTTCTGAAGTCCACTGCAGTGCCCCCTAGGGTGCCCGATTGGTGTCCTGGCATGTGAGGGGGGGACCAGTGCACTACGAATACTGGCTCCTCCCATGACCAAATGGCTTGGATTTGGTCGTTTTTGAGGTGGCCGTCCTTGGTTTCCATTATCGCCAAAAACCTGGGACGACCATCTCAAAAATGACCTAAGGTCGACCTAAATTTCATGATTTGGGCGTCCCTGACCATATTATCAAAATGAAAGAGGGACGCCCATCTTGTTTCGATAATACGGGTTGCCCCGCCCCTTTACGGGGGGGCCGTCCTGGTTTAAATTTTGCCACGCGCCCATTTTTGGCCACAAAAAAAGACCTTTTTTGCAGGCACACTGAAAAATGGACCTGCCCGTGTCCAAAACACGTGTCTATACCAACGCAGACCATTTTTCAGCACACCTTAGTAAAAGGACCCCATAATGACTAGAACTGGCCCCAGGACTGATACCTGGGACACTCCACTCCTCAAATTTTTTTTCCTCTGAGACATCTCTTTTATCGATTTTCTAGAGACCTTCGATACAAACATATTCCTGAACTTTAATAGCAAAAGTTTGGGTCTGAATGCTTCCACGGCCATATAGCTGCTATTACTTCTGGCAAAAGTAATTTTGACATTTAAAAATAACACCTCAAAATATTTTAGCAACTTTAATTTCAAATACTGGATGAAACATTTCTTATAAAACTAGTTTGACTGGGGTTGTGCAATTTTCTGCAGGAGATCTCATGACTTGTCTTTGGAAAATGTATTGACAAAACCCTACGAGCTGATAATCTCACCTACAACATGCTTATCTTTTCTCTTTTCCTCATGGAAACCTAGTTTTTCTAATATTCACATCCTGAACTGCTGCTTTCTCACCATCCTTATTCTACTTGAATTCGAGTTCTTTGCCTTGAGCCATTTGGAAAGAATGACTTAAAATCCAAAAACTGTCATAATTATGTCACATACTACACATTCGCATTTCCACTCTGTGCACTTTCTAGATGCAGGCAATCCTAGATCATAGTAACTTCCAATAAGTGAATAAATTCTACATTATGTACCCTTCTGTTCAATTTTGCAATACTGAGAGTTACATAACAACCCTGTAACAGACTGGGGGGAAAAAAACACTTTTCTGTCTATGTGTGTTATAAAATATGGGCCAATGCGTGTAAATTTACACCAGCTTTTCATTGGCATAAATTGATGCGCATAGATTTAGTCACATGAACTATGCCTAAGCGTGTGCTAAATACCACCTGCACATTTACATGTGGTGTTTAGAATACGCTTAGCCATGATTGATTAATGTGCATTAATTTTAGGCACCATATATAGAATTGGGCCCTTAATGTCCTTTAGCAGGGCCGCCGAGAGGGGGGGCATTGGGGACAAAATTCCCCGGGCCTCCAAGGGGGCCCCGGCGCCGGGGTCAGACCACCGGTGCTGCAGTTCTCAGTCTCACCTGCCTGCCCTCGGCTCCGTCGACAGCCCCCCTCCATCCGCCACCAGGCCCGCTACATTCAAATCGGCAGTGCCTCACCTCCGTGTGGAAGTGGCAGATCACCGGCGGCCTGAGACCGGGGGTCGGGGCAGCGGCGGCAGGGGGGACGGCCTTGCCCCGGGCCCGGCTTAGTCTCTCGGCGGCCCTGTCCTTTAGTAGAAGGGTCCTTAAGAGTCTATAAACCACAAGCTGAAATTGTGCCTAGTATAGGCATGTTCTCAAGAAAGTGCAAATGTTCATGCCTAGATTAATCATGCATGTGTGTAGATTTGCATATTTTATAATCTACATGTGTATTTATTACCAAAGCCCACACTCCACCACTATTCCCTTTAAGCTGAGCGGGCTTTCATAAAGGAGATGTTGTTAGACCAATGCGTCAATATTTTCTCTGGAGGCTCATTGAGTAATGGGGTGTGATTTACACTATTGGCCCAGATGTTTAAGGTGGCACATAATTTAAATCAATGCTATGTGAACACTTTCCTTGAATTGTATGAGGCAGAATTGTCTGCTTGGGTGCTGGATGGCCTACACTACTTGAAGAAAGAAACAATATGCATTTTGACAGAAAATTTGGGGATTTTATTGATATTTTCCAAATTAAATTAAATGTTTACAGAGCATTTTAATGTATTTATATTCTTTCCACTGTTTTATGTAAACAATTCACATCTGCTCTGGTTGAGTGATGCAATTAATACATGTAATAATTAAATAAAAAAAAAAACACAAAATAAATTGCAGGTTGTCCAACCTAATCAACTTATCTATACTCCATTAAACATTCATATACTTGTTTGTGGTTGTTTAGTATGTTTCTACAAAGAGTTATACATACATAAGTAATGCCACACTGGGAAAAGACCAAAGGTCCATCGAGCCCAGCATCCTGTCCACGACAGCGGCCAATCCAGGCCAAGGGCACCTGGCAAGCTTCCCAAACGTACATTCTATATATGTTATTCCTGGAATTGTGGATTTTTCCCAAGTCCATTTAGTAGCGGTTTATGGACTTGTCCTTTAGGAAACCGTCTAACCCCTTTTTAAACTCTGCTAAGCTAACCGCCTTCACCACATTCTCCGGCAACAAATTCCAGAGTTTAATTACGCGTTGGGTGAAGAAAACCATTCTCCGATTTGTTTTAAATTTACTATACTGTAGTTTCATCGTATGCTCCCTAGTCCTAGTATTTTTGGAAAGCGTGAACAGACGCTTCACATCCACCTGTTCCACTCCACTCATTATTTTATATACCTCTATCATGTCTCCCCTCAGCCGTCTCTTCTCCAAGCTGAAAAGCCCTAGCCTCCTTAGTCTTTCTTCATAGGGAAGTCGTCCCATCCCCGCTATCATTTTAGTCGCCCTTCGCTGCACCTTTTCCAATTCTACTATATCTTTCTTGAGATGCTACCCTTGCTGTGAAATGCAGTGCTATGCTATTTGTGAAGGGAAGAATGTTCAATGATGTGGATGTTCAATGATGTGCAACGGGAATACAGGGCAAAATAAGCAAAGAGGTTTGAAATACTTTTTACATGAATGTTAGCTTTCTTTAGCTCCCTCCATAGCATTATGTTTAATCTACTTATAACTTAATCCAGCAAAAATGAAAATAATCTTTCCTTTTTCCCTTTTCCCCATTGACTCCCCTGCATTTGGTGTACAAGTGTTTTGGGTATATTTAAATGAGGGACTGAAAATAAAGTGCACTCCATTTAAGTGCACATCGGATAAGCACATGCTCTGTTTAACTGCATGCCGTACTTCGGTCCCATTTTTGGCGCCATCAGTTTCTATGGGGACAAACCGGTTTAGCGAACCACTGATAAGTGCAAGATTCGCTTATATGCATGGTTTAAGACCGCTCCTCTGCAGGAAAGACTCCACATAAGTGCACGCACAGAATATGGAAGCTGATTGGCACATGACAAACGGGCGATAAATTTGAAAAACCATTGGTTAACTGCCACAGGCAGAATAAGCGAAAGAAAGTTGTTAGAGTGTACACAGGAGTCGTCGTCGTCATCATGCAACTGTAAGACTTTAGTTGAATGAATAGAAGTTCTTAAAAAATTAGAAAACAAAGTCAAGCATCTATTGCTAAAGAATAAGGTGTCAATCCCAGTCAAATTTCACGTATCTTGAAGCAGAAAGATCAGCTTCTGGAAGACTGGCAAAACAATACAAATCCACACAGGAAACGAAAACGGGCGGGAAAAGCTGAGGATGTAGAAGATGCTCTTCTTCGGTGATTTTCTCAAGTCAGGAGCAGACAGTTTCCTGTCAGTGGTCCACTGCTTATGGAGAAAGCTAAGCAGCTAGCTGAAAGTCTTGGACTAACTGAATTCAAAGCCACTGTTGGATGGTTGGAAAGATGGAAGGAGAGGAACAACATAAAATTCAAGAAACAGCATGGTGAAAAACAAGACGCTGATGACTTTGGTGCTGAAAATTGGGTTGTTTCAGTTCTTCCTACCATCTTGAACGAGTTTGCACCTCGTGACGTTTTCAATGCTGACAAAAATGGTCTCTACTGGCGAGCGATTCCTGATGGAACACTTGCATTCAAACATGTAGAAACTACTGGAGGTAAAACATCGAAGGACCGACTGATGATCCTCCTTTGCTGCAATATGGATGGGAGTGAGAAGTTGGAACCACTTGTCACTGGAAAGAGCAAACAGCCCCATTGCTTCAAGAATGTTAATCGACTTCCTGTGTCATACAAGGCTAATGCAAATTCATGGATGACTGGGGAAATTTGGAAGCAGTGGCTAAAGAAGTTAGACACTAGAATGCGGGCACAAAAGCGTCAGATTTTGTTGCTTTGTGATAATTGTGCTGCACACAGTGATGATGTCAGGCTGTCTAACATCAAGGTGGTCTTCCTGCCATCAAACACTACCTCTCTGATCCAACCTATGGATCAGGGCATAATAGCCAATTTCAAAAAACATTATCGATGAGCGTTATGGATGACCAGACTGGCAGGATAAACATGCTGTTGAACTAGCTCGTAATCTATCACTGTTGGATTCCCTACATATGCAGAAAGAAGCCTGGAATCATGTTACACAGGCAACCATTGTGAACTACTACAAGCGGGCAAGCTTTGTTAAGGATGTGGAGAGAGACGAAACAGATGTAGCTGTTGCAAGCACTTCAGATGAACAGGCTATTGACATCCCAGCCGGCTATTGACATCCCAGCCGGTGTTACTGAAGAGGAGTTTCATCACTACGTAGCTATTGATTACGATCTACAAACAGCTGACAACAGCACTGATGTTGAGATATGCGTCTACACGCAGGCAATGGCTGATGATGAATCAGATGATGAAATGAGCAGCGAGGCACATGCTGACGAAATTCAACAACCTCCTGTCACTTTTGCAAGAGCGCTGGAGAGACTCAACACCGTGCGGGCCTATCTGGAGGCCACTGTATGTCAGTGTTATGACAGTTTTTACCGTCTGGCAGACGTAGTCTATGGAACTCCCAGACACAAGAGTGTACAGAGGACTATGACTGATTACTACAAGTAAGCCTAACGTCAGTTAACGGAGACTGTATACTGTACGTATAATAAACAGTACTGTACATATGTTTATCAGATGTCAAGCTTCTTTGGGTCACTAACTGCATGTATTTCTTTGGTCCCGGACCCTTGCACTTAAGCGGATTGCACTGTACTAAAGTGTTCAGGGAGTTCTTAGCTTTAGTTCAAAGTGACATCAAAGTAAAAGCACATTCAGCGTGCTTCGACACAATCTCAGGATCCCACGTAGATGAAAAGGATTAAGTCTCTGCATACTGTAATGAAGTTGATAATATATTACATGAGTTTGAGCTGGGGTTACTCTTAGAGCATACATATGCCTTTATGCCTGGAAATGTGAGGCCTGTAAGCCACACGTCTTCAACAGAATTTGATTACCTTTATTTATCAGACTTACTTGAAAGCATTATGCACACATATTTGTCTAAGCCCCGAATTTGTGTGGATCAAGTCCCTATGGAGTACATCTCACCGTTAATTTAGAGAGGCTTTTCTGCAGACTGTGATAACCTTTTGCTGGATCAATGTTAGAATTATTCAAGATAGTTGTTGCAGATCAGCTTTTGAAACCACAAAGAGCCCTATCATATAAAGAGGAGGCAAGGATAAATTCAAATTAAATCCCTTCCCTAAACAATATATGCATTGCTACTTTATATTAGAAAGTCTGAAGTGTACCATACAGGACAGAAATATCAGTCCTGCAAAGATAGTACAGACATTGCCATAACATATCAGTTTACATTTAAAATCCATCTCAGTATAGCTTTATCAAACTTTCTGTATAGGAGACTCTGGAAATCACAGCAACAAAGTAAATGATGGCAGATAACGACCTGCCATGGTCCACCCAATCTGCCTAACGAGGTGGCTAGAGCTGCACCCACCACTCTGTACATCATTCATGCTTAAAACACTGGACAACAATTCTCCATCATGCCAACCACATAGTTAAATATGATGGCATCTTGGGACAAGGTATGTTATAACCGAAGTATTGCCAACAGTATTTAACAACCATCTTAAACAACCATCCTAAACACTAAATAATAATATTATACACGAACTCTTATGACATGATTGACTATCCTCTTTGCTATGAATGATCAAGCATTATCACTAGATGACCAAATGTATGTTATAATCCAATTTATTACTCAATAACCTTCATGCAATACCATATATATATATATATATATATATATATATATATATATATATATATATATATTACATATATATACCATAACCTGTTCCATGTATGTTATGTATACACACAAACAGCCTGACACAGGCCATGTTTCGCCCAACAGGGCTGCTTCAGGGGCTATAAAAGAAATATAAATAAAATATATAACATATATATTGTTTGTTGTATTATCAAACCACATATATAAATACATATATATATATATAGCATACACAAACATCTATATTGGTATATATATATATAGTGGAGGAGTGGCCTAGTGGTTAGGGTGGTGGACTTTGGTCCTGAGGAACTGAGTTTGATTCCCGGCACAGGCAGCTCCTTGTGACTCTGGGCAAGTCATTTAACCTCCATTGCCCGCCGCATTGAGCCTGCCATGAGTGGGAAAGCACAGGGTACAAATGTAACAAAAATAAATATATGTATTTATATATGTGGTTTGATAATACAACAAACAATATATATGTTATATATTTTATTTATATTTCTTTTATAGCCCCTGAAGCAGCCCTGTTGGGCGAAACACGGCCTGTGTCGGGCTGTTTGTGTGTATACATATATTGCAATTGGTTTCTATGAATAAATTAAGTTTTGTTTGTTAACGATCTGCTCCGTTCATTTTCCATCTTGGAGTTTGCAGACCGTCTGCCTTTGTGCTTTCTTGGACCATATATGTTATGTTCCATGTATGTTATCATGTATGTATGCACCTGAACGCAATACCATTTGTAATTCTGTTACCCGGAAATGGCAACCGCCATTACGTCAAATGTAAGCCACATTGAGCCTGCAAATTGGTGGGAAATGTGGGATACAAATGCTACAAATAAATAAATAAACTTGTTATTTAAGAGGTCTTCCCCCTCCCCATTGAACTGTACAGCATCCTCATTCACAGCATACGATAATAAAGTGATATATAATACTGGAGCTGGCGAGTCTTCCTCTGCCTTTAGCCAATTGCGGGACCCAGCCATCGAAGTCTGTCTGGCATTAGCCTTAGTTCCCACTACTGTTGCCCAAAATAATACCTCAACAGCCACGTTGCGTTTTCCTCCAGGCATCCACTACCCTCTGGATGAAAAAGTATTTCCTGACATTGCTCAGCTCTGCAACCCCAATTCATATCCTTCAATGCTACACCCCTTTGTCTCTGGAAGAGGTTTGTATATATATTAATACCTTTCAAGTACTTGAATGTCTGTATCACATCTCCTCTCTCTCGCCTTTCCTCTAGCATATACATATTTAGGTCTTCCAGTCTCTTCTCATATGTCTTTAGAGTGTAACTATTCATAGGAAGTACAGAAATATTTTGTTGACCAGTCATGACATAGTTGAGTTGTTGTAACACCATAGCTTCAGGGTTTTTTTTTTTAGTGGTTTCTATATATGTATTTATTTATTTTGCAGAAGACAGGCACAATGATACTGTTCTGAGCACCAGTTACCATTAGTCTGGAAAGTTAACAGAAGAGTTGACCATTTTTCCTCAGGGTTCACAAAATAATTATTGCAGGAGACGAATTCTTGGAAAGTGCATGTTAGAGGAATGCAGAGATGTGTCTCCTTTCCCTATTCTGACCCCTTGACCCAACCACCCTCCATTTCTTCTCTCCTGCCCCGCTCACTCATCCCCTTCATCCTCTTCCTGTGCTCTTCTCACAGGACCCCCACCACACTCTCTCTCCACCCCCCTTCATCACTTACACCACCATGCTCACATCTCACACTCTCTTCCCCTACTATGATCATTCAACCCTTATACTCATACCCTCATTCCCCCCACTCACTCATTCTGCATGCTCTCTTCTCCCCCTCACTCACCTCCTCCGTCCTCAGACTCACTCATTCTTATGTTCTCTCTGCACCTCTTCCACAGTCTCCCATTCACAGCTACTGAAGCAGTATAAGATGTCACAAACTTTCTAGCCAATCCATGAACAATCACAACTATCAGGTCTTGTAAGGAAGCTCCAGATAAGCCCAGGCTGCAGTCAAATAAGTATGATCAGGGTCCAAGCAGCACAAACTCCAAGCCACTGCAACCATCTAACAGCAACCATCTAACAGCCCAGGTGCTGTTGCGTCCTGCCCCACATGACTCAAGCCCAAGTCCAAACCCAATGCTTCATATATATACTGGCTACAGAATGTGCACAGGCCTCCTCACCCAAGCTTCAGAAGGAAGCCTCTGGCCAGCCCAACAGAAATGCAACTCGATCAGTATATTGACCCCACTGCAGAACTGGGGCTCACTTAAACTAAACTGAGGAGGAGGAAGATGTACACAGCCAGTCTCTAGCTATTTCATCTTGTTTCTTGGGGGGGGGGGGGGGGGGGGTGAGTGCTTCATTTTCCTTATCAGGGTTTTTCTGATCATTCCTAGGCTCCTTTTTAGCCTACACAGCAAGCCTGGTATCCCCTTGATTCCCCAGTGCTATATTTTTTTGGTACATGTAAGTAAGGCTATTTTTCAGCTGCTGCCAACGATATTTATCCTCTCCCTACGGGGTGGGCATAGATGGGGAACACTAGCAAGATCAGCAGCAGAGACTCCCACTGCTACCACTGGTGTTAATATTCAAAGAACTATTTTAAAGTCTGAGATTAAAACTTGTTTAAAAATGATAGGACTTAATTGGAAGAAGAACAGAAGATTAACAGAGGAGGTTGGAACCTCTTGACGTCATTTTAAAAAAATGCAAAGCATCAAATAAAACTTAATTTTAGAAAGCACAACAAAAGAAAAGCCATGCTGAGTCAGACCAAGGTCCATCAAATCAAGCATCCTGTCTTTGAAAGTGACCAGTCCAGGTCACAAGTACCAAGCAGATCCCAAAAAGTAGATATATTTTTTATATCTTATTTCTGGGAGATGTGTAATGTCTCTCACAAGTCTGCCTGGCTAATAACTGTTTGTTGGCTTTTCCTCCAGGAACTTGTTCATCTTCTTCTGAACCCCATTATATTAGGGTGCTGAGGTTCTGGCCATCTCCTTGCCTCTGGAATGACTAGATACATACTCTATGTGCAGAAGGCAACAATTCTGTCTAAGCAACTGAATTGTAAATTGAATTTTCTTTGTTTATTCTGAGTACTACAATAAAGAAGATTTGATTAAGAATTGAGTATCTACTGGTAAAGCTTCTACTTGGGGATAGTTTAAGGCGGGTTACCATATGGCTCCAGAAAAAGGAGGACACATTGATCCAGTCTGGATTTTGCTTCCATTGAAAGCAATGGAAATAAAACCCAGACTGGCTCAATCTGTCCTCCTTTTTCTGGAGCCATATGGTAACCCTAGTTTAAGCTGGCTGTTTTTGCAGAACGTCTGAAATTGGATTTAGATGTCATATTGAAAATGCCTCTCCATGTGTCTTTGTAAATACTAGCACTTATCCTGCAGAAATCCTCTGAACACATCAACTCTTCAAATGCATATCTACTTGCAATGCATGTACTTTCAGGCATGACTTAATTTTATAAGAAGCTTTTTTATATGTATAAATCAGTTCTTTATGCATGGAAAAGGTTTATAAAAATGCCTCTTGGATGTTTAAATGGCAGTTGCAATTTAATGCAGACAAGTGAAAAATGATACATTTAGGGAAAAATAATTCATAGATAGATGATGCTGGGTTTCACGTTCACAAGCTTCACTATTCGAACTTGCCTCTTTTCCTGAGCTGCTTGCCAATACCATATTTATCACCTAGGAAATGTAGTTCTGCTCAGCAGTATCACACCTTGTGGTACCCTCAGTCTGTATTGTTAGATTAGACAATATCCGTGGCTCCGTTTTTATGTTGTAGGCCCCGCACTTTGGAACAATCGACCCTCCTATTTCAGATTAAGAAGGAGCTTAAGACTTATCTGTTTGCATATCATTCAACTACTAAAGCAAATTGCTCATTTAGACCCTTTTTCAATCATAGAGCAGTGCAGGTTTGGTGGTTGGGTTGGACATGGGATGTAGAACCGCTATTCTTTCTTTCCGTTTGTAACTTCCACATTTTCCTTCTTGCTATGGTTATTTACTTCATTATATTGTGAAACACTGAGGCAATACTTCCAATTGGTGGAATATCAAACCATGAATAAACTTAGAAACTTTGGGATTAAACAAATCCATTATCCAAATGGTATGATGCCGCCATGTTGACTGTAATTGTTTCACACTTGTAGGGGATACGCTGGGATCCCCAAGCTAATTTCAGACACTTCTCCAGTAGAGTGGTAACATGGAGTCTTGCTACTTTTTGGAATTATGCCAGGTACTTGTGGCCACTGTAAGAAACAGGATACTGGGCTAGATGACCTTTAGTCTGACCCGGTATGGCAATTCTTATATTCTTATGGTATACAAAGTTTTGATAGTTATTTGCTGAAAGGAAGTGTGCTTCAATCAATTCAAAACACAGCTATTAGACTAATCTGTCATGTTCCAATGTCATCCCTTTGTTTTCTAAGTTCTGTTGGCTCCCTGTGGGAAACACATTGCATTTAAACAACTGATGCTTACTTTCAAAGCCCATGAAATTGGTCTCCCTCACTATCTTGCAACTTTTACCTTTTCCATACTCTCCTACCCGGCTTCTCCGGTCTATCAGTGGCCATCGGCTTGTTCTTCCTAATCCCAAGGCTGCTCAACTTGAATTCACCCTTCACTATGCCTTCTTTTTTTGCAGCTCCTTTCCATTGGAATTCTCTTCCGCTCACTATTTGTGGAGAACTGTCTCTGAAAATTTTTTAATTGGTCATTAAAGCCTGCCTTATCAAGCAAGCTTTTAATATTATATAGGTTGTGGGTATAGAGGCTTGTATCTCTCACACTTTCTTCTTCTTCCTTCCCTATCCTACCTTCCCCTTACTTTCTCTTATCTTCCCTTCCCTGGATCTCTGGTTTCTTTCGTTTGCTGTCTACAGTGAGTTTGATTAGATTAATAAGTTTGTTTTAATTCTTTCCTGTCTGGCAATGTAGTTCCTTTCCTACCTTATTTTTAGTCTGTATACTGCCCAGATCTGCAAGTTAGCTTGATTGGTATGGATAATTTTAATCAACTATAAACTAAGAGCAAGGATGCCAGACAAATCTGGAGGCACTTTGGGAATTTATTACAACCCCATAACCCTATCTTCTGTGCCAGACCATTCAACCAAATGTGGCCCTAAGCAACAGGAATAGCACTAGAGTGATCCAGTGGACAGATCTTACTATTACCTTGGACCATTCATCCATGGAGTTCTCATTTTTCTTTGATCATGCTCTGCGGCAGGAATGGCAAGCCCTGCATTTTGACCAGTATATCGTTTGACCTAACCACATTGGCTGGATGTCTCTAGACCAGTGGCGTAGCCACCAGTGGGCCTGGGTGGGCCACGGCCCACTCACTTAGGGTTCAGGCCCACCCAACAGTAGCATACGTTTAGTGGTAGCTGGTGGAGATCCCAAGCTCTAAGAGCTAAAGACTTCCCCTTGATGGTAAGCCAAGGTGGAAAGAAGCGTTTTCTCGCCAGCTGAGATATTTTTTTGGTGGTGGTGCCCACCTTGCCTAGGCCCACCCAGAATCTGTTGTCTGGCTACGCCCCTGCTAGACTGTACCAGTTCAGCACTCCCAGGAATACTGACTGTATGTAAATGATTAGCCTGATATTCAAAACTACTTATTTGGGTAGTAGCACTGACTAAGGCCATACCTAGAATTATCCAGATAATGCTGCTGTAAATTCCTGCAGCCCACCCCAGCACTATCTGGACAGTACTGGGGCAGTCTGGGAACAGAGCAAAAGACTGGACTGGAATTTGTCCAGGGACTGGGGATATTCAGTATCAATATCTGGACTGACCTAAGTCAGAGCTTCTCAACCCAGTCCTTGGGGCACACCAAGTCTTATCGAGTTTTCAGGATATCCACAATGAATATGCAAGAGATAGATTGGCTTGCACTTCCTCCTTGTTAGGCAAATCTTTCTCATGCATATTCATTGTGGATATCCTGAAAACATGATGGGACTAGTTGTGCCCAGAGCACTGAGTTGAGAAGGCCTGTCCTAAGTTACTTATATAGCTATTCAGTGAATATCACCAGTGCTGGCAGCTATCACTATACCTGAATATTAGATACCAATATTTGGATGAAGGAAGGCACTGAGTACCGATATTTGAGTGTCTCTTTATATACCATAGCCAGCATTTAAAAGGAATGTTGATTATGGAGTTCAAATATCAACCTAAGTGCTTTTGCCTCCTGCTGTATATATCTACCAAGAGCATTTCAAATAAATGTATGCTAGTTGGAATTCCAATCCAGTGATTGTGCACGAGGACCGTGATTGTTCAACATCTTCATGAGCCCTTAAATGCAACTCATGTTCCCTCCAACTCTGTGAGGCCCTTTTACTAAGCCACATAGGCGCCTATGCATGCCCAATGTGCGTTAATTTGGAGCTACCGCGTGGCCCATGCTGTAATTTCATTTATGACACGCGTCCACTACGTGTGCCTGAAAATATATTTTATTTTCTGATGCGTGGCGAAAATCGGGCAGTAACTCTGACTTGATGCGCGTAGGCAATTACCACATGGTTAATGTGAGAGACCTTACCGCTAAGTTAATGGCTGGCGGTAAGGTCTCAGACCCAAAATGGACGCGCGCCAATTTTTATTTTGCCGCACGGAAAATTTTTTTAAAAGACATTTTTTACAGGTGCACTGAAAATGGATCAGCGTGCACCCAAAACACGTGCCTACACTAGCACAGCCCATTTTTCAGCACACCTTAGTAAAAGGACCCCCTGTATTTGGGACAGGGGATAGCAGTATTTTGCCAAACATTGCTGTTTATATAAATATACTATATATGAATTGTTTATTTTTATGTTGATGAACCCTTGGTTTTTTTTTAATCCCCTTCCCTTTGTATGTAGTGATTTTTATGGTTTTACTGCTTTTCTTTTTCTTTTTTTATTTCTAGCAATTTGATTTGATTCCTACTTAGGATAAATTGAGTAGCCTGGGGGAAAGTGATAGATTTTTGCACATACCATGATAATCTATGAGCAATTACAGAAGAGCATGTAAAGTCTCCAAGTAATTTGTCTTTCTGCTGGCTGTCATATAAAAGTTATTTTATTTTGCATCCAGAAACTGCCTATAACACTTTTTGAAGAACTGTCACCTAGAGCAATTCATACTAGAGAAGTATTATACACAATTTTTTACCTTGTTTCCTGAAGTCTAATTTCAATTTCAGCTGTATTAAAAATTTGTAAGTTGTTTATATCCTACTGGAAAAGAGTCCTATGGAGTAAGCAGCAGTCTTTATAAACTGAAGGAATAAGGATAATCCTATCAATCCCCAGAGCTATAAATTTGTTTCCCAATATTTACAAAGAGAAGGCAGTGGTGACAAAACAGAGGAGGACTGAAAAGACACCTTGAGACTCCAGCACAGTTCAAAGATTTATTGATAGTTAAAAATCAATAAAGTTCAGGCACTCACGATGACCTGACACAGCTGTGTTTTGGCATATCCTGTCTGCGTTAGGGGTCTCTGATATGCCAAATGCTACACACCTAAAATAGTAGATCCGAGGTCTTTTCTAGCAGCATAAGGAGACTCCATCAGTATCTAGTTCCTAGTGTAGGTGTCACGCCCATCACCTGCTTTCTGTGGTCTCCAGCAGCATTCCATTCCAAGAAGAATCTGCTTTACTTCCTGGAAACCGTCACTGCCTTTATAGCCCTGCAAGAGGGCACTGGCTGATGTCATCACTTCCTGTCTCTGCAATGGGTCCTACATCTGTGTCCTGGGTGCTTCTTCAGCCTTTTTCCAATGTCTCTTGCCTTGTCCCAGTTGTTTCTAATCTTGTTCCTATTGTCCATCTCCACCCTGTTTCTAGCCTGCCCTGTCCCAGCCTTGTTCCAGTCTATGTCTTCCATCCTGTTCCTTCCTGCTCTAGCTTGTGTCTTCTGGGATGCCCAGGGAAAAGGAAGGCCGTTCAATCAGAGGTACATCAATACTGGTGGCCCCAAATGCTTTATGGTATGCAAAATGTTTTACATGTCAGAAAGATAAGGGGGACACTACCTATCCTCTTGGTTGGAAGGGCTTTGGACCTGGGAAGCTGCTGTCAATCTTCATGTCCCTGCACATGTAAGACATTATCATCTTTATTCCCTCAAACCTGAACCCATGGTTCTGGGGGGGGGGGGGGCTTCAGGGAGTGGGTACTGTCATGTCCCTCATCTTTTTTCCATGGTCTCCACCAGCATTCCATGACAAGAAGAATCTGCTTTACTTCCTGGAAACCCTGAACGTCCTTTATAGTCCTGCAAGAGGGTACTGGCTGATGTCACAACTTCCTGTCTAGTAGTATTTAAGGAAGTTGCTGACTCCAAGCTGGTGCCTTTGCGACGGGTCCTCCAGCTGTGTATTTTGGGTGCTTCTTCAGCCTTGTTCCCATTGTCTCCTGCCTTGCTCCATTTGTCTTCTTCCTGTTGTCTCCTGCCTTGCTCCAGTTGTTTCCAGCCTTGTTTTTGTTGTCCATCTCCAGCCCTGTTCCAAGCCTGCCCCATCCCAGCCTTGTTCCAGTATATGTCTTTTGTTCTGTTCGTGCCTGCTCTAGCTTGTTTCTCCTGCCCTGCTCCTGTTCCTGACCTGAATCAGTCTGTGCCCTCCATCTTGTTCTTGTCTGTGTCCTCTGTTGTACCTGGCATTTGGGCCTTCTGGTTCCTGCATTCCCTGGCCCTGACTTTATTAGGCCAGGCCCCCCAAGGGTCCTCTTAAGGGCCATCCCCTGGCCCTGACTTCATCAGGCCAGGTCCCCCAAAGGTCCTCTTATGGGCCTTTCCCCGGCCCTGACTTTGTCAGGCCAGGTCCCTAAGGGCACTTCTAAGAGCCAGCCTTTAGGCTCATTTCCACTGGAGCAAGACTCATCTGCTGCTAGTTGGGGTCTGCCCAGACTTTGGACTGGATGGGTAGTGTAAATTTGACTGCGACCTAAGAGCTCACCTACCTTGAACGTGACAGTAGGGATGTATCAAACTACTACTACTACTTAACATTTCTAAAGCGCTACTAGGGTTACGCAGCGCTGTACAGTTTAACAAAGAAGGACAGTCCCTGCTCAAAGGAGCTTGCAATCTAAAGGACAACATGTGCAGTCAGCTTACAATCTAATGGACAACATGTGCAGACAGTCAAATTGGGGCAGTCTAGATTTCCTGGATAGAGGTGAAATGGTTAGGTGCCGAAGGTGACATTGAAGAGGTGGGCTTTGAGCAAGGATTTAAAGATGGGCAGGGAGGGGGCTTGGCGTATGGGCTCAGGAAGTTTGTTCCAAGCATAGGGAGAGGCAAGACAGAAAGGGCGGAGCCTGGAGTTGGCGATGGTGGAGAAGGGAACAGAGAGGAGGGATTTGTCCTGTGAGCGGAGGTTTCGGGTAGGAGCGTAAGGGGAGACGAGGGTAGAGAGGTAGTGAGGGTCTGCAGATTGAGTGCATTTGTAGGTTAGCAGGAGAAGCCTGAACTGTATGCGGTACCTGATTGGAAGCCAGTGAAGTGACTTGAGGAGAGGGGTGATATGAGCATATCGGTCTAGGCGGAAGATAAGACGTGCAGCAGAGTTCTGAATGGACTGAAGGGGGGATAGATGGCTAAGTGGGAAGCCAGTGAGGAGTAGGTTGCAATAGTCAAGGCAAGAGGTAATGAGAGAGTGGACAAGAGTTCGGGTGGTGTGCTCAGAGAGGGAAGGGCGAATTTTGCTGATGTTATAGAGAAAGAAGCGACAGGTCTTGGCTATATGCTAGATATGCGCGGAGAAGGAGAGGGAGGAGTCGAAGATGACTCTGAGGTTGCGGGCAGATGAGACGGGGAGGATGAGGGTCTCATTCATTGGTTGTGTCCTAGTAAACACCTTTTGAAGGGCATTACCAAAGCTCTTTGTGGTTTATCCTCTGTTTCTAATCATCCAACTCTCAGCAGATTAAAAAAAAATAGGAACCAGGTATTGGTGGAGTCTCCTTATGCTGCCTAGAAGTGACTTAAGATCTATTTTTGTCTGAGTAGCACTTGGCATATCACAGACCCCTGAGGCAGGCAGAATACGCCAAAACATATCTGTGTCTGGTGCCAGAGTGCCAGGACTTATTGGTTTTTGACTACCATTAAATCTTTGAACTCCAGTAGACTCACAAGGTATCTTATCAATCCTCCCCCACCCCCTTTTTTTTTGTCACTGTTGCCTTTTTTTTTTTCATTTCTACCTTTACGGAGACTTTTCTCCTCAATATTTAACCACAGTGGTCAGTGTTTTCTTTTTTTTAAATGCCAGTTGCCACAGTTAAATATAATCTGGATAATCAGAGTCAGTATCCAGATACTGCCTGGTGCTGAATATTTGGACTCAGTGATGACTAGTGGTGCTATCTGGTTAGCAGTAATATTCAAGCCACTAACTGGAAAGTTATCCAGATAAAGTTACTCATTTAGCAGACTCAATATTCCCACTAACCTGATAACCTTAGCACAGGCCATGTCTGTGGACCACTCCAGCAATTTCCAATAAGGAAGGAATTCAATAAATGGTGCCGAAAATTCAGTCCCCCAAAAATTGAGCAGTAAGCACTATTCTATAAAGGGACTAGAGAGAAATAGAATAGCATGCAGCGAGATATGCATGGAAATATTTAAAATTGTCAATAACATCAATAATTTATTTTATTTGATACTTGTATCCTACATTATCCAAATCCAGTTATTCAGTTCTCTGTGGTTCACATGAGCAATAAAACAGTACAAAGTAGTGAATAACATTTTACATTAAACTGTGAAATTACAGAATATAATTGAAAGATAGTAACAAGGGGAATAATCATTGGTTAACACTCAATATAGCCACCCAATAAAGGAATCTATTGGAAAGAAAAGCCTTCCAGAATTTATGGAAGATCAAGTAAAGTTGTCTTATATCTCTTGGAATGGAATTCCACCATTTCGTGCCCAAATGAGAGAAGTCTCTAGTTAGAGTGGTTGCTGGCACCCAATTATTGGCGTTTCCGAGCTCAATAGTCAATTTATTTGCATGCACATCTCTGACGCACGCACACAGTTGGGCATGGAAATTTGGGAGCAATACATAGAATCTGAGGGTAAAAGCCTAGATTGTCAGAAAAAATATTCAGGGCAATATCTGGTTAATACCACTTGTTAGCCGGATAAGTGCCTTTTAAGTTGATTTTCTAAATAACAGTTGATAATTTAAACTCCTTAAATAAACCTGTAGATCATGCCAGAATCCCCAAGAGGCAAATTATTATAATGCATTCTTACAACAATTCTAGATATGATCTAATTTAAATAATTTAGATAACGCAAAAGTTTTTGTTTTTTAAATTTCAGATATTTCTTCTGTCACCCTCAGAGGAAAGGTGATTATATAATTCATAAGCCTTGAAGTTGGATTCTTGATAAAAAAAATACCGCATCTATCTCATTCATCAAACATTGGGGAAATTGGATGCACAGAACAGAAATGCAAACTTGGATAATGTGTGAAACCTTCAAACTAAAAGAGAAAGACAATTTATTGGAACTGTAATGATTCTGAATTTGCTACTCTGAAACCTGGAAAGAAGATAAAATCCAAGCACCCCTGAACTAACATTAAACCTGTGTTTCATGTAACTTCTTAAAATTTATCAGCGATATAAACCTGTTTTCCTGTAGCTCTTAAACTTTTTGACCCCTGTACAAACGAACAAGCCATTACTGCTTAGCTTTGGCAGGAATCCAGAAGTCTTTTAACAACTAATGAGCTCCTTGACCTCTCTTCACAAAGGTGTTTAGCTGCTTTAACAAGTAAAATGTGTGCTATTAGTGAATAGACCCTCTTGGAATAACAGGATGTGTAGTAAATAACATGCAACATATCTTGGTAAATAAGCTGCTAAGATGTTAGATGGCAACAAAAGCACATTTCTGCAAAATTCTCATGTGCTATTTTATTTTTAAACTAGTAAAAAAAAGGCCCGTTTCTGACACAAATGAAACGGGCGCTAGCAAGGTTTTCCTTGGAGTATGTATGCTTGAGAGAGTGTGTGTGAGAGTGACTGTGAGAAAGAGAGAGTGAATGTGTGAGTGTGTGTGTGTGACAGAGAGAGAGAGTGAGACTGGGTGTGAGTGTGTTTGTGAGAAGAGAGAGAGAGAGTTTGTGTGTGAGAATGAGAGTGTGTGCCAGGGAGCCCCCCTCCCTCCCAGTTCCAGGGTCCCCCTCCCTCTGAGTTTCAGGGTTGTCCCCTCCCTCCCTCCAAGTTTCAGGGTCCCTCCCTCTATCCCTCCGAGTGTTCTTCCCGCTGTGGTACAGGCGCCTGATGATCCGGCGGTGGGTGTGGCTCCTGACCGCCATCACCTGGCTGCTGCCGCCCGCCCTGCTCTTTCCCATCGCCATCCCCGGTGGTGCCGTGATCCGCGTCTACTTCTTGCGGGCCTCGCTGCTCTGTAACCCGGACAATGCCAGCGATGTGCCTTACTCACTGCTGCTGACGGCGTTCATCTTCTTCCCCTGCCCGGCCATCGTCACCGTGACCAATGGGCGCCTTTTTTCCTGGGTGGACGTCATAATGAGTACGGTGACGTCAGCCTGTGCTACAGAGCCTAACAGACCAAATCTGAAGAAGTCATGAACACAGGCAGCAAGACCAATAGAATGTTGGAGGTGAGAATTATTATATAGGACACCTAGAAGCTGATTCACTAAAATGCACTAATCTACACTACCAAGCATAAGAATCACTAAGCAATTTTTTTAAGGGGCCCTTTTACTAAGACCCGTAGGCCCCTATCTGTGCCAAATCAGAACTACCGTCAGGCTATCACGTGGCCCAGGCGGTAATTTCATTTTTATCAAGTTCTGGGGTGTGGTGTTAACCGGGCGGTAATCGGCATTGTATGTGTGGTGACAATTACTGCCCGCTTAGTGCATGAGACATTATCACTAAGTGAATGGGTGACGGTAAGGTTTGAGGCCCAAAATGGATGAGCGCCAATTTTCATTTTGCTGTATGTCCATTTTTGCCCCCCCCCCCCCCCCCAAGGCCTTTTTTGCAGGTGCACTAAAAATGGACCTGCGTGCACCCAATACACGTGTCTACACCAGTGCAGGTCACTTTTCAGCGCACCTTAGTAAAAGGACCCCTGAATAAAGATAATGGTGCCAGCAGCAATAAATGTGTACGTACAAGAAAACACTTATATTTCACTACAAACCAAAAAAGGCTCTGCATGGTAACAGTAAAAGAATGCTAGCCATTTTCAGTGACTTACATATTACAAAATTCAATTAGCAATCAACTTAAAACGTACAAAATAAAAATGCCTTCAATAATTTTCTAAATTTTATGTAACTTGCCTCTCTGTTCGAATACAAAAAGGTAGAGCATTGCAGCATCCCACAGCTTGAAACACACATGTGGTGGCATGATGATTCTTAAACTTTAAGAATCTCATTGAAGGATATGGAAGAATTAAAGAATCCTTTGAGTGCAGAGTATGCTTTGCTTCCGACTTGCCTTGCCTCCATTGATTCCTGCTCACCCCAGGTCCCGGTTCTGCCAGGCCTGTCCCAAAAGGCTCTTATCAGAGCCACCCAGGTCCTGGTTCTGCCAGGCCTGCCCATAAGGGCTCTTTTCAGAGTCACTCGTTAGCCTTCTTTCTTCTAGGAGTGCTCACCTGCCATCAGTCGGGATCCTCCTGACCTCCAGATTGGGAGGACAGTGGATGCTTAGCTGTGGCCTAAGAGCTCAACCTTCTAGTCCAGTGACAGATTGTGAAGGCCATGAGTTGGGCAACTGGCCAGCCTTGCAGTTGCTTCAGCAGCTGGCTCTCCATCTCCAGCAACTCTCGGGTTCAGTTTGGGATCAGACCCTGCATATGGACCACCTTCAGATGCCTCTGGGATTACAGACCACAGTTCCGTTACCCCTGTGTGCCAGTGCTATCCCAGTAGCTGCTCCTACATCATCTTGAATCCGATTTGTGCCCTCCCCCCCCCCCCAATATGATGGGAATCCAAAGACCAGTAGGGGGTTTATTAACCAATGCCTGATAATCTTTGAACTGCAAGCAAGGGATTTCATCTCTGAAGGGGCCCGAGCGGCTTACATCATATACCTACTGTCCAGCCGAGCCCCTCACATGGGCATTTCAACTCTGGAAATGGAACAGCCCAGTGCTTAATAATCTTAACAAGTTCCTCAAGCAATTCTGGAGAATCTTTGAGGAACCAGGGAAGGCTTCTTCCACAGCTTCCAAGCTCCTCAGGCTAAGACAAGGGTCACAAACCTTGGGCAATTATGCCTTTCAGTTTCGTATTTTGGCCTCTGAAGTGGAGTGGAACAGTGAAAGTCTCATCCTACTTTGGGTAGTGTCTGGCACCCCAGATTAAAGATGAATTGGCAGGACCGGATCTCTCTACCACACTGGATGACCTCATTTACCTTTGCAACTGGGCCAGCATACATTTCTGAGAAGGAGCTCAGGAACAGCAGATGATCTGCAGGACAGTTCAGCTGGCAACTAGTTTTCAGCATGCCCCTTCACGTCTACTGAAGATACCACACCTACTGATTCTGGGGAGCTGATGCAGGTGTCTGTTCTCAGTTCCAGAGACCCAGGCTATGTCAACCTATATTGTTGAGAACTTTCAGAGGGGCTTTATTCATCCTTCTACTTCCCCGGAAGGAGCCGGATTTATCTTTGTGGGGAAGAAGGATGGGCCAGTGCTAGGAGATGAGACAAACAGGGCAGCTGCCCCTGGACCCCACAGCTCCAGGGGGCCCTGTGGTCCAGGCATCTCTTCTCCTTCTCCCCACCACAGTCCATTATCCTCCTACCTTCCCGATCTTGTTTAAAAATTGATTTCCCCTCTCAGAGGAGCCCCAGCTTGGCAGCCATTCTCACAACCTGCCTGCGTCTGCTCCAAAGCTTTCTTTTTGCTGCAGTGCTGAGATCCGCCCCCCCCCCCCATGCAATTTCCTGTTTCCACCTGGGCTTGTGAGGATGGCTGCCGCGCCAGGCCCCTCTGAGAAGGGAAATACAAATTTTAAAGAAGACCACAAGGTGAGGGGAAGGGAGGGAGATGGACTGTGGTGGAGAGAAGGGGAAGTGATGCCCAAACCGCATAGTAGGTGAAGAGATCGGGGGAGGGGGGATCAATACCCCGCTCCTTAATTTCTGCCCTGGGCCCCACCATATCTAAAACCGTCCCTGGTTGTGTGGCCATGGCAGGGGTGTGGGTGGGTCAGGTGTGCTCCCTGAAATTAGGCGCGATGCTATAGAATACCTGGATTTGCACACCTCACTGCCATCGATTGGGCCCAGTGGCGTACCAAGGGGGGGCGGTGGGGGCAGTGGGGGCGGTCCGCCCTGGGTGCACGCCGCTGGGGGGGGTGCCACGCGCCTGTTGGCCGAGTCCGCTCATTCCCTCCCTGCTGCTCCCTCTGCGCGGAACAGGTTACTTCCTGTTCCGGGGCAGAGGGAGCAGCAGGGAATGAGCAGACTCGGAGCCAACAGGTGCGCGGCACCCCCCCCCCCCCCCAGCAGGTAAAAATGCACCCGGGGGGGGGGGGCGCATCGGCGATCCGCCCCGGGTGTCAGCCAGCCTAGGAACGCCACTGATTGGGCCTGAGCATTTACCTCATCTTTTGGCAGGCATAAGTGCTAATTCCTAAAGTTAGACCTTTATATTTCTAATGTGGGGATTAATTCAATATATACTTCCAGTATTATCCCAAACACTGTCTAATAGGTTCATAGATAGTACACTAATACATTGTGACCACCATCTTCATTTCTAAACTAACATTATTTGTTAAACGGGGATCTTCAGAAGATCCCCTGCCGCTTCTTCCTCTTTAACATCAGCAAAATTCGCCCTTTCCTGTCTGAACACACCACCCAAACTCTCGTCCACGCTCTCATTACCTCTCGCCTTGACTACTGCAACTTACTCCTTACTGGCCTCCCACTTAGCCATCTATCCCCCCCTTCAATCTGTTCAGAACTCTGCGGCACGTCTCATATTCCGCCAAAACCGATTTACTCATATCACCCCTCTCCTCAGGTCACTTCACTGGCTTCCGATCAGATACCGCATTCAATTCAAGCTTCTCCTTCTTACCTACAAATGCACTCAGTCTGCAGCCCCTCACTACCTCTCCCCCCTCATCTCCCCCTATGTTCCCGCCCGTAACCTCCGTTCACAGGACAAATCCCTCCTCTCTGTACCCTTCTCCAACACCGCCAACTCCAGGCTCCGCTCATTCTGCCTCGCCTCACCCTATGCTTGGAACAACCTTCCTGAGCCCTTACGCCAAGCCCCCTCCCTGCCCATCTTCAAGTCTTTGCTTAAAACCCACCTCTTCAATGCTGCATTCGGCACCTAACTCTTACCGTTCACTAAATCCAGACTGCCCCAATTTGACCGCCCCTATCAGACTGTCCGTTCACTTGTCTCTTAGATTGTAAGCTCCTTGAGCAGGGACCGTCCCTCTAGGTTAAATTGTACAGCGCTGCGTAACCCTAGTAGCGCTTTAGAAATGTTAAGTAGTAGTAGTAAGTAGTTTAACAAATAATGTTAGCTTAGAAATGAAGATGGTGGACACAATGTATTAGTGTACTAGCTATGAACCTATTAGACAGTGTTTGGGATAATTCCTAAAGTTAAGCATAAGAAGTGTGCCAAGTTACTATTCCGAAAAGGGTGATCAGAACGACGCCTACCTTTGGGTGCCATTTACAGAATCTGGCCTATTATGGGGTTAATTTTCCAAGAGATTCTCTTTGGGCAAATGGGATCTAAATGCTGGGGAGTGTTGTATGAAAACTGCCCTGCCCCCTCTATAGGCAAGAAAGCCTGCACTGCACAGTGTCACTTTGCAGCAATTAAATTGTTCACTTATCTCAATGTTGGTTGTCAGAAAAACTGTATAGTGAAAAGATTAAAATAAGGCATCACATTTTTGTCCACCAGAAGCTATTTAAACACTGCAGCGCCAGAAAAACACTGGGTTCACAACTTGGACAGAACTGGGGAGAATTAAGAAGCTATGAACAACTGGGACATTTGATCTCACAGATAAAAAGCTTGATGCCAGAAAACTGGAGATTGTGATAAAGAGATAAGCAGAAGAACAGCGTTACTGTGTCCAAGGAAAGTGGTGCAATATATATATATATAAGAATAGAAACTCTGGTACCAAGTGACTATTCTGCAGCAGCTTACCAAGGGCGGGGCGGTGGGGGCGATCTGCCCCGTGTGCACGCTGCTGGGGGGGGGGGGGGGTTCAGAGAGCAGCTGCACACCTGTCGGCTCCGCTTGTTCCCTGCTTCCTCTGCCCCGGAACAGGTTACTTCCTGTTCCGGGGCAGAGGGAGCAGACAGCCAGCGGAGCTGACGGGCACGCGGCTGCTCTCAGAAGCTAAAAATGCACCGGGGGGGGGGGGGGGGGGGTTGCACATTGGCGATCCGCCCCAGGTGGCAGCAGACTTAGGATCGTCACTGCTATTCTGTATTATTATTATTATTATTAGCATTTGTATAGCGCTACCAGACGCACGCAGCGCTGAACACCTGATACAAAGAGACAGTCCCTGCTCAAAAGAGCTTACAATCTAACACATGTGGACAAGAAAGTCCTCAAGTACTAACAAATAGAGACCACAAAAATGTGTAGAAAGATGCACAAATAATCCCAGATGTTTTGGGTGCCACTGGCCTGATTATGCCAAATTTCCAAATGAATCTTGTTATTTTGTCTGTGTATATTTCATTTTCTGAGCTCCAGCAGGAGGCTTCTCTTTGGAACAATACAAGTACTGAGACCAGCATTAGCAGTGAACCTGAGAGGATGAAATAACATCCAGCATTTGCTGCCATAAAAGTGAGGTTCTTTTCTATCATGATATGTGCAAGATGGACCCCAGGAGCACTTTTCCCACTGGGAAAGGGGAGGAGCTGGGGGAAGCAAAAGTGAAATTCAGGGAATTCATTTTAAAATCCCCATGTCTGCTTTTTTCTAGGTTTACCCACGTATTTGCACGGGGTAAGTACATGGTACCTGCTGACAAAATGGCTTTTAAAAGAAATCCAGCGGGGAATTTGCCTTTAAAATCATCTTGCAAACCCATGTGTACCAAATACCCAGGGGATTATAAACTCCAGGCAGAGGCTGAAAATACTAGGAATATGCATTCATTTGAAACAAACAAACACATCTAAACATTGTCCCCCATATCCTTTCTAACCCATAATGGCTGGAATAGCCCTGAAATGACAGGTTTCTTTCCAGTGTCATTAAATCGCAGCCTTTTTGACCAATGTTAAGAGCTGTCAGGCATCGGCCGACCTTGAACCTATGATGTACAGGAGGAGTTATTCTTCCTCTCCATAATCTGCTATACTAAGTCGATGGCTAGCTGTGTTCACTCTATTTCTATTGCTCTTAGCTCCCGTTTCCTGATTGGAAACAAAACATTTTTTTCCTGCATATCCTTAGAAAATATACCACCCACACTGCAAATTATAAAACATAGTACAAATAAATGGGTCAATTATCAAACTGCCTACATTAATGCAAGGACCACAGGTACTTTTCCTTTGAAAATTGCCCTGGGAGAAAGTACCTATTTCCATATGCTTTTTCTGTGTATATAATTTCTTTAGAAAATAACACACATACAATCTATGTGCATTACGTTCCTCTCCTGGACTCTCTTGGGAGCATCTCAATACCTTACACTTGTGTGTACTGTATAATAAGGCACATATTTTGATCAGAAGCATAGCCAGGTTGTGGCATTGCGGACAGCGTAGGTGCACATGGATCCGTGCAGGCACAACGGACCACATGAAAATAGGCACTAGTGCTATAGAAGTCCGTTTGGGGGAGTGGTCACTCCCCTGGTGATCCACTTAGCTATGCCACTGATTTTCATACCCATGGAGAGGAGAGAGGAGGGAGAAAATTTTAGGATCCTTTTACCAAACTGCGGTTAAAAAGTGGCCTTATCGCTTGCTTACACGGGTCATTCCCACGCACTAAGGCCATTTATACCGCAGAGGTAAAATGGCTGATTTTTACATTTTCACTATTAATAGCCACGTGCTAATTTTTCTATTAGTACGTGAGCCCAGGCCTCTACCCCTACCCATTAAGTAGGTGTTAAGGGCTCACGTGCTAACCATGTGATAATTGGTTAGTGTGCGGCAATATAGCTGTGCTAACTGATTAGCACAAAACACGCCCACTCTCCGCCTCCAGACCTGCTCCCAGTGCTACAAAATACATTTTATTCTTAGTGTGTGGGTAGTGCACACACATGGAAAAATTGCCACGTGATGCCCGAGTGTGTCCAAAAAAATAAAAATATTGTTGTCTGCGTCAAACATAAATAACGATCCAGTTCATTTACAGGCTTCAAAGTAGAAAGTGACATGGGGACAAAGTTTGTTCCCGTCCTCACAGGCTCTGTCCCTGTCCCTCATCCCCGTGGTTACTATGGGTCCCCATGTCATTCTCTAGCATTAGTGCTCACCGCAGCTTGGTAAAAGTGTCCCTTGGATAGCTATCTTTCCAGATGCTACACATCATCAAAAAACAGAGGTTTCATGCCTCAGAAGAGACCCATATGTGCAGGACGTCAGACTCACAGAAACAGAAGCCTGCACGGCAGGCTTCTACATGAAATGTTGCTAGTGGAATAGCAACATTCCATGTAGAATCTCAAATAGTAGCAACAGAATCTCAATAGTAGCAACATTCTATCTAGAATCTCCAATAGCAGCAACATTCCATGTAGAATCTCATATAGGGAAAGGGAAATGGGACTTGATATACCACCTTTCTGAGGTTTTTGCAAGTACATTCAAAGCGGTTTACATATATTCAGGTACTTATTTTGTACCAGGGGCAATGGAGGGTTAAGTGACTTGCCCAGAGTCACAAGGAGCTGCAGTGGGAATCAAACTCTGTTCCCCAGGATCAAAGTCCACTGCACTAACCACTAGGTACATCATTTTACTGGGGATGTATTAATATGTTTTAGTTGCAGGTCATAGTATGTCCTCTCTACATTTTGCTACATATTCTCTCTAGCAACTCTTCTACATTCCAGTTTTACTGTGCAATGCCAGAATCTTTATTACGTAAACCACAGATCTGCAACCCCCCTGGGCTCCTTTGACTGAGAGAGTAGACAATGGGTTGATTTGATAACTCCCAGCACATCCAAGGCACACTCTTGATTGCCGGAAGTTATAAAGGAGCCAACATATGTGCATTACTGATGAGAACTGATTATTTAAAATGCATGCAATGAATATCCAAGTGAAAGGGGTTTAGATAATTTCTATTTGGCTTTCTTCTCCCAAAGAGGAATTTTCTTTAAGACATTCTGTGCAGTTAGTCTTACATTAGTCCTTAAAAATTCCATTTTCTTTTGCTTACCATATTTCAGCATGGCTTTGATTGTAAAAACTGGAATCACTGAAGAAGAAATTGGTATCTAGAGATGGTATAACTTTCCGTGTTACTCCTACATGCATTCAGTTAATGGACAAATTAAATTACAAAAAAATATACCAGCTGCACTAGTTAGCTTTCTCGGTTCCCAAGTGAGTTGAAAGAGCAATTCATTTAACTCAGCAGTTCAGAGACACCATTGCAAATTACAGACCCACACAATGACATTTTTCTGATTCTATAGAGAGTATGGGCTCTAGCATCAGAGAAAATCCATCAGCTTGCATTCAATAAACAAGATAATGCTGAATTTATGGAAACATTATTTTATCTATATGAGTAGATGCTTTAGTGCCCTGTTTACTAAGGTGCGCTAGCATTTTTAGCGTGCGCTGTGTAGGTGCCCATAGGAATATTGTGGGCGCCTTCACAGTTAGCGCGCGCTGATTAGCATGTGCCAAAAGCACTAACGTGCCTCTAGTGTGGCTTAATAAACAGGGCCCTTAGTATGGTGAAGGTTTATGGAAGGTTTACATTCATTTAAACTCTAAGCATAGACAGAATCAGTAAGAACAGGAACCGTCCAATATTCAAAGGGGTTTATAGAGTTAGTGGGTGCCTCTAAAATTAGTACAGCCCTATCCGTCAATTTGCAGTGGCGCTACAGACTAGATTCATTAAGTGGCAGCCAAGCGTGGGTGCTGAAATAAATGCACACTAAGCACTATTCTATATACGGTGCTCTGAGTTGGGTACCATTGATAGAATAGTGACGGAATCCATGCTCAAATTTTATGCACGAGGATTTGCACCAACTGAAATTTGGCATAAATCCTCCATGTATTATTTAGGCACAGATTCCCCAAATTCTATAGTTCTGCACACATCTTTAGTGAATGCCCCTGACCCACCCATGCCCCTCCCATGGCCATGCCCCTTTTCAGGTTTGCACTACGAAATTTAAGATGTGCATGCAAATGCAAATTGCTAATTAATGCCAATAATTCACTGTTAGCATCCAATTATTGGTGCTAATTGACTACTCAATTAAATTGTGCATGCAAATTGAGGATTCACCCAAATTTGTGCATGCAGTTTTGAATGCCATTTATAGAATTTGGGGGTATATGGATAAAGGACAATTTTATAACAATTCACATGGTTTAATGGGACAGAATCAGCATGGTTTCAACCAAGGGAAGTCTTGCTTCACCAATTTGCTTCATTTCTTTGAAGGCATGAATAAGCACATCAAAAAAAAGGTGAGCCAGTTGGTGTAGTGCATCTAGATTTTAAGAAAGTTTTCAACAAACTTACTCATGAGAGACTCCTGAGAAAATTTAAATGTCATGGGATAGGAGGCAGTGTTCTGTTGTGGATTAGAAATTCGTTATTGAACAGAAAACAGATGGTAGGGTTAAATGGCCATTCCTCTCAATGGAGGAGGGTGAATAGTGGAGTGCCACAGGGATCTGTTCTGGGATTGGTGCTACTTAACATATTTATAAATGATCTGGAAATTGGAACGAGTGAAGTAATCAAATGTACAGATGACACAGAACTATTGAAGGTTTTTAAAACACATGTGGACTGTGAAAATTTGCAGAAGACCTTTGGAAATTGAAAGACTGGGCATCCAAATGGCAGATGAAATTTAATGTGGACAAATGCAAAATGACATACATTGGGAAGAACAATCCGAATCATAGTTACCTGACGTTAGAGTCCACCTTGGGGGTCAGCACCCAAGGAAAAGATTTAGGTGTTGTTGTAGATTATATGCTGAAATCTTCTTCCCAGTGTGTAATGGTAGCAAAAAAAACAAAGAAACATGATACTAGGAATTATTAGGAAAGGGGTGATTGGGAATACTATAACACCTCTGTATCGCTCCATGGTGTGACCTCATCTAGAGTATTGTGTTCAGTTCTGGTCGCTGTATCTCAAAAAAGATGTGGAGGGGCATAATCGAATGGGGCACTCAAGTTTTCCTGAGGTTGTCCTCGAAAGACGTCCTGGCGAAGGGGCGGGGAAACCCGTATTATCAAAACAAGATGGGCGTCCATCTTTCTTTTCGATAATACAGTCGGGGACGCCCAAATCTCAACTTTTAGGTCGACCTTACAGATTGTCATCCTTAGAGATGGTTGTCCCCAGCTTTCGGCGATAATGGAAACCAAGGACGCCCATCTCAGAAACGACCAAATCCAAGCCCTTTGGTCATGGGAGGAACTAGCATTTGTAGTGCACTGGTCCTCCTGACATGCCAGGATACCAACCGGGCACCCTAGGGGCACTGCAGTGGACTTCAGAAATTGCTCCCAGGTGCATAACTCCCTTACCTTGGGTGCTGAGCCCCCCAACCCCGCCCCCAAAACCCACTACCCACAACTGTACAACACTAGCATAGCCCTAAGGGGTGAAGGGGGGCACCTACATGTGGGTACAGTGGGTTTGTGGTGGGTTTTGAAGGGCTCACATTTACCACCACAAGTGTAACAGGTAGAGGGGATGGGCGTGGGTCCGCCCGCCTGAAGTGCACTGCACCCACTAAAACTGCTCCAGGGACGTGCATACTGCTGTCAGGGAGCTGGGTATGACATTTGAGGCTGGCAAAAAATATTTTAAAAGGTTTTTTTTGAGGGTGGGAGGAGGTTAGTGACCACATCCCCGATTCCCTCCGGTGGTCATCTGGTCAGTTCGGGTACCTTTCTGAGGCTTGGTTGCAAGAAAAAATGGACCAAGTAAAGTCAGCCTAGTGCTAGTCAGGGACGCCATTATTTTTTCCATTATCGGCCGAGGAGGCCTATCTCTTAAGCACGTCCCAGTCCTGCCTTCGCTATGCTTCTGACATGCCCCGTGAACTTTGGTCGTCCCCGCGACGGAAAGCAGTTGAGGATGCCCAAAATCGACTTTCGATTATTCCGATTTGGGCAACCCTGGGAGAAGGACGCCCATCTTGCGATTTGTGTCAAAAGATGGGTGCCCTTCTCTTTCGAAAATAAGCCTGATAGTGGAATTAGAAAAGGTTCAAAGAAGAGCAACCAAAATGATAAAGGGGATGGAACTCCTCTCATATGAGGAAAGGCTAAAGAGGAGGCTCTTTAGCTTGGAAAAGAGACATCTGAGGGGAGATATGATTGAGGTCTACAAAATTCTGAGTGGTGCAAAACGAGTAGAAATGAATCGATTCTTTATTCTTTTAAGAAGTACAAAGAGTAGGGGACACTCAATGAAGTTACATGGAAATACTTTTAAAACAAATAGGAGGAAATATTTTTTCACTCAACAAATAGTTAACCTCTGGAACTCTTTTCCAGAGGATGTATTAACAGCAGTTAACGTATCTGGGTTTAAAAAAGATTTGGACAAGTTCTTGGAGGAAAAGCCCATAGTCTGCTATTGAGATAGATATGAGGGAAGCCACTGGGATTGGTAGCATGGAATGTTGCTATTATTTTGTCTTCTGCCAGATATTTGTGACCTGGATTGGCCTGCTGAAAGCAGGATACTGGGCTAGCTAGACCACTGGTCTGACCTGGTATGGCTATTCTTATATTCACTTACATTTATTCCCCAATTGCATATCTAAATATACAGAATGTTGATATTTTCATGTTTAAGGGTAAACGTATCCATGAAAATGCCAGTATGGCACCTGACATTCAACAAATAGGTGCTCAAATGGCATAGTGCGTATTTGTAAGGGGACATTCACATGTGCGAGCCATAGGTGAGGCTGACGTTTAGGCAAGCAACTTACAAAATACTGCAAGTTCTCTGCATGGTTACTAAATTTAGATGCCCCCATTTACATCAGCTCCTTACCAGGATACCACTAAGGACACTTGGGTGGTCAAGGGTCCATATAGAATAGGATCTCTTCCCATGTTCCTGGGGCATCTAAGTGGAGATGCCCTGTTGTAGAACTGTCCTTATAATGTTGCTGTATATTCTTACAGACTATCCCAGCACTGTCTGAATTGTGTCGGGACAGGATGAAGGACGTTTCACTCTATGGCTTGCCAGCAATATCCACTCAATATCCATGTAGCTATATGGTTTATGTCAGTAAAAAAGCTGTCCTAATTTAAACCACTTAAGTAAACAGATAGTGACTGAATATCATTTCTTTATCACCACGGGCGGCCAAGCTCAGTGGTATGTTTGCATATTCAGCACCACTGCTTCTATGGACAGCGGAACTGAATATACTTTGTCATGGCTGGCATTTTTTCCTGGCATAATCTGAGGATCTGATATACCAAATATTTTAAATCCTATAGATGCTAGGGCCAGAACACACTAAGGGATTCTCGTATTTGAATAGGTATGTTCCTTTATATAAATATATCTTGTTTTATTTTCATTTACATACATATTTTTTAGCATTTAGAGAGATTTAATCTTTTTTTATATATATGTTTTTTTATATATATGTATTTATGTGGTTTTGATAATTATATTTATGTTTATTCATAGACCCCTGACGCAAAACACGATTCGTGTCAGGTTGCTTTTATTGATTTGAAATAAAGACCTTGTTTAAGAAAACACCACTTGTGAGAGGACTCTTTTGGATCCACTGTTTGTGTGTTTTGGCTTTGTAATTTGCTACCATTATTTATAAAAGACAAAGTAATGGGGTCTTTTACTAAAGCTTAGCTCGAGTTATCTGCAGCAGGGCCCATTTAATTCCTATGGGCCCTGATGCAGATAACTCGAGCTAAGCTTTAGTAAAAAGACACCCATAAACCTTTGTTCAGAGGCTAAGAAGCAAATCTATAAATTGGTGTATAGAGGTAGGTGCCATTTAAACACGTCAACGGCACCATTAATTGATAGGCACCTATGTTCACTAGGTGCTATTCTATAAGGTAGTGTTTATGTGCCATACTGTCTAACTGTAAAGGGAGCAAACACATGGGCAGAGCATGGGCAGAACATGAAATCATGTATGTGGGTAGAATATTAGATCCATCATTGTTAATGACTTTTGAATATCGAGGAAAACAGATAAAAAATTAAATCATCTTTTTGTAGTCTGAGTCTTTTTAGGCAGTAATTTGACGATGCAAAGACAGGTAGATCATGCAATCTCCACATCTTTTCTTTCAGCTTCGGGTTCTAAGTAAATTGAAGGGTACAGTGACATTGCAGAATTTCCGAACAATCGTGCAGAGCCTGGTATTAACAAAAATTGATTTTTATAATTCCTTATTTTTAGGTATTTCATCTTTTCGGTTTCAGGCTCTGTAGGTCATTCAGAATGCTTCTGCGTGATTGATTACGGGAGTTTCAAAATCAGAACATATAACTCCAGTGTTAAAAAGATTGCATTGGCTCCCGGTAATGTATAGAGTCTTCTTTAAAGTTCTTGTATTACTTCATCAGTGTATAAATGGGATTGTACCCGCTTACTACTACTACTACTATTTAGCATTTCTATAGCGCTACAAGACATACGCAGCGCTGCACAAACATAGAAGAAAGACAGTCCCTGTTCAAAGAGCTTACAATCTAATAGACAAAAAATAAATAAAGTAAGCAAATCAAATCAATTAATGTGAACGGGAAGGAAGAGAGGAGGGTAGGTGGAGGCGAGTGGTTACAAGTGGTTACGAGTCAAACGCAATGTTAAAGAGGTGGGCTTTCAGTCTAGATTTAAAGTTGGCCAAGGATGGGGCAAGACGTAGGGGCTCAGGAAGTTTATTCCAGGCGTAGGGTGCAGCGAGACAGAAGGCGTGAAGTCTGGAGTTGGCAGTAGTGGAGAAGGGAACAGATAAGAAGGATTTATCCATGGAGCGGAGTGCACAGGAAGGGGTGTAGGGAAGGATGAGTGTGGAGAGATACTGGGGAGCAGCAGAGTGAATACATTTATAGGTTAGTAGAAGAAGTTTGAACAGGATGCGAAAATGGATAGGGAGCCAGTGAAGGGTCTTGAGGAGAGGGGTAGTATGAGTAAAGCGACCCTGGCGGAAGATGAGACGGGCAGCAGAGTTTTGAACCGACTGGAGAGGGGAGAGGTGACTAAGTGGGAGGCCAGCAAGAAGCAGATTGCAGTAGTCTAAACGAGAGGTGACAAGGGTGTGGATGAGGGTTTTGGTAGAGTGCTCGGAAAGAAAGGGGCGGATTTTACGGATGTTGTAAAGAAAGAAACGACAGGTCTTGGCAGTCTGCTGGATATGAGCAGAGAAGGAGAGAGAAGAGTCAAAGATGACCCCAAGGTTTCGAGCTGAGGAGACAGGGAGAATGAGAGAGCCATCAACAGAAATAGAAAACGGGGGGAGCGGGGAGGTGGGTTTGGGGGGGAAAATGAGAAGCTCAGTTTTGGTCATATTTAATTTCAGGTGACGTTGAGACATCCAGGCAGCAATGTCAGACAAGCACGCTGAAACTTTGGTTTGGATGCAAGGTGAGATATCAGGGGTAGAAAGGTAGATTTGGGAGTCATCAGCATAGAGATGGTAGGAAAAGCCATGGGATGAGATTAATGAACCAAGGGAAGAAGTGTAGATAGAAAAGAGGAGGGGACCAAGAACAGAACCCTGAGGTACGCCGACAGGCAGAGGGATAGAAGTAGAAGAGGATCCACCAGAGTGAACACTAAAGGTGCGGAGGGAGAGGTAGGAAGAGAACCAGGAAAGGACAGAGCCCTGGAATCCAGGCAATGCTTTGAAAACGTATAAGTACATAAGTACATAAGTAGTGCCATACTGGGAAAGACCAAAGGTCCATCTAGCCCAGCATCCTGTCACCGACAGTGGCCAATCCAGGTCAAGGGCACCTGGCACGCTCCCCAAACGTAAAAACATTCCAGACAAGTTATACCTAAAAATGCGGAATTTTTCCAAGTCCATTTAATAGCGGTCTATGGACTTGTCCTTTAGGAATCTATCTAACCCCTTTTTAAACTCCGTCAAGCTAACCGCCCGTACCACGTTCTCCGGAAACGAATTCCAGAGTCTAATTACACGTTAAATCTGAGATGTCCCAGAAAATGTGAGGCCCTTTTACTAAGCTGTAGCTGTGTAGGCGCCTACACGCACACGCATCCTATGTGTGTCAATTTTGAACTACTGCCCAGCTACCGCGTGGCCCGTGCAGTAATTTCATTTTTTACATGTGTCCACTAAGCACGTCAGAAATTTTCAGGCATTCTACACACGTAGACAATTACTGCCAGGTTAATGCGTGAGACTTTACTGCTAGGTCAATGGGTGGCAGTAAGTTCTCAGGCCCAAAGTGGATGCAAGCCAATTTTTATTTTGCTACACGTCCATTTTTGGCGAACCCCCCTTTCTTGCAGGTGCGCTGAAAAATGGACCTGCACACATCTAATACATGCATCCATACCAGTGCAGGCCATTTTTCAACGCACTTTAGTAAAAGGACCCCTGAGTTTTGTCTTCTCCAACTTCTTATCATTATGTGGAATGAAAGATGCAAGCAATTTCAATTACTGGTCCATCCTTGTGGAACACCTTGCCAGAACATTTGAAATTTTGTGAAAATATTCAGCAATTTAAACGTCTTTTGAAGGCTCATTATTTTTTCAAAGTCTTTCTGGAAGAATGAAGTAGATTGTTGCTTATTGACTATGGTTGTTTTTAATGATGGTTATGTGTATTCATGTTTTTATTACTTGTGTATGTTTATTTGTTACCCACTTTGGATAAAGGCGGGATGTAAATAAAATTAAATAAACAGTTCAGAGAATACTATAAATTATGGCATCACTTCGTTCACTTAGGTACATCAACTTACACCTGCCATTGACATGGCATAAAAGGGCGAATTTAAACATGGGTGTACCAATACCAACTTGTACTATGTTATGTTAGGCACATAAGCACCGCCATACTAGGAAAAGACCAAGGGTCCATCAAGCCCAGCATCCTGTCTCTGACAGCGGCCAATCCAGGCTTCGAGAACCCGGCAAAACCCCAAAAATAAAAAAAATAAAAATTGTAATAATGTTCAATGGACTTTTCCCTCAGGAATCTGTCCAAACCCCCCTTACACAGAATTTCTTTTCTGCAAATATTTTAACAGTTCTTTGCGGACTACACAAATTCAAAAGACTGGAAAAGCCAACATTCCAGGAATTATAAACTTAAAATTCAATTTTTGAGTAATACATATTTATGAAATAAGGTTTTTAGCATCTGTCTAAATAGCAGATAGTTTGTAAGTGAACGAATCTGAAAAGGCAATGAGTTCCAGATTGAGACTGCTTGGTATTTAAAGGCCTCTTTCACTAAGGTACACTAGCGTTTTTAGCATGCGCTAATATTTAGGGCACGCTAAACATTACAGACATCCATAAGAATATATGAACATCTCTAACGTTTAGCATGCCCTAAATATTAGCGCGCGATAAAAATGCTTAGTAAAAGACTCCCTAAGTGAAGAATCAAACATCCTATATGATTTGATCTGTCTCACTGATGGAAAATGTAACAACCTCTGACTGTGAGTCCTATGAGCAGAGCCATTACAAAGGCAAGCTATCCAGTCACATAGATAAGCCGGAGCATCACCATTCATAATCTTGAAAATGGAAGTGCAAAGCTTAAATTGTATTCTGGCTTCCGCAGAGAGCCAATGCAGCTCCATAAATAAAGACGTAACAGAATCAAACTTATGAGACATATACATCAGCCGTGCTGCTGTGTTCTGAATAAGATGCACCCGTTTAACGAGACCTTTAGAACATCCAACGTAAGTATTACAGTCATCTATCCTAGACAGAAACCTAAATTCAGCTGGATCGAAATACGTATGAATTGCTCTCAATTTGTAAAGCATATATAAAGATTTTTGTACTAAAGATTTTACATATAATGGAAGTTGGTGCCACGATGGCTTTACATTATCTTGACACCAGCATTGGCACACCTAAACTGAGACACCAATTTCTAGAATTGCTGTCTTAATGGTATAATCTGGAGGTGATAAAACAACATTCTGGCAATTCCCTGCCTCACGTACAAAAGAGCACTAGAAAATGTATTATTGAAATGATCTTTAATTTTTTCCAGAAACCACTCTTTGAAAATAGTTGTGATAACTTCTAGACTCAACAGGTTTGGGTTCCTAACTTTAAAAATTAGGCACCTAGATTTTCTTTCTTTTTAAAAAAAAGTTTAAAGTAAAGATCTGTCTTATTTCCTAACTCAAAGTGCCTAAAATCACAAGGCTCCCCTCAATTTGGGATCCTAAAATGAGATTGCAACAAGGAGGGGGAGTGAATTTAGGCCCTCGGTGCCGATTTCTAGGCAGATCCAGACTATGGGCCCTGTTTACTAAGCCGCACTAGATGCACGTTAGCGTGTTTAGCGCACGCTGTGTAGGTGCCCACAGTATTCCTATGGGCACCTACACACCGTACGCTAATCTTGTACGCACGTTAAAAATGCTAGCGCACCTTAGTAAACAGGGCCCTAAATCAATAACTGAGGTGTCAGGCTTGTAAACCTGAATTTTAGTGCTCATTTTCTGTCAAAAATTATGGCACAAAAAGTCTGCTGAAAATCCAGCTCCTAATGGAGATATATAAATTCAGATCCCTAAAGCTTTTACATATCAGTCTCTATTTTTTCAGTCAGAGATATCTGGAAACAGGCCCATGGAATATTTCTATAATTCAAATGACTTTGAGAACCTGAACATCTGCAGTATTATGTCGCTTAGAGCTATGGTCCTGTAATTTTATGCTTGCTGTCAGTATTCCTATGCAAGAATGTCATCGTTCACACATTTGCCGGAGAATAACAATCATAAGAAATAACACATCACATATCTTATTGTAGAACTCCCACAAACCATTTCTCTGCAGGTGTTCTCTAATAAATAAGCCCCCTCCCCAAATATTCAGCCGGTGGTGGTGGTGAGCATTTTGCTGCTTGCTGTTGGCGTTATTCCCGGATCTTCAATACCAGGCCCTGTCCAGGCTTCGGCATTCAATATAAATGTTTTTTTGAGGCAGCTAACACAGAGCTTGATTGCATAAGCTAAACCACTTAAAGACAGGGCTGCTATTTATGTGGCCCAATTTAAACAGTTTGCTTATATGATGAGCGGCTGAATATCAGCACTTAACCCGACTCTGCACCAGAACGCTCACGAGTGAGCCATTTTTCAATTCGGTGCTGGCTGGTCATTTTCAGCAGAGATAACCGGGTTAAGTGCCGCTGAAAGTAGCCAGATAGCCTCGAACAAGCGATCTAACCAGTTGGCCATTTCTGCCCAGTTAAATCATTTCGAATATCAGCCAGGTTTTTATTAAGTGAAAAATGTCCCTGATGGACTAAAATGGAATGTTCCATCTGTCGATTCCCTCTGTGTGTTGACACTATACTAGAAAAGGCAGACGGACTGGTTGCTCGAACACCTCCCACTGCTGCATACTCTTCATAAAGCTCCATTGCTTGACCAAAATGACAGTAGTCACCTCTCTGAAGCAGCTGGCTCTCTTCTCTTTCTGCTAAGCTAACCACCTTTACCACATTCTCTGGCAACGAATTCCAGAGTTTAATTACACATTAAGTGAAAAAAGATTTTCTACGATTCATTTTAAATGTACTACTTTGAAACTTCATCGCATGCCCCCTAGTCCTAGTATTTTTAGAGAGCGTAAACCGACACTTCATGTCTACCCGTTCAACTCCACTCATTATTTTATAGACCTCTATCATTAACCTCCGGATTCTATATATCGTGCCCAAATTTCGACACCATGTATAGAATCCAAGGGAGTGGAGGAGTGGCCTAGTGGTTAGAGCACCGGTCTTGCAATCCAGAGGTGGCCAGTTCAAATCCCACTGCTGCTCCTTGTGATCTTGGGCAAATCACTTAACCCTCCATTGCTTCAGGTACAAACTTAGATTGTGAGCCCGCCTAGGACAGAGAAATATCCACAGTACCTGAATGTAACTCACCTTGAGCTACTACTGAAAAAGGTGTGAACAAAATCTAAATAAATATTTGAGATTCTACACAGAATGTTGCTAGTGGAGGAGTGGCCTAGTGGTTAGAGCACTGGCCTTGCAATCCAGAGGTGGCCAGTTAAAATCCCACTGCTGCTCCTTGTGATCTTGGGCAAGTCTCAAGTACAAACTTAGATTGTGAGCCCTCCTGGGACAGAGAAATATCCAATGTACCTGAATGTAAGTCACCTTGAGCTACTACTGAAAAAGGTGTGAGCAAAAACCAATTAAATAAATAAAAACTGCTTAGCACACTTTAGTAAAACACCACTATGGCTCCAATTTAAAAATTTGGCTGAGCAAATTTGAAGGCATCTAATTTGAATGTGGAAACCATCTTTGCTTTCGGTGCAGGCAGGAAGATAATACGATCCTTCTATTATGTCAGTAGATATACAGTGATCTTTCTTATTGGAGTATATTAGTATGACACTAAATATCATTTTTGAGTTTTGCAGAGAGAGCGAGAGAGAGAGAGAACACAGCTGATGGCATGCTTGTAAACATGGGAACAAACAGAGCACAATAGCACTCCTGAAGATATCACAAGATGAAACAGCAGCCCCTTGTGCGCCTTGTTTCTCTTTTGCTTTCATATGCTGGCAAGGTTGACTCAAGATTGTTTAATATTAAGAAATACTAAAAAAAAAAAAAGGTCATAAAATGTTGAAATAAAGAATAGAAGGAAGGTGTTTGACCAATGAAAGAGTGGAGAAGTGGCCTAGTGGTTAGGGTGGTGGACTTTGGTCCTGGGGAACTGAGGAACTGAGTTTGATTCCCACTTCAGGCACAGGCAGCTCCTTGTGACTCTGGGCAACTCACTTAACCCTCCATTGCCCCATGTAAGCCGCATTGAGCCTGCCATGAGTAGGAAAGTGCGGGATAACAAACGTAACAAAAATAAAATAGATACTATTGGAGATTCTACATGGAATGTTGCTACTATAGGAGATTCTACATGGAATGTTGCAATTCCACTAGCAACTGAAACCACTGAAACTCTCCTAAATATTAGAATCTTTGGTAAATTCAACTAGATACTACACCAGTCCAAAGAAAAAAGAACTAATCATGTGTGCAGCGTGCACCTGTAGGAATCGTTGTATTTTTTCAAAAAATTGTTCTTTTAATAATAACAACATAAATCCCAACTTCTAAAGATATATTCAATTGCATGAATGTATTAACTGCAGATGCATAAATACATGCCAAACTTAGTATGGGAACCCTCAGAAGACACCACTTACGGCACACTCATAAATGTTTTGTTGCCTAGTGGCATAGCGTCTCCTCATCGGGCAATCCCTTAGTAAGCTATTTAATAGTGCTATTGCAAACACACATACTTCTAAACGTACTCAAAGCTACAAGTGCTAACCGCTACAAGTGCTATAAATAAAAAATTATTGGAAGGACTTATCTTAAGTTCCTCTCCATGATGTCTTATGCTGTTGGAGTCCACTTAGGCTTTCCCTAGATCACGCCCTAGGGATCTAGGGAAAGCCTAGGGCGTGATCTAGGGAAAGCCTAAGTGGACTCCAACAGCATAAGACATCATGGAGAGGAACTTAAGATAAGTCCTTCCAATAATTTTTTATTTATAGCACTTGTAGCGGTTAGCACTTGTAGCTTTGAGTACGTTTAGAAGTATGTGTGTTTGCAATAGCACTATTAAATAGCTTACTAAGGGATTGATCGATGAGGAGACGCTATGCCACTAGGCAACAAAACATTTATGAGTGTGCCGTAAGTGGTGTCTTCTGAGGGTTCCCATACTAAGTTTGGCATGTATTTATGCATCTGCAGTTAATACATTCATGCAATTGAATATATCTTTAGAAGTTGG